>NW_026575019.1:0-570754 GCF_905146905.1 Nyctereutes procyonoides
CCTTTTTCCCCAGTTACTCTCCTTCCCATCAACTTGTGCTCTATGTCACTCATTGTTCTTGTACGTCATTAACCCTCATCCTTAGGACTTCTAGTTTGGATTGCATCTCATTTAATTGTTTTTAATTTCGGCCTGATTAGATCTAAATTCTGCAGTCATGGTGTCTCTTGTATCCTTCATGCTTTTTTCGAGAGCCACCAGTAGAGGCGGCCAGCTCTAGAGCCCTGGACTAAGCTCCTGCAGTAGCTATGGAGCTTGCAGTCTGCAGAAGCCTGGATGCTCTGGGGGCAGGGGCTGCTGATCTGCCCAGCTCAGGGCCACCCGGCCGCAAGAGTGTCCTTGCTGTCCTGAGCCTTCCTGGCTTCTGCCTGTCCCGGGGGGAGCGTCGCATCTTGGGCTGTGTCCCCGGGACACTGTGCTCCCAGGCCTGAGCTATAGGAATCCTACTCCAGGGCGCACAGCCCCTCCATGGGGAGCTCCTGCAGGAGACCTTCTCAGCATTTCACAGGGCAGTGCAGCCACCTGTACGGAGCCTCTGTCTGAGCCGCTTCCGAGCTGTGACCGGGCCGCGCCGCTCCCTCCCAGCGGAGCCGCTGCCTGAGCCGCCTCCAAGCTAGTCCGAGACCCCCCCGGATACATGCTGCAACTCTTTAGGGAGCTCGGCCACGGTGTGGGGTGCGCTCTCCCTGGGGCACTGGTGTTCTGTTAGTGTCCCAGGGAGGCTGAGGGCATCCCAGCCCCTCCTGGATCCTGCTCCAAATCCTGGGAAGATTGGTGAAAGCCCTGCTTCTCCAGGATGGGGCTTTCCTGTACTGGGGACACTCCTCGTGGCCTTAGCCCAGGTCCTCGTGGGGCCCCTCCCACTTGGATGCCTTTTGTTTCTTTCTTTCTTCCCCCACCCCATCTTCCTACCGTGATAGAAGCATGAACTCTTCTCACTGTAGCATTCCAGCTGGTCTCTCTTTAAATCTCAGGCCGATTTCGTAGGTTTTCAGGAGGATTTGAAACTTAGGTAATTTTGTGGGGACAGGTGACTTGGGGACCCTACACTCCCGCCATCTTGTCCCCTCCTACTCTGTTTTCCATTTAAAATTGTCTCCAGGCAATGGTATCAGGAGGGCCAAGGAGAAAGCCATCTGACATTGGCCACCTGAGCTGCATCCTGATTGGCCACCTGAACCAGGCCCCTCCGAGAGCGTGAGTGATTGGCCACGGCATGGCGGTGACATCACAGAGGGGCACTCTGATGCACCTGGGTCAGTATAAAAGCATGACAACCACGCAGGAGCCCATGATGACCAAGATGGCACTTCAGCCACAGATCTCCCTGCTCTCCCTCAGGTTGTCTGCCCTGTTTTCTGCCCATGCCCATGGCAAGCCCCCGGACCACCCTCCTGCCTCAGTCCGCTCGCCAAGACTTTGGGGTCCACCTGCATGTTTACACATCCATTCATCCCCCTCTGTGGTCCTGAGAGTCCACGAACCCACAGCAGGCGACACCTGCTCCCATTTCCCACGGAGAGGTTGGCCTGGCTGGTCACGGACATATTCCCATGTGGACTGTGGGAGCGGGACACTGGGAATTCGTACCATGGAAACTCAGGCCTCTCCGCGGAAATGCCTCTCCGACACCCCTGGGATCAACCCGGGGCTCAACACAGGAAAGCTGTGAGTCCCCGTTCTGAGGGAACCCAGGGCACTCACTGCTTATCTAGAGCTCCCCAACCCAGTTCAGTACAGGGCACACGAATGCCCTAAATCTCCACTCCACCCCCATGTGTACAGTGTTTGCAGTGCCTCCAGGCACCCGGCAGGGAAGGGATTGTATGAAACAAGTAAGTCCTGGGGCAAGGAGTCACCACATCACTGGACACGGTGGGGGTCATTGGAACACAGGCCCTCAGACCACGAGCTGCCTGCCCCAGCTCAGTAGTGGACAAATGGATGCTCCAGATCCCTGGCTGACCAGGCGCCCATACAACAAAAACCCTCAAACACAGCAGGACATGGAGAAATTCAGTCCCCAGAACAGAGCACCTACCAGGATCCCTCAGACTGGGAACCCTCTTAACCCTCGTGCCCCCGAGCATATGAGTCACCCAGACACTGGATCCCTATCAAAATACCATGGACTTTCTTCAGAGAGTTGGAACTAATTATTTTAAGATTTGCATGGAATCAGCAAAGACCCCGAATAGCCAAGGGAATATTAAAAAGAAATCCATAGCTGGGGGCATCACAATGCCAGATTTCAGGTTGTACTACAAAGGTATGGTCATCAAGACAGTGTGGTACCAGCCCAAAAACAGACACATAGATCAATGGAACAGAATCGAGAATCCAGAAGTGGACCCTCAACTTTACGGTCAACTAATAATATTTGATAAAGGAGGAAAAACTCTCCACTGGAAAATACAGTTCTCTTCAATAAATGGTGCTGGGGAAATTGGACATCCACATGCAGAAGAATGAAACTAGACCACTCTCTTGCACCATACACAAAGAGAAACTCAAAACGGATGAAAGATCTAAATGTGAGACGAGAGTCCATCAATATCCTAGAGGACAACACAGGCGACACCCTTTTTGAACTTGACCACAGTAACGTCTTGCAAGATACATCCATGAAGGCAAGAGATGGAGAAACAAAAATGGTCTATTAGGACTTCATCAAGATAGGAAGCTTTTGCACAGCAAAAGATACAGTCAACAAAACTCAAAGACAACCTACAGAATGGGAGAAGACATTTGCAAATGATGTATCAGATAAAGGGCTGGTATCACAGATCTCTAAAGAACATATTAAACTCAACAGCAAAGAAACAATCCAAACAGGAAATGGGCAAAAGACATGAACAGAAATCTCACAGAGGAAGACATAGACGTGACCAACAAGCACATGAGAAAATGCTCCGCATCCCTGGCCAAGAAGGAAATACAAATCAAAATCACAATGAGATACCACCTCACACGTGTGAGAATGGGGAAAATTAACAAGGCAGGAAACCACAAATGTTGGAGAGAATGTGGACAAAGGGAAACCCTCCTGCACAGTTGGTGGGAATGTGAACTGGTGCAGCTACTCTGGAAATCTGTGTGGAGGTTCGTCAAAGAATTAAAAGCAGATCTGCCAAAAAAAAAGTAAAAAAATAAAAATAAAAATAAAAATAAAAAGATGTGCCCTACGACCCAGCAATTGCAGTGCTGGGGATTTACCCCAAAGATACAGATGCAATGAAACGCCAGGACACCTGCACCCCGATGTTTATAACAGCAATGTACACAATAGCTAAGCTGTGGAAGGAGCCTCGGTGTCCATGGAAAGATGAATGGATGAAGAAGATGTGGTTAATGTATACAATGGAATAGTACTCAGCCATTAGAAATGACAAATGCCCACCATTTTCTTCGATGTGGATGGAACTGGAGGGTGTTATGCCGAGTGAATAAGGCAATCGGAGAAGGCAGACATTATAGGGTCTCCTTCATTTGGGGAATAGAAAAAATAGTGAAAGGGAACACTCTGTTGGATCCTACTGCCTAGAATCTTGTTGAGACTTTTTCCATTCATGTTCATGAGGGATATTGGTCTGTAATTCTCCTTTTTGGTGGGGTCTTTGTCTGGTTTGTAATTTAAGTGATGTTAGCCTCATACAAGGAGTTTTCAAGTGCTACATCTCGTTTTGTCCTTCAGAACAGCTTTAGTAGAAGAGGTATGGTTTCTTCTTTAAACGTTTGATAGAATTCCCCTGGGAAGCCATCTGGCCCTGGATTTTGTGTCTTGGTAGGATTTGAGGACTGCTTCATTTTTTTCCCTGGTTATCGGCCTGTTCAGTTTTCTATTTCTTCCTGTTCCAGTTTTGGTAGTTTGTGGTTTTCCAGAAATGTGTCCATTTCTCCAAGATTGCCTAATTTATTGGCATATAGCTACTCATAATAAGCTTTAAAAATTGGAGGTTCCTCAAAGAGTTAAAAATAAACCTGCCCTACAACCCAGCAATTGCACTGTTGGGGATTTACCCCAAAGATGCAGATGCAATGAAACACTGGGACACCTGCACCCCAATGTTTATTGCAGCAATGTCCACAATAGCCAAACTGTGGAAGGAGCCTCACTGTCCATGGAAAGATGAATGGCTGAAGAAGATGTCTTTTATGTATACAATGGAATATTCCTCAGCCATTAGAAACGAAAAATACCCACCATTTGCTTCTATGTGGATGGACTTGGAGGGTATTATGCTGAGTGAAGTAAGTCACTTTGAGAAGGACAAACATTTTATGTTCTCATTCATTTGGGGAATATAAATAATGGTGAAAGGGAATATAAGGGAAGGGAGAAAAAGTTTGTGGGAAATATCAGAAAGGGAGACAGAACATAAAGACTCCTGACTCTGGGAAATGAACTAGGGGGGTGGAAGGGGAGGAGGGCGGAGGGGGGGGTGAATGGGGGACGGGCACTGAGGGGGGCACTTGATGGAGTGAGCACTGGGTGTTATTCTGTAAGTTGGCAAATTGAACACCAATAAAAATAAATTTATTATACAAAAATCGTTTGGAGGGAAGACGGACTTCCCAGGCATCGTGGAGTGGATAAAGGGCGGATCAAATCATCCTGAAAATCTACGAATTCGGCCTGAGATTTAGAGACAGAACAGCTGGAATGCTACAGTGAGATGAGTTCGTGCTTCTATCAAGGTAGGAAGACGGGGGAAAAAGAATTAAACAAAAGGCATCCAAGGAGGTGGGGCCCCGCGAGGAGCCGGCCTAAGGCCGGGGCAAGTGCCCCCAGGACAGGAAAACTCTGTCCCGGAGAAGCAGGAGCTTCACCAATGTTACCGGGCTGAAAGGCACTGGCAGAGAGTTAGAACAGGACCCCAGGAAGGGTGGGGTTGCCCTCAGGCTCCCCGGGACACTAGCAGACACCTGCGACCCGGGGGAGAGTGCGCCGAGCTCCCTGAAGGGCTGCAGCATGCACAGCTGGACCCGGGACAGCTCGGAGGCGGCTCCGGCAGAGGAAGAGGTTCCGTGCGGAGCGGGATGCGCGGCTTCGGGAGCAGCTCGGAGGGGCTTGGGCGGCGGCTCCGCGGAGAGGGAGCTGCACTACCGGGAGCACAAATCCAACAGCACAGGCCCCGGAGCACAGGGCGCCGGGACACAGCCCAGGACCCGGCCTCCCCCCGGGACAGGCAGAGGCCAGGAGGGCACAGGACAGCAAGGACGCTCCTGCCCCGAGCTGAGCAGATCAGCGGCCCCGCCCCGGAGCCTCCAGGCCCTGCAGACGGAGAGCTCAGTAGTTACTGTGGGGGCTGACTCTAGAGCTCCAGAGTTGCCGCCGCCACTGGGGTTGTTCCTCCTGGGGCCTCACGGGGTAAACAACCCCCACTGAGCCCTGCATCATGCAGGGGCAGAGCAGCTCCCCCAAGTGCTAACACCTGAAAATCTGCACAGCAGGCCCCTCCCCCAGAAGACCAGCTAGACGGACAAGTTCCAGGGGAAGTCAAGGGACTTAACATATACAGAAATAGAAGATACTCCCCCGTGTTTTTTTTTTTGTTTGTTTGTTTTGATTTCTGTTTGCTTCCCTCACCCTGTTTTTTCCTTTCTTTCTTTTTCTATCTCTTTCTCTTCCCTTTTTTTTCTTCCTTTTTTCTTTCCTTCTGTCTCTTCTCTTTTTTTCCCAATACAACTTGTTTTTGGCCACTCTGCACTAAGGAAAATGACTAGAAGGAAAAACTCACCTCAAAAGAAAGAATCAGAAACAGTCCTCTCTCCCACAGAGTTACAAAATCTGGATTAAAATTCAATGTCAGAAAGCCAATTCAGAGGCACTATTATAAAACTGCTGGTGGCTGTAGAAAAAAGCATAAAGGACTCAATAAAGGACTCCAGAGACTTCATGACTGCAGAATTTACATCTAATCAGGCATAAATTAAAAATAAATTGAATGAGATGCAATCCAAACTAGAAGTCCTAATGACCAGGGTTAACGAGGTGGAAGAACCAGTGAGTGACATAGAATACAAGTTGATGGCAAAGAGGGAAACTGAGGAAAAAAGAGACAAACAATTAAAAGACCATGAAGATAGATTAAGGGAAATAAACGACAGCCTGAGGAAGAAAAACCTACATTTAATTGGGGTTCCCGAGGGCGCCGAAAGGGACAGAGGGCCAGAATATGTATTTGAACAAATCATAAATGAAAACTTTCCTAATCTAGGAAGGGAAACAGGCAATCAGATTCAGGAAATAGATTCCCCCCCCCCAAAAAAAAAATCAATAAAAACCGTTCAACGCCTCGACATTTAATAGTTAAGCCTGCAAATTCCAAAGATAAAGAGAAGATCCTTAAAGCAGCAAGAGACAAGAAATCGCTGACTTTTATGGAGAGGAATATTAGGCTAACAGAAGACCTCTCCACAGAGACCTGGCAGGCCAGAAAGGGCTGGCACGATATATTCAGGGTCCTAAATGAGAAGAACATGCAACCAAGAATACTTTATCCAGCAAGGCTCTCATTCAGAATGGACGGAGAGATAAAGAGCTCCCAAGACAGGCAGGAACTGAAACAATATGTGACCTCCAAACCAGCTCTGCAAGAAATTTTAAGGGGGACTCTTAAAATTCCCCTTTGAGAAGAAGTCCAGTGGAACAATCCACAAAAACAAGGACTAATAGATATCATGATGACACTAAACTCATATCTTTCAATAGTAACTCTGAACGTGAACGAGCTTAATGACCCCATCAAAAAGCGCAGGGTTTGAGACTGGGTAAAAAAGCAGGACCCATCCATCTATTTGTTGTCTACAAGAGACTCATTTTAGACAGAATGACACCTACAGCCTGAAAGTAAAAGGTGGGAGAACCATTTACCATTCAAAGGGTCCTCAAAAGAAAGCAGCGGTAGCCATCCTTATATCAGATAAAGTAAATTTTACCCCGAAGACTGTAGTGAGAGATGAAGAAGGGCACTATATCATTCTTAAAGGATCTATCCAACAAGAGGACATAACAATCCTCAATGTACATGCCCCGAATGTGGGAGCTGCCAAATATATAAATCAATTAATGACCAAAGTGAATAAATACTTAAATAATAAACACTTATACTTGCTGACTTCAATCTAGTACTTTCTATACTCGATAGGTCTTCTAAACACAACATCTCTAAAGAAACGAGAGCTTTAAATGGACCAGATAGATTTCACAGATATCTACAGAACTTTACATCCAAACTCAACTGAATACACATTCTTCTCAAGTGCACATGGAACTTTCTCCAGAATAGAACACATACTGGGTCACAAATCGGGTCTGAACTGATACCAAAAGATTGGGATCGTCCCCTGCATATTCTCAGACCATAATGCCTTGAAATTAGAACTAAATCACAACAAGAAGTTTGGAAGGACCTCAAACACGTGGAGGTTAAGGACCATCCTGCTAAAAGATGAAAGGGTCAACCAGGAAATTAAGGAAGAATGAAAAAGATTCATGGAAACTAATGAGAATGAAGATACAACCGTTCAAAATCTTTGCGATGCAGCAAAAGCAGTCCTGAGGGGGAAATACATCGCAATACAAGCATCCATTCAAAAACTGGAAAGAACTCAAATACAAAAGCTAACCTTACACCTAAAGGAGCTAGAGAAAAAACAGCAAATAGATCCTACACCCAGCAGAAGAAGAGAGTTAATTAAGATTCGAGCAGAACTCAGCGAAATCAAGACCAGAAGAACTGTGGGACAGATCAACGGAACCAGGAGTTGGTTCTTTGAAAGAATTAATAAGATAGATAAACCATTAGCCAGCCTTATTAAAAAGAAGAGAGAGAAGACTCAAATTAATAAGATCGTGAATGAGAAAGGAGAGATCACTACCAACACCAAAGAAATACAAACGACTTTAAAAACATACTATGAACAGCTCTACGCCAATAAATTAGGCAATCTAGAAGAAATGGACGCATTCCCGGAAAGCCACAAACTACCAAAACTGGAACAGGAAGAAATAGAAAACCTGAACAGGCCAATAACCAGAGAGGAAATTGAAGCAGTCATCAAAAATCTCCCAAGAGGGATCCCTGGGTGGCGCAGCGGTTTAGCGCCTGCCTTTGACTCCTGGAGACCCAGGATCGAATCCCACGTCGAGCTCCCAGTGCATGGAGCCTGCTTCTCCCTCTGCTTATGTCTCTGCCTCTCTCTCTCTCTGACTATCATAAATAATTAAAAATTTAAAAAAAGAAAAAAATCTCCCAAGACACAAAAGTCCAGGGCCAGATGGCTTCCCAGGGGATTTCTATCAAACGGTTAAAGAAGAAACCATACCTATTCTACTAAAACTGTTTTAAGAGATAGAAAAAGGTAGAGTATTTCCACATTCGTTCTATGGGGCCAGCATCACCTTAATTCCAAAACCAGACAAAGACCCCACCAAATAGGAGAATTGCAGACCAATATCCCTGATGAACATGGATGCAAAATTCTCAACAAGATAGTAGCCAATAACATCCAACAGTACATTAATAAGATTATTCACCATGACCAAGTAGGATTTATTCCCGGGACACAAGGCTGGTTCAACACTCGTAAAACAATCAATGTGATTCATCATATCAACAAGAGAAAAAACAAGAACCATAGGATCCTCTCATCAGATGCAGAGAAAGCATTTGACAAAATACAGCATCCATTCCTGATCAAAACTCTTCAGAGTGTAGGGATAGAGAGAACATACCTCAACATCTTAAAAGCCATCTACGAAAAGCCCACAGCGAATATCATTCTCAATGGGGAAGCACTGGGAGCATTTCCCCTAAGATCAGGAACAAGACAGGGATGTCCACTCTCACCACTGCTATTCAACATAGTATTGGAAGTCCTAGCCTCAGCAATCAGACAACAAAAAGACATTAAAGGCATTCAAATTGGCAAAGAAGAAGTCAAACTCTCCCTCTTCACTGATGACATGATACTCTACATAGAAAACCCAAAAACCTGCACCTCAAGATTGCTAGAACTCATACAGCAATTTGGCGGTGTGGCAGGATACAAAATCAATGCCCAGAAATCAATGGCATTTCTATACACTAACAATGAGACTGAAGAAAGAGAAATTAAGGAGTCAATCCCATTTACAATTGCACCCAAAAGCATAAGATACCTAGGAATAAACCTAACCAAAGAGGTAAAGGATCTAATAACTATAGAACACTTCTGAAAGAAATTGAGGAAGACACAAAGAGATGGAAAAATATTCCATGCTCATGGATTGGCAGAATTAATATTGTGAAAATGTCAGTTACCCAGGGCAATTTACACTTTTAATGCAATCCCTATCAAAATACCATGGACTTTCTTCAGAGACTTAGAACAAATTATTTTAAGATTTGTGTGGAATCAGAAAAGACCCCAAACAGCCAGGGGAATTTTTAAAAAGAAAACCATATCTGGGGGCATCACAATGCCAGATTTCAGGTTGTACTACAAAGCTGTGGTCATCAAGACAGTGTGGCACTGGACCAAAAACAGACACATAGATCAATGGAACAGAATAGAGAACCCAGAAGTGGACCCTGAACTGTATGTTTTTTGTTTTTTGTTGTTGTTGTTGTTGTTTGGTTTCCAGAGTTTTGCTTTATTTTTCAGTACAGAAATCATGTGGAGCCATTCGAGACAGAAACTGAAGTGGAGGCCCTGTCAAATCAATACTGCATCGCAGCTTGGTCCGTTGAAGAAGCCACACCTGGGATACAAAAGAAGCTTCTACGTTTACCTGCTTACAAGGGGTTTCTTTCCCCTTGGCGCTTTTTATAAGGTTAAAACACTGCACACAGGCTTCCTCCGAAAGGACTCTCAGGGTCTGCAGTTGGGTTAGATTTTAGGCTCATGTCTCCCCACTCGTGGCCGTGTGCCACAGGCACTGTCGGAGTAGTGGACAGGACACAGCACGGGAAGGTGGGGGGCGGATGTAGGGCTGCTGTCCCATTGGGGAGATTCAGTCTTGAATTTGATAAAGGAGGAAAGACTATCCACTGGAAGAAAGACAGTCTCTTCAATAAATGGTGCTGGGAAAATTGGACATCCACATGCAGAAGAATGAAACTAGTCCACTCTCTTGCACCATACACAAAGAGAAACTCAAAACGGATGAAAGATCTAAATGTGAGACAAGATTCCATCAAAATCCTAGAGGAGAACACAGGCAACACCCTTTTGGAACTCAGCCACAGTAACTTCTTGCAAGATACATCCACGAAGGCAAAAGAAACAAAAGCAAAAATGAACTATTGGGACTTCATCAAGATAAGAAGCTTTTGCACAGCAAAGGATACAGTCAACAAAACTCAAAGACAACCTACAGAATGGGAGAAGATATTTGCAAATAACATAGCAGATAAAGGGCTAGTTTCCAAGATCTATAAAGAACTTATTAAACTCAACACCAAAGAAACAAACAATCCAATCATGAAATGGGCAAAAGATATGAACAGAAATCTCACAGACGGAGACATTGACATGGCGAACACGCACATGAGAAAATGCTCTGCATCACTTGCCATCAGGGAAATACAAATGAAAACCACAAGGAGATACCACCTCACACCAGTGAGAATGGGGAAAATTAACAAGGCAGGAAACCACAAATGTGCGTGATTGGCCCCGGCATGGCAGTGACATCACAGAGGGGCACTCTGATGCGCCTGGGTCGGTATAAAAGCATGACAACTGCGCAGGTGCCCATGATGACAGAGATGGCACTTCAGCCACAGATCTCTCTGCTCTCCCTCAGGTTGTCTGCCCAGTTCTGCCCATGCCCATGGCAAGCCCCCGGACCACCCTCCTGCCCCAGTTCTCTCGCCAAGACTTGGGCTCCACCTGCATGTTTGCACACCCATTCATCCCCCTCTGTGGTCCTGAGAGTCCACGAACCCACAGCAGGCGACTTGCAAGATACATCCATGAAGGCAAGAGACGGAGAAACACAAATGGTCTATTAGGACTTCATCAAGATAGGAAGCTTTTGCACAGCAAAAGATACAGTCAACAAAAGTAAAAGACAACCTACAGAATGGGAGAAGACATTTGCAAATGACGTATCAGATAAAGGGCCAGAATTACATGGGGGTTAAAAATATCCTCCTGCTCATAATGAATGTGTGAACAGGGAAATTAAAGTATAAAAAAAATACATGGAAGGAAATGAAAATGAAAACATGAAGGTAATATTAAATATTAAAAGATGTGTTAAGGGATCCTCTGATTTTCACACATCCTCTTCTTAACCTCCATTGTGAAGCTCATCCAACTTCTCCCAGGAATTTGGGATTAATCCCCCAGCCAGCATAGTAACTTCCTTCCTTGCCTATTGATTCAGAGGCATGAAGAGCTCAAAGTGGCCAGGCAGCAGTTTAAATTTCCAGATCAGTGGGATTGTTTTTGTGTCTCTCTTTGTAACTGAGACCTCTAGGCCAGCAGAATATAAAGTCGTAGGAACAGAAAGTAAACATTTTGCAAGTAGATCATGAAGGGTTATAGTGAGTAGTAGCACTTCCAGTTACAGGTCCTGACTTCTTCACCTGTAAATGTGCGCTATGGGAGAAACAGCATCATATATTAAAAGCAGATTTGAAACATATATAGCCCTCTGGAGAAGCTTGTCGAAGCCTGCAAGAAACTGGCAGCCAGCTGGCACTGCAAGTGCATCTTCTTTTTTAAAAATTCTTTTTAAATGTATTTTTTATTGGTGTTCAATGTGCCAACATATAAAATAACATCCAGTGCTCATCCCATCCTGTGCACCCCTATGTGCCCGTCTCCCTGTCACCCCCCCCCCTGCCGCCCACCTCACTTTCTACCACCTCTCGTTCGATTCCCAGAGTTAGGAGTCTCTCATGTTCTGTCTCCCTTTCTGATATTTCCCACTCATTTTTTCTCCTTTGTATAAATAGAATGGGAAAATGGGAAACCAAAATAATGAGACACAAGGCTGTCAGCAAGATGGTGGAACAGTAGGAACCTGAAATCACCTGTCCCCACCAACCTACCTAGATAACTTTCAAACCATCCTGAAAACCTACGAATTCGCCCTGAGTTTTAAAGGGAGAACAGCTGGAAGGCTACAGTGAGAAGAGTTTGCGCTTCTATCAAGGTAGGATGATGGAAAAATAAATAAATAAACTCCAGTGGGGGAGAGCCCATACAGGCATCTGGGCTAAGCCAGGCAGGAGAGACTCCAGGACAGGAAAGCAAAGAGCAGGAGAATCAGGAACTTTACCAACCTTTGGGATGGAAAGGCGCTCACAGGGAACTCGGGCAGGATCCCACGAGGGGCAGTGGAGACCCCAGGTCTCCGGGGTCACTAACGGAGGAAGTGGGGACAGCGCACTGTCCACCATTGCCCAAGCTCTGAAAAGGGCTGGAGCGCATGCCCAGTGGGCTCCGGGAGTAGCTCAGGTGGCAGCTCCGGCAGCTGCATGGCGAGGAGGGGGATGCTTGGCCCTGGGAGAGCAATTCCAGTGGTGCAGGCCCCAGAGTCCAGGGCGCCAGGGCACAGCCCAGGATCTGGCAATCCCCTTGGGACATGCGGGTGCCGGGAGGACACAGGACAGCGAGGACGCTCCTGTCGCCAGGCACCCCCGAACTGTGCAGGTCAGTGCCCCCCACATCTGGAGGATTTAGTCTCTGGTGGACTGGGATCTGCAGGAGTTACTGCGTGAGCTGACTCCAGTGGTTAAGAGCTGCCCGCTGCCAGTGTTGTTGCTCCCCCCTAAGTCACATTGTACATGGGAGGGAGCGGGACCACCAGGGAGCATGGGTATCACAGGATAAACAACTCCCACTGAGCCGTGCCCCTGACAGGGAGCGGGGTAGCTCCCCCGGGGCACACACCTGACAATATAAAAAGAGCCCCTCCCCCAGAAGATCACCTGGAAGGAGCCTAGAAGAGCAAGTTCTTGACCAAGCAGTGCTGCAAAGCTCCAGGGGAAGTCAAGGGACTTACAGTATATAGAATCAGAGGATACCCGTACTTGTTATTTTTTTTTAATTTGGAATTTTTTTCTTTTTTCTTTTTTTCCTTCCTTTTTCCAGTACAACTTGTTTTAGCCACTCTGCACTGAGCATAGTGACTTGAAAGGAGAACTCACCCCAAAGAAACAATCAAAAACAGTCCTGTCTCCCACAGAATTACAGAAATTGGGTTAGAATTTGATGTCAGAATGCAAATGCAGAAGCACAAGTATAAAGCTTCTGGTGACTCTGGAAAAAGCATGAAGGATTCAAGAGATTTCATGACTGCAGAATATAGATCTAATCAGGCCGAAATTAAAAATCAATTGAATGTGATGGAATCCAAACTGGAGGTCCTAATGATGAGGTTAATGAGGTAGAAGAACGAGGGAGTGACATAGAAGACAGGTTGATGGCAAGGAAGGAAGGAGAGGAAAAGAGAGAAAAACAAAAGACCATGAGGAAAGGTTAAGGGAAATAAATGATAACCTCAGAAGGAAAAATCTACGTTTAAACTGGGGTCCAGAGGGTCCCGAAAGGAACAGAGGACCAGAAAGTGTATTTGAAGAAATCATAGCTGAGAACTTCCGTAACTTGGGGAAGGAATCAGCCATGCCGATCCTGGAGATAGAGTGATCCCCCCCTATAATCAGTGTAAACCATTCAACACCCTGATGTTTCATGGTGAAACTACCAAATTCCAAAGATAAAGAGAAGATCCTCAAAGCAGCAAGATAAAAGAGATCTCTAAACTTTATGGGGAGAAGTAGTAGATTAACAACAGACCTCTCCAGAGTGACCTGGATGGCCAGAAAGGGCTGGCACAATATATTCAGGGTCCTAAATGAGAAGAGTTCAATTTGCCAAGATAGAGCATATCACCCATGGCTCATCACGTCAAGTGCCCCCCTGAGGGCACGTCATCCAGTCACCCCAACCACTCAGGCAACTCCCTTTGCAGTACCCCTTGTTCGTTTCCCAGAGTTAGGAGTCTCTCATATTCTGTCATCGTCAACTGTTATTTTCACTCATTTTCCCTCCGTTTCCCTTTATTCCCTTTCACTATTTTTTATTACCCCAAATGAATGAGACCATATAATGATTGCCCTTCTCCGATTGACTATTCTCCCTCAGTATTAGACCCTCTGGTTACACCTACATCGAAGCAAGTAGTAGGTTTTTGTCGTTTCATTCTATTCTTTTTTTTTTTTGTACTTAACAAATATATTCAGAACATTTATCCTAAAACAGCAGAAGACACAGTCTTTTGGAGTGCATATGAAATATTTTCCAAAAGAGATCACATACCAGGTCACAAATCAGACCTTAACAAGTACAAAAAGATGAAGACTATACCATGCATATTTCCAACCAGAATGACATGAAACTTAAGGTCAACCACATGAAAAAAATTGGAAATACCACTAATTCATGGGGGTTAAAGAATATCCTACTGCTCATAATGAATCGGTTAATCAGGAAATGAAAGTGTAAATTAAAAAATACATGGAAGCATACATTGTTTGTCCTTCTCTGATTGACTTACTTCACTCAGCATAATACCCTCCAGTTCCATCCACGTTGAAGCAAATGGTGGGTATTTGTCATTTCTAATGGCTGAGGAATATTCCATTGTATACATAAACCACATCTTCTTTATCCATTCATCTTTCGATGGACACCGAGGCTCCTTCCACAGTTTGGCTATTGTGGACATGGCTGCTAGGAACATCGGGGTGCAGGTGTCCCGGCGTTTCATTGCATCTGAATCTTTGGGGTAAATCCCCAACAGTGCATGTTCTCATTCATTTGTGGAATATAAATAATAGTGAAAGGGAATATAAGGGAAGGGAGAAGAAATGTGTGGGAAATATCAGAAAGGGACACAGAACATAAAGACTCCTAACTCTGGGAAACGAACTAGGGGTGGTGGAAGGGGAGGAGGGTGGGGGGTGGGGGTGAATGGGTGACGGGCACTGAGGGGGACACTTGACGGGATGAGCACTGGGTGTTATTCTGTATGTTGGTAAATTGAACACCAATAAAAAATAATTTATTAAAAAATACATGGAAGGAAATGAAAATGAAAACATGAAGGTCACATTAAAAGATGTCTTAAGTGGAAGGGAGGGGGCAAGATGGTGGAAGAGTAGGGTCCCCAAGTCACCTGTCCCCACCAAATTACCTAGATAACCTTCAAATCATCCGAAAATCTACGAATTCGGCCTGAGATTTAAAGAGAGAACAGCTGGAATGCTATAGTGAGAAGAGTTCACGCTTCTATCGAGGTAGGAAGATGGAGAAAAATGAAATAAACAAAAGCATCCAAGGGGGAGGGGCCCCCCCGAGGAACAGGGCTAAAGCCTCAGCAAATGTCCCCAAGACGGGGGAGCCTGGCCTGGAGAAGCAGGAGTTTCACCAATCTTCCCGGACAGGAAGGTGCTCTCAGGGAGTTGGAGCAGGATCCCAGCAGGGCGGGGATGCCCTCAGACTCCCAGGGACACTAACAGACACCTGCGGCCCAGGGAGAGCGCCCCACACTCAGAAGCGGCTCCGACAAAGGCTTCGCGGGGAGGGGGCTGCACGGCCCCTGGAGCAGCTCGGGAGTGGCTCCAGCAGAGGCTCCGCGCAGAAGGGGCTGCGCCGGGAGCGAGAATCCGACAGCGCAGGTCCCAGAAACACAGGGTGCCGCGGACCCAGCCCAGGATTCGGCGCTCCCCCGGGAACAGGCAGAAGCCAGGAGGGCACAGGACAGCAAGGACACTCCTGCTCCAAGCTGAGCAGATCAGCAGCCCCGCCCCCAGAGCATCCAGGCCCTTGGAGACTGAGAGCTCCGTTGTTACTGCAGGAGCTGAATCCAGGGCTCCAGAGCTGGCCGCCGCCACTGTTGTCCCTCCTGGGGCCTCACAGGGTAAACAACCCCCAATGTGCCTCACAGTGGCCTCACCGTATAAACAGCTTAAACATCTTTCACTGAGCCCTGAACCCCAGGGGGCAGGGGGCTGAGCAGCTCCCCCAAGTGCTAACACCTGAAAATGAGCACAGAAGGCCCCTCCCCCAGAAGACCAGCTAGAGGGACAGGGGGAGAAACAAATTATTGACCAACCAGCACTTGAAAGTTCCAGGGGAAGTCAAGGGATTTACAGTATACAGAATCAGAGGATACTCCCCCTTGTTTTTTTTTGTTTGTTTGTTTGTTTTTTGTTTTTTGATTTCTGTTTCCTCCCCCTCCCGTTTTGTTCTCTATTTTTCTTTTCTTCTCTTTTTTTTCTTCTTTTCTTTTTGTTTCCTTCTATCTCCTCTCTTTTTCTCCTTTTCCCAATACTAATAGTTTTTGGCCACTCTGCGCAGAGCATAATGCCTAAAAGGAAAACCTCACCTTAAAAAGAAATAACCAGAAACCGTTCTCACTCCCACAGAGTTACAAAATTTGGATTACAATTCAATGTCAGAAAGCCAATTCAGAAGCACTATTATGAAGCTACTGGTGGCTCTAGAAAAAAGCATAAAGGACTCAAGAGACTTCATGACTGCAGAATATAGATGTAATCATGCTGAAATTAAAAATAAATAGAATGAGATGCAATCTAAACTGGAGGTCCTAACGATGGGGTTAATGAGGTAGAAGAGCGAGTGAGTGACATAGAAGACTGGTTGATGGCAAGAAAGGAAGCAGAGGAAATAGAGAAAATCAAAAGACCATGAGGAAAGGTTAAGGGAAATAAATGATAACCTCAGAAGGAAAAATCTACGTTTAAAGGGGGTTCCAGAGGGTGCACAAAGGGACAGAGGTCCAGAATACGTATTTGAACAAAGCATAGCTGAAAACATCCCTAATTTGGGGAGGGAACAGGCATTCAGATCTGGAAATAGAGACACCCCAAAAATCAATAGAAGCCACTCAACATCTGGACATTTACTAGGGAAACTTGCAAATTCCAAAGACAAAGAGAAGATTCCTAAAGCAGCAAGAGACCAGAAATCTCTAAATTTTATGGGGAAAAGTATTAGCATAACAGCAGACCTCTCCACAGAGACCTGGCAGGCCAGAAAGGGCTGGTGGGATATATCCAGGGTCCTAAATGAGAAGAACATGCAGCCAAGAATACTGTATCCAGCAATGCTCTCATTCAGAATAGAAGGAGAGATAAAGAGCTGCCAGGATAGGCAGAAACTGAAAGAATATGTGACCACGAAGCCAGCTCTGCAAGAAATACTAATGGGGATTCTGTAATAGAGGAAGTCCAGGGGAACAATCCCCCAAATCAGGGACAGAATAGGAATCATGATGGCACTAAATACATATCTTTAAATTGTAGCTCTGAATGTGAATGTGCTTAACGACCTCAGCAAAGGCATCCAAGGGGAGGGGGCCTGCGAGGAGCCGGGCTAAGGCCCTGGCAAGTGTCCCTAGGATAGGAGAGCCTGATCTGGAGAAGCAGGAGTTTCACCATTCTTCCCGGACAGGAAGGTGCTCTCAGGGAGTTAGAGCAGGATCCCAGGAGGGCGGGGATGCCCTCAGACTCCCAGGGACACTAACAGAGCACTTGGGCCCCAGTGAGAGAGCGCCACACCTGCCGCCGAGCTCCCTAAAGGGCTGCAGGGCCCCAAGCTGCACTCTGGAGCAGCTCGGAGTCGGATCCAGCGGGGGTCCGTGGAGGGGGGGATGCTCGTCCAAGGGAGGAGCTCGAGGCAGCTGGGGCAGCAGCGCCTCACAGAGGGTCTGCGCGGCCCCGGGAGCAGCTCAGAAGTGGTTCTGGCAAAAGCTCCGCGGGTAGGCGGCTGCGCGGCCCATGGAGCAGCTGGGAGGCGGCTCTGGCAGAAGCTCCACACAGAAGGGGCTGCGCAGCCGGGAGCGTGAATCCAACAGCGCAGTCCCGGGAGCACAGGGCGCCGCAGACACAGCCCAGGATCCGGCCTCCCCCGGGACAGGCAGAGGCCGGGAGGGCCCAGGACAGCAAGGACGCTCCTGCCCCGAGCTGAGCAGATCAGCGGCCCCGCCCCCAGAGCATCCAGGCCCCTGGAGACTGAGAGCTCTGGAGCTACTGCGGGAGCTGATTCCAGCCCTCCAGAGCTGGCCGCCTCTACTGTTGTTGTTCCTCCTGGGGCCTCACAGGATAAACAACCCCCAATGAGCCTCACAGCTTAAACATCTTTCACTGAGCCTGGAACCAGGCCCCCAAGTGCTAACACCGAAAAATCAGCACAGCGGCCCCTCCCCCAGAAGACCAGCTAGACAGACAGGGGAGAAACAAATTATTAACCAACCAGCACTTGAAAGTTCCAGGGGAAGTCGAGGGATTTACAGTATACAGAATCAGAGGATACTCCCCCTTGGTTTTTTTGTTTTTTGATTTCTGTTTGCTTCCCACCCCACCCCCGTTTTTCCCCTCTTTTTTCTTTTCTTCTCTTTCTTTTTTTTTCTCTTTTGTTTTTGTTTTTTTCCTTTTTCTTTACTTTTTCTCTTCTCTCTTTTTCTCCTTTTCCCTATACAAATTGTTTTCGGCCCCTCTGCACAGAGCAAAATGCCTAGAAGGAAAACCTCACCTCAAAAGACAGAAACAGAAACAGTCCTCACTCCCACAGAGTTACAAATTTTGGATTACATTCAATGTCAGAAAGCCAATTTCGAAGCACTATTATAAAGCTACTGGTGGCTTTAGAAAAAAGCATAAAGGACTCAAGAGACCTCATGACTGCAGAATATAGATCTAATCAGGCCAAAATTAAAAATCAATTGAATGAGATGGAATCCAAACTGGAGGTCCTAACGATGGGGTTAATGAGGTAGAAGAACGAGGGAGTGACATAGAAGACAGGTTGATGGCAAGGATGGAAGCAGAGGAAATAGAGAAAATCAAAAGACTATGAGGAAAGGTTAAGGGAAATAAATGATAACCTCAGAAGGAAAAATCTATGTTTAAAAGGGGTTCCAGAGGGTGCCAAAAGGAACAGAGGACCAGAAAGTGTATTTGAAGAAATCATAGCTGAGAACTTCCCTAACCTGGAGAAGGAATCAGGCATGCAGATCCTGGAGATAGAGTGATCCCCCCCTATAATCAGTGAATACCATTCAACACCCTGATGATGAATATAGATCATTGATATTGGGGTGGGAACTATCTATTTCCTGGATCTGAAGGCATGTTCCATCCCCAATTTAGGGAAGTTTTCAGCTATGATTTGTTCAAATACATATTCTGGGCTTCTGTCCCTTTTGGCACCCTCGGGACCCCAGGTAAACGTAGATTTCCCTTCTGAGGCTGTCCTTTATTTCCATTAGCCTATCCTCATGATCTTTTAGTCATTTTTCTCTTTGTTTCCTCAGTTTCCCTCCTTGACATCAACTTTCTTCTACGACGTTAACTCTCATCGTTCTGACCTCTAGTTTGGATTGCATCTCATTTAATTGATTTTTAATTTTGGCCTGATTAGATCTAAATTCTTCAGTCATGAAGTGTCTTGAATCCTTTATGGTTTTTTCTAGATCCACCAGTAGCTTTGTAACTGTGCTTGTGAATCGGCTTTCTAACACTGAGTTGTAATACAAACTTTGTAACTCTTTGGGGGAGAGGGCTGTTTCTGATTCTTTCTTTGAGGAGAGTTTTCATTCTAGTCATTTTGCTCAGTGCAGAGTGGCCAAAAAGAAGTTATATATTATGCAAGCATGAACTCTTTTCTACTGTAGCATTCCAGCTGTTCTCTCTTTAAATCTCAGACTGAATTCCTAGGTTTTCAAGATGATATAAAAGTTATGTAGGGGGGATCCCTGGGTGGTGCAGCGGTTTGGCGCCTGCCTTTGGCCCAGGGCGCGATCCTGGAGACCCGGGATCAAATCCCACGTCAGGCTCCCGGTGCATGGAGCCTGCTTCTCCCTCTGCCTATGTCTCTGCCTCTCTCTCTCTACCTGTGTGACTATCATAAATAAATAAAAATTAAAAAAAAAGTTATGTAGGTAATTGGGTAGGGAAAGGTGACTTGGGGACCCTACTCTTCCACCATCTTGCCCCCACCTCTTCTGTTTTCTGTGTAAACATGGTTTCTAGGCAACGATATCAGGAGAGTCACTGAGAAAGCCGCCTGACACACTGATGCACCTGGGCTGATATTAAAGCATGGCAATCATGCAGACCCCCGTGACGACAGAGATGGCACTTCATCCACAGATCTCCCTGCTCTCCCTCTAGTTTGCTTCCCTGTTTTCTGCCCCTGCCCATGGCAAGCCCCCTGCCCCAGGCCTCTCGTCAAAACTTTGGGCTCCACCTGCATATTTGCACCTCCCTTCATCCCCCTCTGTGGTCCTGAGAGTCCATGAACCCACAGCAGGCGACTCCTGTTCCTTTTCCCACTGTGAGTTTTTCCTGGCTGCTCACGGATATATTCCCATGTGGCCTGTGGGAGTGGGACACTGGGAATCGGTACCATGGATACTCAGGCAGATGAGAAAAGCCTCTCCCACATCTCTGGGGACAACACCAGGCTCAGCACAGGAAAGCTGTGAGTCTACGTCCTGAGGAGCCCAGGGCACTAACTGCTTCCCTTGAGCTCTCCAACCCAGATCAGCACAGGGCACATGAATGCCCTAATCTTCCAGTCCACTCCCATGTGTACAATGTCTGAAGTGCCTCCAGGCAACTGGGAGAGAAGCAGTATTATGAAACAAGTAAGTCCTGGGAGAAGGAGTCACCACATCACTGGACACAGTGGGGGTCATTGGAACACGGGCCCTCAGACCACAAGCTGCCTGCCCCAGCTCAGTAGTGGACAAATAGATCATCCAGATCCCTGGCTGACCTGGAGCCCACAAATGACAAATCCTCAAACACAGCCGGACATGGAGAAATGCAGTCCCCAGAACAGAGCACCTACCAGGATCCCTCATATTGGGAACCTGCTGAACCCAGGTGCCCCAGGGCATGTGGGTCACCCAAACACTGAATGGACCAGGAACCCTCATACCACCAGTCTCCAGCTGCGCCCAGAATAAGGCAAGGGGGTCCAGGGTACACTGGGTTTGCAGAGTTCCTCCAAATCATGAGCCCTGCATCCCAGCTCATCATTGGGAAAATGAGGCACCTGCACAGTGGAATCAGCATGTTTCTTGGACCTGGAGCCAACATCACAGCTCAGCTGTACTCACTTAGGCCCCTGGTAAGTGGGCTTACCTTATGATTTTGGACTTGTGGTTACACAACCCAGACATGGCTAGGCCAAGCAGGCCCCTGGATAGCAGGCTAACCATGTGCCATTGGACCCCTAGACTAACAGTATATCTCAGCACGAGGGCAAGCCAGCCTCTACTTAGGAAGAATTCATGATATTGAGAAAGCTCTCATAGGACTTATCAAAGAAAAGATAAAGAATCCAAACAAATAAAATAATAAATGAAATTGGTGGATCACAACCAACTCCAAATAAATGCAAACAATTATAAAGGCATTCATACTGGCAAGGAAGAAGTCAACATCTCATTTTCCTCAGATGACATGATACTTTATGTGGAAAAAAAAAGAGTTTGCAACTGTGCTAGGACTCATATTGTATTTCAGCAATGTGGCAGGATAAAAAAATCAATGTACAGAAATCTGCTTTATTTCTAGACACAAAAATGATATAGAAGAAAGAGGAATTAAGGGCTGATCCTATTTACAATTGCACCAGAAACTAAAATACCTAGGAATTAACATAATGAAAGAGGTAAAGGATCTTTAACTAAAAACTACAGAACACCTATAAAAGAAATTGTGGAAGAGCAAAGAGATTCATTAACATTCCATATTCTTGGATTTGAAGTATCAATATTGTGAAAATCTCCATGCAACCCAGGGCAATGTACACTTTCGAAGTAGTCCCTATCAAAATATCATTGACATTTTTCACAGATCAGAAACAAATATTTCTAAGATTTGCATGGAACCGGAAAAGACCCCAATTCGCCATAGGAATGTCAAAAAATAAATCAAAAGCTGGTTATATTACAATGTCTGGACTTCAGGCTGTATTTTGCCTAAGGTTTTTTCTGCATGTCATAGACAAAGCTGTCATCATCAAAATGTTATCTTACTGGCACAAAAACAGACACATTGATCAAGGAACGGAATAGAGAACCCAGAAATGAACCCTCAACTCTATTGTCAAGTAATTTTCAACAAAGCAGAAAAGAATATCCTCTGGAAAAAGGATAGTATCTTCAACAAATTGGACAGCCACATGCAGAAGTACTCAACTGGACCATTGTCTTAGACCACACACAAAGATAAACTCAAAATGGATGAAAGACCTAAAGGTGAAATAGGAATCTGTCACAATCCTAGAGGAAAACACAGGCAACAACCTCTTTGACCTTGGCCATAGCAACTTATGCAAGACATGTCTGTAATACCAAGGGAAAGAAAAGCAAAACTGAACTATTGGGACTTCATCAAGATAAAAAGCAAAGGAAACAGTCCATAAAACTAAGAAACAACCTACAAAATGGGAGAAGGCATTTGCAAATGACATAGGAGATAAAAGGCTAGTATCCAAGATCTATAAAACCCTTATGGAACTCAACAACCAAAACAAGTAATCCAGTGAAGAAATTGGCAGAAAAGATGAACAGACATTTCTCCAAAGAAGACAACATGTGGCCAACAGAGACATGAAAAAAATGCTCCACATCACTCATTATCAGGAAAATACACAATGAGATACCACCTCACATCTGGCAGAATGGCTAAAATGAACAAGACAGAAAAACAACAAACTTTGGCCGGGTTGTGGAGAAAAGGGTATGTCTTGCACTGTTGGCGAGAATGCAAAGTGGAGTGGCCACTCTGGAAAAGGGTGCAGGTTCCTCGAGAACTTAAAAACAGAGCTACTCTATGACCTAGCAAATGTGCTACCAGGTATTTACCACAAAGATACAGAGGTAGTGAAAAGAAAGGGCACCTGCACCCCAATGTTCACAGCAGCAATGTCCACAGTGGTCAAAATGTGGAACGAGCCCACATATCCATCGCCAGATGAATGGATAAAGAAGATGTGGGCTATAGTTACAATGAGATATTACTTGGCCTTTAGAAAGGACGAATCTTTACCACTTCTATCGACATGAATGGAACTGGAGGGTATTAGTCAGAGAGTGAAATCAGTCAGTCAGTGAAAGACAATTATCATACGGTTTCATTCATATGTGAAATGTAAGAAACATTGCATAGAATCATAGGGGAAGGGAGGGAAAACTGAATGGGAAGTCATCAGAGAGAGAGAAAAACCATGACAGACTCTTAACTCTGTGAAATAAACTGAGGGTCGCTAGAGGGGAGGTGGACGGGGGATCAGGACCTGGGTAAGGGGCATCAAGGAGGGCGCGTGGTGTGAGGAGCACTAGGTGTTACACACAAACGATAATTTATGGATCGCTACATCTGAAACTAATGGTTTATGATATGCTGGCAAATTGAATTCAAATTTTTAACAAGTAAAATAAGATAAAATAGCATATTTGTGTAAATAGAATGGGAAAAAGGAAATGAAGATAATAAGGGCCAAGGCTGTCGGCAAGATGGCCGAAGAGTAAGATTCAGAAGTCCCCTGTCCCCAACAACTTACTTAGATAACTTTCAAATCATCCTGAAAACCAACGAATTCGGCCTGGGATTTAAAGAGAGACCAGCTGGAAGGTTACAGTGAGAAGAGTTTGCGCTTCTATCAAGGCACGAAGACGAAAAAATAAAGAACAAGACTCCAGCGTGGGAGGGGAGAACCCCCACGAGGAGCCGCGCCAAGGCCGGGCAGGAGAGACTCCAGGACGGGAAAGCCCAGGCCGGGAGAATCAGGAACTTTATCAACCTTCCCGGATGGAAAGGCGCTCACAGGGAACTCGGGCAGGATCCCAGGAGGGGCAGTGGAGCCCCCAGGGTCCCGGGATCACGAACAGAGGAAGTGGGGACAGCCGCCACACACCATGGGCCGAGCTCTGAAAAGGCCTGGAGCGCGCACCCATCGGAGCCTGGGAGCAGCTCAGGTGGTGGCTCTGGCAGCGGCTCGGCGAGGAGGGGAAGGCGCGGCCCTGGGAGAGTGATTCCAGTGGCGCAGGCCCAGGAGCCCAGGGCCCGGGGTGACAAAGCCCAGGATCTGGCGATCCCCTTGGGCAATCGGGGGCGGGAGGACACAGGACAGCAAGGACGCTCCTGCCACCCGGCAACCCGAGCTGTGCAGGTCAGTGCGCCGACACCCGGCGCTGCCAGGCTCTCGCGGACTGGGAGCTGCAGGACTTCATGTGGGAGCTGACTTTCGGGCTGGAGAGCTGGCCACCGCCAGTGTTGTTGTTCCTCCCTATATCACCTTGCGACTGGGTCGGAGTGGGGCGGCCAGAATACAAGAATCCACCCAAAAACTGGAAAGAACTCAAATACAAAAGCTAACCTTACACATAAAGGAGCTAGAGAAAAAACAGCAAATAGAGCCTACACCCAGCAGAAGAAGAGAGTTAGTAAAGATTCAAGCAGAACTCAACGAAATCAAGACCAGAAGAACTGTGGAACAGATCAACAGAACCAGGAGTTGGTTCTTGAAAGAATTAATGAGATAGATAAACCATTAGCCAGCCTTATTAAAAAGAAGAGGGAGAAGACTCAAATTAATAAAATCATGAATGAGAGATCACCACCAACACCAAGGAAATACAAACGATTTTAAAAACATATTATGAACAGCTCTACGCCAATAAATTAGGCAATCTAGAAGAAATGGACGCATTCCTGGAAAACCACAATCTACCAAAACTGGAACAGGAAGAAATAGAAAACCTGAAGAGGCCAATAACCAGGGAGGAAATTGAAGCAGTCATCAAAAACCTCCCAACACAAAAGTCCAGGGCCAGATGGCTTCCCCGGGGGAACTGTATCAAACGTTTAAAGAAGAAACCATACCTATTCTACTAAAGCTGTTTCAAAAGGTAGAAAGAGATGGAGTACTTCCAAACTCGTTCAGTGAGGCCAGCATCACCTTAAATCCAAACCAAAACCAGACAAAGACCCCACCAAAAGGAGAATTACAGACCAATATCCCTGATGAACATGGATGCAAAATTCTCAACAAGACAGTAGCCAATAGGATCCAACAACACATTAAGAAAATTATTCACCATGACCAAGTAGGATTTATCCCTGGGACACAAGGCTGGTTCAACACTCGTAAAACAATCAATGTGATTCATCATATCAGCAAGAGAAAAAACAAGAACCATAGGATCCTCTCATCAGATGCAGAGAAAGCATTTGACAAAATACAGCATCCATTCCTGATCAAAACTCTTCAGAGTGTAGGGATAGACGGAACATACCTCAACATCTTAAAAGCCATCTACGAAAAGCCCACAGCAAATATCATTCTCAATGGGGAAGCACTGGGAGCATTTCCCCTAAGATCAGGAACAAGACAGGGATGTCCACTCTCACCAATGCTATTCAACATAGTATTGGAAGTCCTAGCCTCAGCAATCAGACAACAAAAAGACATTAAAGGCATTCAAATTGGCAAAGAAGAAGTCAAACTCTCCCTCTTCGCTGATGACATGATACTCTACATAGAAAACCCCAAAGCCTCCAACACAAGATTGCTAGAACTCATACAGAAATTTGGCAGTGTGGACTGATACATAATCAATGCCCAGAAGTCAGTGGCATTTCTATACACTAACAATGACACTGAAGAAAGAGAGATTAAGAAGTAAATCCCATTTACAATTGCACCCAAAATAATAGGATACCTAGGAATAAACCTAACCAAAGAGGTAAAGGATCTATAATCTAAAAACTACACAACACTTCTGAAAGAAATTGAGGAAAACACAAAGATTCCATGCTCATGGATTGGCAGAATTAATATTGCGAGAATGTCAATGTTACCCAGGGCAATTTACATGTTGAATGCAATCATTATCAAAGTACCATGGGCTTTCTTCAGAGAGTTAGAACAAATTATGTTAAGATTTGTGTGGAATCAGAAAAGACCCCGAATAGCCAGGGGAATTTTAAAAAAGAAAACCATAGCTGGGGGCATCACAATGCCAGATTTCAGGTTGTACTACAAAGCTGTGGTCATCAAGACAGTGTGGTACTGACCCAAAAACAGACACATAGATCAATGGAACAGAATAGAGAATACAGAAGTGGACTCTCAACTTTATAATCAACTAATATTCAATAAAGGAGGAAACACTATCCACTGGAAGAAAGACAGTCTCTTCAATAAATGGTGCTGGGAAAATTGGACATCCACATGCAGAAGAATGAAACTAGACCCCTCTCTTGCACCATACACAAAGAGAAACTCAAAATGGATGAAAGATCTAAATGTGAGACAAGATTCCATCAAAATCACAAAGGAGAACACAGGCAACACCCTTTTTGAACTCGGCCACAGTAACTTCTTGCAAGATACATCCACGAAAGCAAAAGAAACAAAAGCAAAAATGAACTATTGGGACTTCATCAAGATAAGAAGCTTTTGCACAGCAAAGGATACAGTCAACAAAACTCAAAGACAACCTACAGAATGGGAGAAGATATTTGCAAATAACATAGCAGATAAAGGGCTAGTTTCCAAAATCTATAAAGGACTTCTTAAACTCAACACCAAAGAAACAAACAATCCAATCATGAAATGGGCAAAAGACATGAAGAGAAATCTCACAGAGGAAGACATGGACATGGCCAACATGCACATGAGAAAATGCTCTGCATCACTTGCCATCAGGGAAATACAAATGAAAACCACAATGAGATACCACCTCACACCAGTGAGAATGGGGAAAATTAACAAGGCAGGAAACCACAAATGTTGGAGAGGATGTGGAGAAAGGGGAACCCTCTTACACTGTTGGTGGGAATGTGAACTGGTGCAGCCACTCTGGAAAACTGTGTGGAGGCTCCTCAAAGAGTTAAAAATAGAGCTGCCCTATGACCCAGCAATTGCACTGTTAGGGATTTACCCCAAAGATTCAGATGCAATGAAATGCCGGGACACCTGCACCCCGATGTTTCTAGCAGCCATGTCCACAATAGCCAAACTGTGGAAGGAGCCTCAGTGTCCATCGAAAGATGAATGGATAAAGAAGATGTGGTTTATGTATACAATGGAATATTCCTCAGCCATTAGAAACGACAAATACCCACCATTTGCTTCAACGTGTATGGAACTGGAGGGTATTATGCTGAGTTAAGTAAGTCAATCGGAGAAGGAGAAACATTATATGTTCTCATATATTTGGGGAATATAAATAATAGTGAAAGGGAATACAAGGGAAAGGAGAAGAAATGTGTGGGAAATATCAGAAAGGGAGACAGAACATAAAGACTCCTAACTCTGGGAAACGAACTAAGGGTGGTGGAAGTGGATAGGGCGGAGGTGGGGGTGACTGGGTGATGGGCACTGAGGGGAGTACTTGACGGGAGGAGCACTGGTTGTTTTTCTGTAGTTTGGCAAATTGAACACCAATAAAAAATAAATTTATTATTAAAATATAATAAATAAACAAATAAATAAATAAATAAATAAAAAGAAAGATGAATGGATGAAGAAGATGTCATTTATGTATACAATGGAATATTACTCAGCCATTAGAAATTACAAATACCCACCATTTGCTTCAATGTGGATGGAACTGGAGGGTATTATGCTGAATGAAGTAAGTCAATGGGAGAAGGACAAACATTGTATGTTCTCATTCATTTGGGGAATATAAATAATAGTGAAAGGGAATAGAAGGGAAGGGAGAAGAAATGTGTGGGAAATATCAGAAAGGGAGACAGAACATAAAGACTCCTAACTCTGGGAAACAAACTAGGGGTGATGGAAGGGGAGGAGGGCGGGGGTTGGGGGTGAATGGGTGACGGGCACTGAGGGGGGCACTTGATGGGATGAGCACTGGGTGTTATTCTCTATGTTGGTAAATTGAACACCAATAAAAAATAAATTTATTATTAAAAAAATCATTCATCAAGATCAGTGGTATGTTTTCCTGGAATACAAGCATGGCTCAATATTTGCTTATCAATCAGTATGATAAACCCCATCAATAACAGAAAAAATGAAAACCAGTTGATTATTTCAATTGATGCAGAAAAAGCATTTGACAAAATATAACATCCATTCATGATAAAAACTCTCAAAAAAGTGGTTTTAGTGGAAACATAACATAAGTCATCTATGAAAAACCCACTAACATCATCCTCAATGGTGATCAACTCAGAGCTTTAACTCTAAGTTCAGAGAAAAGACAAGAATGTCCACTCTTACCACTTTTATTCAGCATAGTACTGGAAGTCCTAGCCATGGTGAGTTGACAAAAAAAAAAAAAAAAAAAAAAAAAAAAAAAAGAAAGAAAAAAAGCATCCAAATTCGTAAGGAAGAAGTAAAACTTTCACTATTTGCAGACAAGATGATATGCTACATAGAAAACCAAAAAAAATTCCCCTGGCTGTTTGGGGTCTTTTCTGATTCCACACAAATCTTAAAAAAAGATAACCATATCTGGGGGCATCACAATGCGAGATTTCAGGTTGTACTACAAAGCTGTGTTCATCAAGACAGTGTGGTACTGGCACAAAAACAGACATATAGATGAATGGAACAGAACAGAGAACCCAGAAGTGGACCCTGAGCTTTATGGTCAACTAATATACGATAAAGGAGGAAAGACGATCCACTGGAAGAAAGACAGTCTCTTCAATAAATGGTGCTGGGAAAACTGGACATCCACATGCAGAAGAATGAAACTGGACCACTCTCTTGCACCATACACAAAGATAAACTCAAAATAGATGAAAGATCTAAATGTGAGACAAGATTCCATCAAAATCTCAGAGGAGAACTCAGGCAACACCCTTTTTGAACTTGGCCACAGTAACCGGAGAAGGACAAACAGTGTATGTTCTCATTCATTTGGGGAATATGAATAATAGTGAAAGGGAATATAAGGGAAGGGAGAAGAAATGTGTGAGAAATATCAGAAAGGGAGACAGAACATAAAGACTTCTAACTCTGGGAAATGAACTAGGGGTGGTGGAGGGGGAGGAGGTGGGGGGTGGGGGTGAATGGGTGACGGGCACTGAGGGGTACACTTGACGGGATGAGCACTGGGTGTTATTCTGTATGTTGGTAAATTGAACACCAATAAAAATTAATTTATAAAAAAACAAACCCTAGAACATATAAATGAAGTTAAGTAAAGTTAATTTACTTTAAGTATATTTAAGTAAAGAATACAAAATCAATTCACAGAAGTTGGTTGCATTTCATACATTAATAATGATGTACTGGAAAAAGATATTAAGAAAACAGTCCCATTTATAATTGCAGCAAAAATAAAATACCTAAGATTAAACTTAACCAAGGATGTGAAAGACCCATACTCTGACAACTATAAAACACTGATGAAAGAGATTGAAGGTGACAAGAACAAATGGAAAGATATTCCATGTCGGGATCAAGTCCCACATCAGGCTCCCTGCCTGGAGTCTGCTTCTCCCTCTGCCTATGTCTCTGCTTCTCTCTGTGTCTCTCATGAATAAATAAATAAACTCTTAAAAAATACCAGCAGCATTTTTCACAGAACCGGAAAATTTGTATGGAACCAAAAATGTCTCTGACTAGCCAAAGCAATCTTGAAGAACAAAGCTGGAATCATTACAATTCTGGAGTTCAAGTTATATTACAAAGATGTAGTAATCAAAACAGTATGGTTCTGGTACAAAAATAGACATACAGATCAATGGAACCGAATAGAAAACTCAGAAATAAACTCACAAATACATGGTCAATTAATCTTTGCCAAAACAGGAAAGAATATCTAATGGGGAAAAGACAGTCTTCTCAACAAACAGTGCTGGGGAAACTAGATAGCAACACACAAAAGAATAAAACTGGACCACTTTCTTACACCATATACAAAAATAAATGCAAAATGTAGATATCATCACACACCTGTCAGAAAGGCTTTAAAAAATTGGTGTAGCCACTGTAGAAAACAGGATGGAGTTTCCTCCAAAAGTTAAAGATAGTATTACCATATGATCCAGGAATTCCACAACTGAGTGTTTTCCCAAAGAAAATGAAAATACGAATACTAGAAGATAGAGGCTCCCATATGTTTGTTGCAGTATTATTTACAGTAGCCAAGATATGGAAGCAACTCACATTTCCATTAACAGAAGAATAAAATGATATGCAGCATTATATATATATGCAGCATATATATGTTTATATATACATAATATGTACATAAATATACATAAATATATATGCATATTTATATATACATAAATATATAGAATAATACTGAGTCAAGAAATAGAATAAGATCTTACCATTTACAACAATATGGATGGACCTAGACGATATTACTATGCTAATGGAAAAAGTTAGACAAACACTATATAATTTCACTCATACATGGAATTTAAGAAACAAAACAGAGGGGGGGAAAAGAGATGATAATGAGATCCTTAAACACAGTGAACAGACTTGATGGCTGCCACAGAACTCTTGGTGAGAGAATGAATGAAATAGGTAAAGGGGAGTAAGAGTTTACTTATCTTGATGGTCATTAAGAAATCCATAGAATTGTGGAATCATTATGTTGTACACCTGAAACTAACAGAACATTTGTAAACTTGGAAGTTGCTTTGAGAGTAAAGCTCTGATGTTCTTACTATATCAAGAACAACAGGAAAATAGTAATAATGTGAAGTGAAAGATGTGCTAATTTACCTTACTATGGTAAATATTTTGCAACTTATACAGGCATCAAATTATCATATTATACACTTTTAATTTAGACAATGTTATAATCCATTATATCTCAATAAAACTGGGGAAAAGATCGTTGAAGACACTTGCACACACAAATGCACACACACACACATATATAGCAGCTTTGGGGGTACTGTTTATTTCATCAGAATATACTTTTATGATACATTTTCCCCCTCAAATCTTGAGTACTTCCTCAAATTATTTTTTCAGAAGAGCCTTCTAGTTATCTTGTTTAACTTTTATTCATTATTTATGATGGCCATGTAATTATCCATCATATGGATGGACCACAATTTATTCAGCCATTATCAGACTGGTTGTTGCCAGTCTTGGAGCAAGCAATACCATAAAAATTATGCATTTGCAAATGTTAAGTTGAGATCACAAGCAAGGAGGCGACAACTCAGACAATTCCTGAGGAAAAAATGTGAAACAATATTTAATTTTAATTAATTGAATTCCAAAAAAGGCATAGCCATCCACCTTTATCCCAGTAAAGCCAAATATGCCTTTTTCCACACATTATATCCACCAATAGATTTTATTTTTTTTTATTTTTTATGATTTATTTATTTATTTGAGAGAAAGAGTGTGCACATGAATGGTGGGAGGGGCAGAAGCAGAGGGAGAAAGAGAATCTCAAACAGACTCCTCACTGAGCTCAGGGCTAGACACAGTGCTGATCTCACAATGCCAAGTCAAAATCAAGAGTCAGGGGGCTCCTGGGTGGCTCAGTCAGTTGGGCATCTGCCTTCTGCTTGGGTCATGATCTCAGGGTCCTAGGACCAAGTCCTGCATCAGGCTCCCTGCTCATTGGGGAACCCGCTTCTCCATCTCCTCCTTGCTTATGCTATCTTGGTCGCTATCCCTGTCTCTCTCAAATAAATAAGTAAAATCTTAAAAAAAATTTTTTTCTAAAAAATTCAAGAGTTGGTCACTTAACTGACTGACCCACTGATGTACCCCCATCCACCAACAGATTTTAGAGTCCTTTCTGGTTTTTGATGAGCTGAGCGATGTTAAATAATATATACTACTAAAATTAACTTTTATTCCCCTTGGGGCATGGCTGGTTATGGTTAATTATAAATTTTGCTATATATTTCACTCATAAACTTTCATTATGATTCATATGGGCTGGTATCAAAACCATTTCCTTAGTCACAGAAAACTAAAGAAAATGTAGATAAACTACATCAGGAGAATCTTGCCTTGGGCCTTACCGGGACTCATAATTCTAACAGAAGTTTATCTCTTTTGTCATGTGAAAGTTGGGACCACCTGAAATTGCCTGGTCACAATATCAGAGACAAGGCATGTGTGGATGCCCTTCACCTCTTCATTTCAGGAGTGGCTGACCAGCTTCCATCCTGCCCATGTTCTGTGCACCAGTGGAACCATCCACTCTGGTCATATGCATCAATCTGTTTGCATGTGTTCCTTATGCAGTCATGGATCTCATCCTCAGAAGCCAACTCAACTTCCACTAATATTCCTCCCACCAACTGTGAAATGTTACTCATCTCTATTGGTCACTTGAACTTTACTGATGGTCCAGTCTGCTCCATTCTTTGGTAAAATTTACAATTACTTTACATAGACCACCAGCCTCCCAAATTCTTCAATCACTTTTATTTCTGTGCATGAAAAGTGACCCACTTACCCAATTATTATAAGCAAATGACAGTGTCTCAGAAGCACTTAAAAGTATTGCATAAGGAGACTCCTAACTCTGGGAAACAAACAAAGGGTCACGGAAGGGGAGGTAGGGGGGTGGGGTAACTGGGTGACAGGCACTAAGGACAGCACATGATGGGATGAGCACTGAGTGTTATACTATATGGTGGCAAATTGAATTTAAACTAAAAAATGGGGACACCTTGCTGGCTCAGCTGTTGAACACTTGCTTTTGGCTTGGGGTATGATCCTGGAGTTCTGGGATCAAGTCCCACATCAGGCTTCCCATGGATAAATTTTAAAATGTAAAAAAAATATATTGCATAAGGAAAAAGACAATTCTGACTATTTACTGATTCCAGAAAGTATGTTGAATATTTACCATGGGGAGGCCTTGAAAATGCTTAAAATCAAAAGAAAACCCAACTACCCTTGCCAATGACAGACATTATTTTTACTCAAAGATAAGTACATTGATTTCTGAAGGAAGAATCTTTTTGAACTATATGTAAACTGACTCTTGCTAATCTGAGAATGACTGAGAAACTTTCTAAAAAGACAAGCAGGGAGAAAAAAACCAATATGTTGAGTTGCCAGGGAATTCAAGAAAATCACTATTGTTTCTCCTAATAAGATCCATTTCTTTTTACACATCAGTTCCATCTGTCTTTCCTAAGAAGTTGGCACTTCTAACAACAGAAATTAGCAAGACTTGAATCACCAATAACATGAACAAATGTAAGCCTCAGAGGACACTGAGAAATGTATAAATATTGGAGGTACAAAAAGAGAAGATTGAAACTTAGTCTATGCATATAAATAGGAATAAAAAAGAGCAGTTAAATTAACCCATTTTGGGAACAAATGGTTAGAATCTGAGAGAAATTTCTTAACAAACTATTCATTTATGATTGAATTAATATTGCCAGTGGAATTCAATGATGTGAATTGCCCATAGGGCTATGGAAAAGTTCTTCATGCTGATAAATGTGATTATGGATGCTCCTGGAGTTTTTATCCTTGACTCTAAATAGCTCTTTTCCACATTGATATTTATGTGTTTTGTTAAGAGACTGGATGTTTCCTCAGGATTTTCTGAAAAGCCCCCACCACATCTTTGTTTCTCAAGCTGTAGTTGAGTGGATTTAGCATGGGTGTGAGGACTGTGCAAAATACAGACACAGCCTGTTCTTGCTCAACGGTGTGGAAGAAACCAGGTGTCATGTACATATAAACACATGGTCCTAGATAAAAACTTACCACAGTAAGATGGGATGAGCATGTGGCCAAGGCTTTGGTCCTGCCTTAGGGGGATTTCATATGAAGAACAGTGAGGAAGATGAAAGAGTAGGAAGCCATGATAAGTCCAAAAGGGACAATGATAAAAGCAATGCCCATAACAAAGACCACCAGCTCATAGGTGGAAGTGTCTTTGCATGAGATCTTCATGATTGTTGGCATCTCACAGAAGGAATGGTAGATTTCTCTGGAGCCACAGATAGGTAGACTCATGGTATAGGTTGTATGAGCTGTGGAAGCTAAAATGCCCCCAATCCAAGACACAAGGGCCATTTGCAGACAGACCCTGTGGTTCATAATCACTACATATCTCAAAGGGTGACAGACAGATACATATCGGTTATAGGCCATAAGGGTTAGGAGGATGCATTCAGCACCTCCAAGAGTAAAGAAGAAAAATATCTGGGTTCCACAGGCAAGATGTGTGATGTTTTTTCTTCCAGAGAGAAAGTTTATCATCATCTTTGGAACAGTGCTACTGATGAAGGCCAGATCTACGAGAGAAAGCTGACTGAGGAGGAAGTACATTGGGGTGTGAAGCCTCAAGTGTATCCAGATAAGAAAAAGCAGGATGAAGTTCCTAGTGACTGCAACCAGGTAGATCAGGATGATAGTGTAGATAAGGATGCTGACATACTTCACATTGGGGAAGAGTCCTGAGAGAATGAAATCTGTTGTTACTGTCTCATTTCCTCCCTCCATGGCTATAACTGATCTGGTTGAACCAATATCAGAAAGGGAGACAGAACATGGAAGATTCCTAACTCTGGGAAACGAACTAGAGGTGGTGGAAGGGGAGGAGGGCAGGGGGTGGGGGTGACTGGTGGAGGGCACTGAGGTGGGCACTTGATGGGATGAGCACTGGGTGTTATTCTGTATGTTGGCAAATTGAACACCAATAAAAAATAAATTTATTATTAAATTTTTTTAAATAGTAAAAAAAGGAGAAGGCAAGGAAAACAAGAGCAAATGAGATATTATAAGACCTCTCGAAATGTTTTTGTTGTGAGTTGATTATTGCTGTAATAATACAAGATGAAAAATAACTCTGAATTTCAGTGGCTTATAACAACAAATGTGTTTTCTTATTCCCACATCTACAGGCCAGTTTAGCTTCAGGCTGAAGGTCAGGCACAGATATACTTTACCACATGTGTCTCATTCTGTGGCTTTCTTTTCTCAAGAAAAATGGCAAGAGCTAAAAAGCAGCAACCAGAATCACATGATTCCCTCTGAGGCCTGAGCTCAGTCAGGACTGACTATCATTTACAACCCCATACCACCAACCAAAGCAAGTCACACATAAAATCATCAATGGAGTGAGGATGTAAGATCCACACACAGCAAGTCATGAAAGAATGGGGATGGTGAAGGGATTGGAAGCAGTTAATATAGTCTAAGTTTCTCAAAGTTCCTATTCCACCATGCTATTTCATGTTCTTGATGCTGGGTTTTCGGATAGTTCATGATCCAATTCTTAACCTTCTGTTTAATATGTTCTATTAAGGCCCAGTAATGACGATCTATAGATTTCCTATGATCATAACTAAATTCACTATGGTGAATAATTCAAGATCATGGGTACCACTTAATATATGAATAGTTAGGGAGGCAGCAGGTAAACACATAAACACTTAGCAGTCCTTTTTCTGCGGATCTGGTTACATAAATCCATGGAAGAAACCATAGATGGGTGTGAAGTAGAGTGCCATGAAATAAACCAGCTATCCTTGTACTTGAATGGACACTGGGATGTCATTTCCTGAAATGGTACACATCAACAAAGAGATTAATGGATATGGTCTGTGATGTGTTCTCATTTAGATTTGTTTGTAGGGACCCAATATGAACCACATCAGGATAAACTCAGAAATAATAATGATGGGCGCCTGGGTGGCTCAGTTGGTTAAGCATCCAACTCTTGGTTTTGGCCCAGGTGATGATCTCATGGGTTGTGGGATAAAGCCCTATGTAGGCTCTTTGCTAAGCAGGGAGTCTGCTTGAAGATTCTCTCCCTCTCCTCTTCCCCATACCTCACCTTCTGCTCATGCTCACGTTCTCTAAAATAAATAAATCTTTAAAGAGAGAGAGAGAGGGATCCCTGGGTGGCGCAGAGGTTTGGCGCCTGCCTTTGGCCCAGGGCGCGATCCTGGAGACCCAGGATCGAATCCCACGTCGGGCTCCCGGTGCATGGAGTCTGCTTCTCCCTCTGCCTATGTCTCTGCCTCTCTCTCTCTGTGTGTGACTATCATAAAAGGAGAGAGAGAGAGAGAGAGAGAGAGAGAGAGAGAGGTGCCTGCATGCCTCAGTTGGGTAAGTGTCTGTCTTCAGCTCAGTTGATGATCCTTAAGTCCCAGGATCAAGCCCCATGTCGGGCTTTCTGCTCAGCATGGGCGTCTGCTTCTCCCTTTGACCCTCCCCCCTCATGCTTTGTCTCTCTCACTCTCTCTCTCAAATAATTAAATAAAATCTTACAAAATTTTATTTTTTGTAAGATTTTATTTATTCATGAGAGACACACAGAGACAGAGGCAGAGACACACAGAGACAGAGGCAGAGGGAGAAGCAGGCTCCATGCAGGGAGCCCGATGTGGGACTCCATCCCGGGTCTCCAGGATCACACCCTGAGCTGAAGGCAGACGCTTAACCGCTGACCCACCCAGGAATCCCAAAAAATTAAAAAAAAAGTAATAAAACCAAGCTCCATAGGCAGTAAATGAGAAATTAGTTTGTGCCCATGTTCAAGAGGGAAGATACTCTTCCCAACAAGTTTATAGAAGTGGAAACAGAAAGTTTTGTATTCTAAGCAGCTTGGAACAAGCTATAAGAAAATAAGCATGGCATTTATTTTTTTCATTTTTTTAAGCATGGTATTTAAATATTTTATGAGCAAGTCACTCAGATGGCATTTAGGCATTAAGAAAACATAAATTTACCACGAACCTGTAGAACAGAGAAATGAAGTTCAGGAGTGGGGTAAAAAAATAAAAAAGGAAAATTGATTGAGACATGAAAATACTATTAGGATTTTTCACTCTCCCAACCAACACTACTAAGTGATGCATCCTGCTGACACTTGTGATGTATAAATTCCTGTTGAAAACACCAAGATACACTGAGAATTTACTGTTAATGCTGCTTTGCTAATGTTTATTAGGTTCATTTACTTCTGGGACCCAATAATTATGTCTTCCCATAACCTATTTTTTTTTAAATTTTTTTTTGATTTTTTATTTATTTATGATAGTCACAGAGAGAGAGAGAGGCAGAGACACAGGCAGAGGGAGAAGCAGGCTCCATGCACCGGAAGCCCGATGTGGGATTCGATCCCGGGTCTCCAGGATCGTGCCCTGGGCCAGAGGCAGGCGCCAAACCGCTGCGCCACCCAGGGATCCCTTCCCATAACCTATTATCATTTTTTTATTCTTTCTTTTCTTGTTCAGCTCCATCACTTTCCAAGCTGCTGATACATTCTTCTGCCTATAGTTTATTATTTATTCCCTTATTGTATTTCTTTTTTAAAAAAAGATTTTATTCATTAATTCATGAGAAAGAGAGAGAGAGAGAGAGAGAGGCAGAGACACAGGCAGAGGGAGAAGCAGGCTGAATGGAGGGAGGCTGATGTGGGACTCGATCCCAGGTCTCCAGAATCACACTCCAGTCAAAGGTGGCGCTAAACTGCTGAGCCACCCAGGGATCCCCCTTACTGTATTTCTAATTCAGTTATTGAGTTCTTCACTTCTGATTAGCTCTTTTTAAAAATATTTTCTATTGGGGATCCCTGGGTGGCGCAGCGGTTTGGCGCCTGCCTTTGGCCCAGGGCGCGATCCTGGAGACCCGGGATCGAATCCCACATTGGGCTCCCGGTGCATGGAGCCTGCTTCTCCCTCTGCCTATGTCTCTGCCTCTCTCTCTCTCTCTCTCTCTCTCTCTCTCTCTCTCTCACTGTGTGACTATCATAAATAAAAAAAAATATTTTCTATCTCTTCATTGATGGTTTCACTGAAATTCTCCCCTCTTTTCTCAAGTACAGTGAGTATCTTCATGGCCATTATTTGAATTCTGTATCAGGTATTATTATCTCCATTTTAACTTTTTTTTTCTGTAATTTTACACAGTTCTTTTGTTAGGGAAATATTCCTCTATCTCCTCATTTTGTCTAACTCTCTATTTCTATATGTTAGGAAATATGTCCTTATGAAGAAGAGGTCCTATAGTGTCGTGTAGTGCAATGTCCCCTGCTCACCAGAACCAGGTGCTTCCTGGGTGTCTAGCTGCATATGCCCTACTGTCATGGTTAAGACATGTTTGCCTTTAGTCCAGTCAGCTGCAGTGGCACCCTTTGCCTGCTGTGGGTAAGGTTTTATCCTTGTGCTCTTAAGCAGCCAATATGGGGCAACCTTGGGCTTGTCATTGATTTAGACCAGATGCCTGCCCTCAGCCCCATTGCTGGATATGTGGCACACATCAAAGCACAGGGTTGTGTCCATGCATTGACCCCTGAGAGACTTCTTTTTAAAGATTTTATTTATTTATTCATAGAGGCACACACACACAGAGAGAGAGAGAGAGGCAGAGACTCAGGCAGAGGGAGAAGCAGGCTCCATGCAACAAGCCTGATGTGGGACTCGATCCTGGGTCTCCAGGACCACACCCTGGGCTGCAGGCGGCGCTAAACTGCTGCGCCACCAGGGCTGCCCCCCTGAGAGACTTTTTACTGATGCGCAAGACCTGCAACCAGACCAAATGTCTACCCCTAATTGTCTGTTGGGGTTGTTGTGACCCCAGATTACAGGGCCCTTTTCTTGTGCTGTCCTTTGTGAGGTGTTTGTTTGTTGGATTGTTTGTTTGTTTTAATAAATTTATTTTTTATTGGTGTTCAATTTGTCAACATATAGAATAACACCCAGTGCTCATCCCATCAAGTGCCTCCCTCAGTGCCTGTCACCCAGTCACCCCCACTCCCTGCCCACCTCCCTTTCCACCACCCCTAGTTCATTTCCCAGAGTTAGGAGTCTCTCATGTTCTGTCTCACTCCCTGATATTTCCCACTCATTTTTTCTCCTTTCCCCTTTATTCCTTTTCACTTTTTTTATATCCCCAAGTGAATGAGACCATATAATGTTTGTCCTTCTCCGATTGACTTATTTCACTCAGCATAATACCCTCCATTTCCATCCACGTCGAAGCAAATGATGGGTATTTGCCATTTCTAATGGCTGAGTAATATTCCATTGTATACATAAACCACATTTCTTTTTTTAAAAAATAAATTAATTTTTATTGGTGTTCAGTTTACCAACATACAGAACAACACCCAGTGCTCATCCCGTCAAGTGTCCCCTTCAGTGCCCGTCACCCATTCACCCCCACCCCCCGCCCTCCTCCCCCTCCACCACCCCTAGTTCATTTCCCAGAGTTAGGAGTCTTCATGTTCTGCCTCCCTTTCTGATATTTCCCACACATTTCTTGTCCCTTCCCTTATATTCCCTTTCACTATTATTCATATTCCCCAAATGAATGAGAACATACACTGTTTGTCCTTCTCCAATTGATTTACTTCACTCAGCATAATACCCTCCAATTCCATCCACGTTGAAGCAAATGGTGAATATTTCTTTATCCATTCATCTTTCGATGGACACCGAGGCTCCTTCCATAGTATAGCTATTGTGGACATGGCTGCTAGAAACATCAGGGTGCAGGTGTCCTGGCATTTCATTACATCTGTATCCTTGGGGTAAAACCCCAGCAGTGCAATTGCTGGGTTGTAGGGCAGATCTATTTTTAATTCTTTGAGGAACCTCCACACAGTTTTCCGGAGTGGCTGCACCAGTTCACATTCCCACCAACAGTGCAGGAGAGTTCCCCTTTCTCCACATCCTCTCCAACATTTGTGGTTTCCTGCCTTGTTAATTTTCCCCATTCTCACTGGTGGGAGGTGGGATCTCCTTGTGATTTTGATTTGTATTTCCCCGATGGCCAGTGGTGCAGAGCATTTCCTCATGTGCATGTTGGCCATGTCTATGTCTTCCTCTGTGATATTTCTGTTCATGTCTTTTGTCCCTGATTGAACTGTTTGCTTCTTTGCTGTTGAGTTTAATAAGTTCTTTATGGGTCTTGGAAACTAGCCTTTTATCTGATACATCATTTGCAAATATCTTCTCCCATTCTAAATGTTGTCTTTGTGTAAGGTGCAAGAGAGTGGTCCAGTTTCATTCTTCTGCATGTGGATGTCCAATTTTCCCAGCACCGTTGATTGAAGAGACTGTCTTTCTTCCAGTGGATAGTGTTTCCCCCTTTGTCAAATATTATTTAACCATAAAGTTGAGGGTCCACTTCTGGATTCTCTATTCAGTTCCATTGATCTATGTGTCTGTTTTTGTGCCAGTACCACACTGTCTTGATGACCACAGCTTTGTAGTACAACCTGAAATCTGGCATTGTGATGCCCCCAGATATGGTTTTCTTTTTTAAAATTCTCCTAGCTACTCGGGGTCTTTTCTGATTCCACACAAGTCTTAAAATAATTTGTTCCAACTCTCTGAAGAAAGTCCATGGTATTTTGATAGGGATTGCATTAAAAGTGTAAATTGCCCTGGGTAACATTGACATTTTCACAATATTAATTCTTCCAATCCATGAGCATGGAATATTTTTCCATCTCTTTGTGTCTTCCTCAATTTCTTTCAGAAGTGTTCTATAGTTTTTAGGGTATAGATCCTTTACCTCTTTGGTTAGGTTTATTCCTAGGTATCTTATGCTTTTGGGTGCAATTGTAAATGGGATTGACTCCTTAATTTCTCTTTCTTCAGTCTCATTGTTAGTGTATAGAAATGCCACTGACTTCTGGGCATTGATTTTGTATCCTGCCACACTGCCAAATTCCTGTATGAGTTCTAGCAATCTTGGGGTGCAGGTTTTTGGGTTTTCTATGTAGACTATCATGTCATTGGTGAAGAGGGAGAGTTTGACTTCTTCTTTGCCAATTTGAATGCCTTTAATGTCTTTTTGTTGTCTGATTGCTGAGGCTATGACTTCTAATACTGTGGTGAATAGCAGTAGTGAGAGTGGACATCCCTGTCTTGTTCCTGACCTTAGGGGAAAGGCTCCCAGTGTTTCCCCATGGAGAATGATATTTGCTGTAGGTTTTTCACAGATGGCTTTTAAGATGTTGAGGAATGTTCCCTCTATCCCTACACTCTGAAGAGTTTTGATCAGGAATGGTACATGGTTCTCCAACGTTTTATTTTCAGGCTGTAGGTGTCCTTCTGTCTAAAATGAGTCTCTTGTAGACTGCAATTAGATGGGTCCTGCTTTTTTATCCAGTCTGAAACCCTGCGCCTTTTGATGGGGTCATTAAGCTCATTCACGTTCAGAGTTACTATTGAAAAATATGAGTTGAGTGTTATCATGATACATATTCAGCCCCTGTTTTTGTGGATTGTTTCACTGGACTTCCTCTTAAAGAGGAATTTTTTTTTAATTTTTTTATTTATTTATGATAGTCACAGAGAGAGAGAGAGAGAGAGAGAGGCAGAGACACAGGCAGAGGGAGAAGCAGGCTCCATCCACCCGGAGCCCGATGTGGGACTTGATCCCGGGTCTCCAGGATTGCGCCCTGGGCCAAAGGCAGGTGCCAACCACTGCACCACCCAGGGATCCCCTTAAAGAGGAATTTTAAGAGTCCCCCTTAAAATTTCTTGCAGAGCTGGTTTGGTGTTCACATATTCTTTCAGTTCCTGTCTATCTTGGAAGCTCTTTATCTCTCCTTTTATTCTGAATGAGAGCCTTGCTGGATAAAGTATTCTTGGCTGCATGTTCTTCTCATTTAGGACCCTGAATATATCCTGCCAGCCCTTTCTGGCCTGCCAGGTCTCTGTGGAAAGGTCTGCTGTTAATCTAATATTTCTCCCCATAAAAGTTAGAGATCTCTTGTCTCTTGCTGCTTTAAGGACCTTCTCTTTATCTTTGGAATTTGCAAGCTTCACTATTAAATGTTGAGGTGTTGAGCAGTGTTTATTGATTTTGGGGTGGGGATCTCTCTACTTCCTGGATCTGAATGCCTGTTTCCCTTCCTAGATTAGGAAAGTTCTCAGCTATGATTCATTCAAATACATATTCTGGACCTCTGTCCTTCTCGGCGCCCTCGGGATCCCAAATTAAACGTAGGTTTTTCTTCCTCAGGCTGTCATTTATTTCCTTGAATCTATCCTCATGATATTTTAATTGTTTGTCTCTTTTTTCCTCAGTTTCCCTCTTTGCCATCAACTTGTCTTCTATGTCACTCACTCGTTCTTTTACCTCGTTAGCCCTCATTGTTAGGACCTCGAGTTTGGATTGCGTCTCATTTAATTGATTTTAATTTCTGCCTGATTAGACCTAAATTCTGCAGTCATAAAGTCTCTTGAGTCATTTATGCTTTTTCTAGAGTAGCTTTATAATAGTGCTTCTGAATTGGCTTTCTGACATTGAATTGTCATCCAAATTTTTAACTCTGTGGGAGAGAGTACTGTTTCTGATTCTTTCTTTTGAGGTGAGGTTTTCCTTCTAGTCATTTTGCTCAGTGCAGAGTGGCCAAAAACAAGTTGTATTGGGAAAAGGAGAAAAAGGGAGAAGAGAAGAAAAGGAAAAGAAAAGAAAAAAAGGAAAAAGAAAAGAAAGAAAGAAAAGAAAAGAAAAAAGAAGGTAAAAAAAGAAGAAAAAATGGGGGGTGAAGCAAGCACATCAAAAAACAAAAAACAAGGGGGAGTATCCTCTGGCTCTGTATACTGTAAGTCCCTTGAATTCCCCTGGAACTTTCCATTGCTGCTTGGTCAATAATTTGTTTTTCCCCTGTCCGTTTAGCTGGTCTTCTTGGAGAAGGGCATGTTGTGCTGATTTTCCGGTTTTAGCACTTGGGGGGAGCTGCTCAGCCCCCTGCCTGGTGCAGGGCTCAGTGAAAGTTGCTTAACCTGTTTATCCTATGAGGCCACTCTGAAGCTCAGTGGGGGTTGTTTTTCCTGTGAGGCCCCAGGAAGAACAACAAGAGAACCAGCGGCCAGCTCTCCAGCCCTGGAGTCAGCTCCTGCAGTAACTATGGAGCTCTCAGTCTGCAGGGGCTTGGATGCTTGGGGGCGGGGGCTGCTGATCTGCTCAGCTTGGGGCCGCCTGGAGGCTGGAGTGTCCTTGCTGTCCTGTGACCCTTCCCGGGAGGAGCACAGGATCTTGGGCCGTGTCCCCGGCGCCCTGTGCTCCCGGGCCGCACTGTTGGAATCGCACTCTGGGTGGCACAGCTCCCTCTGCACGGAGCCTCTGCCTCTGCTGCCGCCGAGCTGCTTCAGGGTCCAGCCGTGTGCGCGCTGCAGCCTTTTAGAGAGCTTGGCCACAGAGTGTGGCGTGCTCTCCCTGGGGTGCAGGTGCTCTGTTACTGTCCCTGGGAGCCTGAGGGCATCCCCACCCCTCCTGGGATCCTGCTCTAACTCCCTGCCAGCGTCGGGAAGATTGGTGAAGCCCCTGCTTCTCCTGGGCGCGACTTTCCTGGGGCCTTCCCTGTGCTGGGGGCACTCGCCATGGCCTTAGCCCGGCTACTCGTGGGCCCCTCCCCCTTGGATGCCTTTTGTTTCTTTATTTCTTTTTTCCCCAGTCTTCCTACCTTGAGAGAAGCTGAACTCTTCTCACTGTAGCATTCCAGCTGTTCTCTCTTTAAATCTCAATCCGAATTTGTAGGTTTTCAGGATGATTTGAAGGTTATCTAGGTAATTTGGTGGGGTCAGGTGACTTGGGGAACCTACTATTTGGCCATCTTGCCCCGCCTCTGTATGTTTGTTTTGTAGGATGGGCTGGCTATCAGATCAAATGCCTGTCCCCAGCCCACTGCTGGGGCTGTGATCAAACTAGTATATGTGGTTATCTTCCCCTCTCTCCAGGGCAAGAGTCTCTTTGGAATGATGGGCTCACTGTTAGGGCTGCTGGTAGAATGAGATGCATCAGGTGCTCCTGTGGAAGGACTCCTGATGAGTGGAGCAGGTTGCGTGGGGTAAATCTAATGGAGAATGTGTGATGGGATACATGATGTTAGCAAGCTATGTGGCAAGTGTTGGTGCTGGTTCTCATAGATATCTGGGTATCTAGGCTCAGTTGGGAGGAGAGAGATGGTGCCTATCAGTTCTTTCATTCTTAGAGAAATCCCCTAAAGATCCATTCCCCTCCAGCACCAGTTCTGAACTTAGTAAATAAATCTCCTTCCAAATACCCTCAGCATTTTCCAAACTGGTTCTTCTACTCTATATCTCTACTAGTTGTTTGTTACACTCTCTGTAAAGATGAGGACTCAGTTTTCTATTTCCTTACTACTCTCCTAGAGCCAAATCCGCTGATTTTTTTTTTAATGATTTTACTTATTTGAGAGAGAGAGTGAGAGAGCACTAGCAAGAAGGAGGAACAGAGGCAGAAGAAGAAGCAGGTTCCTTGCTAAGCAGGGAGCATGATGTGGGGCTTGATCCTGGGACCTGGGATCATGACCTGAGCCAAAGGCAGATGCTTAACCAACTCAGTTATCCAGGTGCCCGAAGTCTGCTGATTTTTATAGTATCTGTAGTTAAGCCTCATTGGTTTTCTTTTCTTTTTTTTTTTTTAAAGATTTTATTTATTTACTCACGAGAGACATACACAGAGAGAGGCAGAGACACAGGCAGAGAGAAGCAGGTTCCATGCAAGGAGTCTCATGTGGGACTCGATTCCAGGACTCCAGGACCACACCCTGGGCCAAAGGCAGGTGCTCAACTGCTGAGTCACCCAGGTGTCCCAGGCCCATTGGTTTTCAAAACCAAATGTTACAGGGACTTGTCTTCCCAGTGTAGGTCCCCTGGGTTTGGGGTGCCTGGTATAGGGTCTGTTCCTGTCCCTTCTCCACACATGTGGCATCGCCCATCCTTGTGATTAGTGTTGTGCCCAAGATTGCGAATCTGAGAAACCACCAAGGAGCCTACACCGATGCAAGTGCACAAGGGTTTATTTGCAAGCTCAAGCTTGGGTCCAAGTATACCTGACACAGCGGAGCAGGGACTTGGACCCGGAAGTGGGTTACAGCTGGGTTTTTTATAGGCTGGTCTAGGGGATTTTCAGAAGGGGTGGAGGAATTGGAGGAATTTCTCAAGTTCTGTTTATATTCTGATATGGGGCTTTCAAGGGCATTGAGCTCTGTTCTCAGTCTAATATGGGACTTTCTGCCATGGGCTGGGCTCTGTTGTCTTTCTGAAATGGGATTCTCTGCTGAGGGCAATTCTGAGCTCTGTTGTCTTTCTGATGTGGGATTCCCTGCCTAGGACATTCTGCAGTTTTTTCTGTAAAGTTCAGCTCTTATTCACAGGGGCCTAAAATGGCTGTACTTGTGCTAATGCTAAACTTGAGGTGGAATGGCCTTAATGTTTCTTGGCCTCCACAATTAGTCTCACTGGGAGTCTGGTTCCTAACCATGTCTCCACCCCTCCTATCCTTCTAAATGTGACCTGCTATCCCAAATTAACTGTGGAGAATCCGTTCTGTCAGTTTTGGGGTCATTTACTGGGTTAGTTGCTGATGTGGCTTTTATGTAGGCGTATCCATAGGACAAGGTGAGCTTAGGTTTCTCTTACTCTATTATCTTCCTAGACTCCTGATTTTTTTTTTTTTTTTTTTTTTTTTGGACATGGGTTAACTCTTCTGGTAAAGTAGAAATGGAACCAGATAAAATCCAGGTACAAGCTAGAAAGTTAAATGCAGTGATCAAGGACACTGTGGTTCTTTTATCTTTTTAGTTGACTGCCCTCAAGAATTAGTTCCTGGTTTAGGTCAGTCTTCCTATTTGGATTCAGCATTTTGTTTACCATTATTCGAATTTTTTTCATTGTAAAACTTTGTCTCCTCTCTGTAGCTCCATGTTATAAAGACACCTCCCAGATAATGGCCACTCAGTAATTTGAGATCATAGCTAAGGCTTATGAGACCTCACACAAGGAGGATCCAGAAACTCCAGAAGACATTTGGCCTTAAGAGAGCTTGATGGTAAAGCCTTTTCCTGCTCTGGCATTCTTGTTGCTCAAATGTGGCCTAAGACTTATAAGGAAATCAATTTCCTCCTCCTGGGATATGCCACACTGGGGATGAGTCTTCCTGAAGACATATTAATATGGCTTGATGGCTTATCATCACTACCAGGCCAGGGGACAGCCTAATCATATACCAAGGACAAAAAAATCAGTGGTAAACTCCTAGTCCTGGTTCAAAGGTAAAGACTGACCTGACACACATTGCTGAGTTATAGTTGCAGGATCTAAACCCCTTTTAAGCACTCAGATATCATAGTGACTACAGCCAGGGAAATAATCATCATTAGTGACCCTGGCTGGCCCCACAACTTTGACCTGGACTTTGTCATCTTAAGATGACTTTTTCTCAAATTCCATGCTGAATTCCCCATTGTGCAAGCCCCTTCATGAATATATATGTGCCCTTAGTTCAAAACTTCCCCAATTTTGCTATTCAGGGAGACACTACTTTGAGAAATACCCAAGTGTTCCTCTTACAAGTAAAACCTTGTTGCAAGTAAAACCCTTCCTTTTCCACTCAGGTTTGATTGTGGTTTTTGGCTCTACGCGCACCAAGAGGGGAACCCAGCTCAGGCAAATAGTGCCTTCTAAAGGTTGATCAGTGATACTTTCAGAGAAAGATGAAGACCAAAGAGGGAAAATGTGAAAAACCAACATGATTGGAGCCACTTTAAAATAGAGCCAGAGTAGCCACAGCACAGAAACTGGTTTACCTGCCTTTGTATGAACTGAGATACAATCTTTGGACTGGGAAAAATAGGAATTGTTTTAAGCAATTATGGTGAAGTTGGGGGGAGAATGGACATCCTGATCACAAGACTGATGGTTGTGGACTTTCAAGGGTACAATCAGTGGTCTACCAGTGTGACTTAGAGCTTGTTAACACCTATAGATAACTTTATTTCCTTTTCTTCAACTCTTGTAATTGTCTTCTTCCTTTTTCCTCTTAAATACTCCTTGCTTTCACCCTACAGGTGGGACGTTACAAGTGGGATGCAATTTGGGTTTCTACCTGAATCTGTGCTCACTGAGTTGCAATTTTTTATCCCAAAATACTCATGTGCTTCTCATTGTGGCTCTTATTTTCATTGCATAAGTGTGGTACACTCAATACAATTAATGAATCATTAGAATAAATTCTTATTCAGTGAAGCCATACTTTTTTCAGACTTAGGTTTTCCCTAATGTGCTTTTTCTTTTTTAAAATATTTTATTTATTTATTCATGAAATACACACATAAAGAGAGAGAGGCAGAGACATAGACAGAGGGAGAAGAAGGTTCCCCACAAGAAGCCTGATGTGGGACTAGATCCTGGATCCCAGGATCACAGAAGGCAGACACTCAATTGCTGAGCCACCCTGGCATTCCGCCCCCAAACCCCAATTCGGAACAAATGGGGTTAGGCAGAGCTAGAAATCAGGCTAGCCACGGAATCAGGCTCACAAAAATCCCAAAAATGTGGAGATGAAAGTAAACCAGACCATCCTGTTCCAGGTGCCAGAGGTGAGGTCTTGTTAATAACAGCTACTTGTGACCAACAAAGAATTACCTAACCCTAAAAAAGAAGTGAGCCATTAAAGATGTTATCACTAGTCCTTACTCAATAGTGATATCAATAGATATGTTAAAAGAATTTAGATTCTCTAGTTGGCGGTCAATAAATACCAACCCCACAAGCCCTCAGTGGCCACCCTGTTGGGACCCCTCAAACTGAGACCTTTCTCTGTATCTTTGCTTAATAAACTCCTATCCCTTTACTCACTCTCCTGTGTTTGCGAGATTCATTCTTCGACTCCGTGAGACAAGAACCTAGTTCTCCTCTATCACCCCTAATATTGCTTTTACTGTACCAGGATCCCACATGACATTTAGTTATCAGTATGGTCTCTTCGTCTTTTTTTTTTTTTTTAAGATTTTATGTATTTATTCATTAGAGACAGAGACAGAGAGAGAGAGAGAGAGAGAGGCAGAGACACAGGCAGAGGGAGAAGCAGGCTCCATGCAGGGAGCCCGACATGGGACTCGATCCCAGGACTCCAGGCGCTAAACTGCTGAGCCACCCAGGGATCCCCTCTTTGTCTTTTAGATACACATTTACATTTACATTGAGTCCCTCCTTCCAGCCTCTCGTCTGTAACTGTAATTTCTCCCGTGGTCATCTCGTCCACTCTCAGGGCTTCCCTTGTAGTGACACAGGGTATGACCCTAGTGCCTCCCCTGCAGCCTGAAACTTTTTCTCTAGTCTCCAGATATGCTTGCCCAGCTGCTCCTCCTTGTGGCTGTCCTGAAAATTAGCAAGTCCCAAACTGAATTTGTGTGTATATTTTCACTCCTAAAGAGGGCATCTTCTGGTCAAGTCAGAAGCCAACAACTTTTATGAGCTTCTTTCCCACATATTTCTCAGATCTCTCTTCTTCACTTCACCTCTACTGCTGCCCTTTAGCTCCTGGCTGGTGTCCCAGCTGTCCTAGTCAATAGCCTTGTAACTCCCCTCCCCAAAATCTCCAGCACTGCCCTATGACCCTGACCCTACTGCTCTTGCCTTCACCCCATGTTCAAATAGACTCTCAAGGTAAATTTCAAGATCTGGTGCCACTCTGGCTTTGTTCCCCTCTTTATCCTGCTGCCTTTTATTTATCTGCCACCTCTCACTTTTGACATTACTTCTCATAGAAACCTTCCTGAAGCCTGGGCACCAGGGTACAAGAGTGCCTGGCTCTGGGATTCCCAAACAGACCAGCTTCCACCACTCACCACTGATGAAATTCAAAGGCAGAGAGACAAGTGGTGGTAAAACAAGAAAGGACTTTATTTCAGTGAAGACTGCAGGCTAATATCTCAAAGACTGTCTCCTAAATGCTGAAAATACTTCTGATGGGGGAACACAGGGCTAGCTGAGGACAAGGCACTAGGTTGACAAGTCCTTGAAACATGCAAAGGGACCTTCCTCTAGGGACTCAACTGCCTTGATGTTCATACTCTGCTGAGGGCAAAAGGCAATTAGCCAAACCCCCAGGAGCCTGTAAGTCTACTTTAACATATAAAAGTTCCTTTAGAAATTTCCCTTTATCTCTAAACCCCCAAGATACGTGTTGGCGATCATTGGCCAAGCACATGGCCCACCAATATACATCTGAAGGGTCTCATGACTCAGGTTTTACTAGACAGTAATAAATGACCTTTCCCAATAGCAGCTGGTCCCTCAGGGTCCTGGAGACCCTGCTTCCAAAATTCCTTAGAGAACTAAGCTCTCCTCATGCCCCTCCCAACTCCCAGGTACGTATAATTAGCCACCCTGGGTGGCCCAGGTGGCTCAGCAGTTTAGCGCCGCCTTCAGCCCAGGGCCTGATCCTGGGGTCCTGGGATCGAGTCCCGTGTCTGGCTGTCTGCATGGAGCCTGCTTCTCCTCTGCCTGTGTCTCTGCCTCTCTCTCTCTCTCTCTCTCTCTCTCTCTCTCTGTGTGTGTGTCTCATTAATTAATAAATAAAGTCTTTAAAAAAAAAATCAGCCACCCCTCACAGGCCTGGGGCAGCCCCTCTTCCTGCCCAGGGGTCCTGTCCCCAAGCTTGAATAAAACCACCATTTTGCACCAAAGACATGTCAAGAATTCTTTCTTGGTCGCCGGCTCTGGACCTCACCCCACCAAACCTCACCTATAATTTCAAAACTTCATCACTTCCAGGTTTACATAAGGAAAATGTGGGCAAAGGTGGGTGGGTCCATGCAGGTAGTCAGTGAAGGTTAAACCATCATTGTCTTGCAGTTGATCATGGGTGGGGTCTTACTGGCTCTGGGCAAGCCTTATTGCTGGAGGGGATAGTTTTGGGGGATGCTCTGCTGCCCTCAGGGACTTTCATCTGAGCCAAGAGATTGAGCTGGAAGGAAGAACCCAACTAGAAAGTTTGAGGTCAAAATGGAGGCAACCAAAGTCCACTTTCATTACCTGACCCCGAGGAGGAAGGGAAACTTCCTTGATATAGTCTCTCTGTATTCCTGATCTGTCATCCTATTCCAGCAGCAGTTTGAAAGTTATTTGTGCAATGTGTTATCCAACTCCTAAGAGAGCAGCTGCTGGCTCTGCAGGCTAAGAATGCCCAGACTACCTCTCCAGGCTGCCTGAATTGGAATCCTGGCTCAGCTGTATCCCCTAAAGCCTCTTTCTTTCTTTCTTTCTTTCTTTCTTTCTTTCTTTCTTTCTTTCTTTCTTTCTTTCTTCTTTCTTTCTTTCTTTCTTTTTTTTTTAAAAGATTTTATTTATTTATTTACAGAAAGAGAGAGGCAGAGACATAGGCAGAGGGAGAAGCAGGCTCCTCGCAGGGAGCCCGACTTGGGACTTGATCCTGGAAGTCCAGGATCAGGACCTGAGCCGAAGGCAGACACTCAACCACTGAGCCACCCAGGCATCCCCCTAAGCCCATTTATTAACTTGTGTCTCACTGTGCAATGAGGGACTAATTGTGCCTGCTGTGCAGGATGACCATGCAGAGTCGAGTTGGCGTTGGCGTGTTGAAAAACCTTCCAAGCTTTTCTAATTGACATGCAGCAGTTGCCAGGAGAAATCGATACGCAAGTTTCTTGTGTATCATCCACAAAAGGGAGAGGCATACTGTGGTTTAAATAAAATTGTGGGCAATGCAGGTAGCTTTCCTTCCTGGCTCTAGTGACCCTGACCTCGGGCTGAGTGGAGGTTTCAGGCTTTGCAGACCGCACAGCGATTCTACCTACCCAGGTCAGGAGGCTGTCACTGAGCAGACCCTGGAGGCTCAGAGCAATTAAATGATTCCCGGGGAAACCACTTCGGGCCATCAGAAAGTACTGGGACCAGAATCCCGTCAGGTCATTTTCCCAGGTCTCTCTACTACACTCACGTGTCCTTCTGGAAAACAGATGAAAAGACAGAGGCTGGGGAGAGGCAGATTACAGGTAGGAGAACAGCATACCTGTGAGATAGCTGCAGTCCCGTGGAGCTTTGGTCTGATTATCAAGAAAAAAGATGCACAGGCATACAAGGTACACAGAGGCAAGCACAGCCACCCAGCTCCTGCTGCAGCCCTAAAAGCAATGCTCTGGAGTTCCAAAAAGAGCTGCCCCTCTAAGTAGAGGGTGGATGGCACCCAGGAGTTTGTGTCTGTCTCCCGGCACACAGAGGCCAAGCAAAGGCGCCCTGGCCTCCTATAAGTTCTTCATGGCCTGGCCTGCTGCTAAGGCGGCAAAGCAGAGGGACAGGCAATGAGGACAGTTCCCATGTCTTCCACACAAAACCAGTCCTCTTCCCATGAGGTCTCCCCTCACTGCATTTCAAAGCACACCAAGGTGTTGTGATTAGAAGTGACCTTTTCCTTCTCTGGATTTATCATGACTACACCCTCACTATCCAGAGCCTGAGGCTCAGGCAGGGCTGCAGCTGGTTTTTTAGCCACAGCCTATGACCTGGGAACTGACTCACCTGGGGGAAACTCCGTGGTCAGAGCAACTGCCCAACCATGGTCCCCAGGAGGGCCCTCCCCCAGGCAGAGGGAGATGAGCTCAGCCTGGGGAGAAGCAGGCGTTCTGGCTTCAGTCAAGCCTTTGTCTTAGACTTCTCTTTCCCAAGTGTCCATGAAGATGCAGAAAAGCGATTTTCTTCCCTCTGCCTCTTTAAACCTAGCTCAAAATCTCACCTCCACCAAAACTTAGTGACCAAAATCATGTGTTCTGGGGCACTAGGTGGCTCTTTCGGTTGAGTGTCTGCCTTTGGGTCAGGTCATGATCTTGGGGTCCTGTGATTGAGCCCCAGGTCAGACTCCCTGCTCCCCGTGGACTCTGCTTCTCCCTCCCCCTCTGCACAACCCCCCACTCGCTTGTGCATTCTCTGTCAAATGAATGAATAAAAAAAAATCATGTTTTTCATGTTCTCAGACTGTCTAGCCTAGCAGAAGACTACATCTATTACATTCCCTCTGGGGCGGGGCAGGGCGGGGGGAGACTCCCTGGGGTGGGGTGGGGGCAGTGGTAACCCAGGAGATCTCCTCCGCCACCCCGCACCTCACTCAAGCAGGCTGGTAAAGCAGTGCCTGAGGCACTTTGCAGCCCATGCGCTGGGACATCAGGATGCAGAATGATGGAAATCCAGACAGGTGCAGCTCCCGGTAAGCGCTGAAGAGGATCAGGACACGCCACCCCATGATATGCCACTGTGCATAAGTGCAATTGTGAGCTAAAGGCATTCTGAGTTCCTGGAATTCCATATTTGCCTAAAAGAAGTGCCTCCCTAAAGAGCTGATATCCTAAATCCCCTCCCATCGTGAGAGCTTCACCAAAGGTCAATAAAAGACAGACTTTTACCACAGGTAAGGAGACCAGAAGTCAGCACCACACCCACACAGACTTTTTATAAACAACAGTACCTTCCATCTATTTCCTAAGGGACTTCTGTCTTCCAATAAAGTACTTTGTGGGACACCGGGGTGGCTGGGTGGCTCAGAGGTTGGGCATCTGCTTTCAGCTCAGGACATGATCCTGGAGTTCCAGGATCCAGTCCCTATCAGGCTCCCTGCATGGAGCCTACTTCTCCCTCTGCCTATGTTTCTGCCTCTCTTTCTCTGGATCTCAAATAAATAAATAAATAAATAAATAAATAAATAAATAAGTATCTTCAGAAAAAAATAAAATAAAGTGTTTAAAGTGCGTTGTGTTTCCGTAAGTACCCTTTCTCCCTATGCTTCCCTAAAGTCATTTGTTCTCCCTTCTGGGCTACCCTACCACCTACTAAGATGGTCTATAGAAGCCCCAAAATCTAACCACCAACTCGAATCACATTTCTCTATAAATTTCTGTATGGAAGTGCATAAACATGTCTTTCTTCCTGCTTATCTATCTTTTGCCAGTTTAATTTGGAGGTTCCCAATTAATGAATACAAGAGGGTAGAGAGTTTTTCTTCCCAGCAGTGAAGACCAGCTGAGACCCTGCACGGAAACTTTTTTTTTTTTTTTTAAGATTTTATTTATTCATGAGACACACACAGACGGGGGCGGGGGTGGGGTGGGGCAGAGACACAGGCAGAGGGAGAAGCAGGTTCCAAGCTGGGAGCCTGACATGGGACTTGATCCCAGGTCTCCAGGATCAGGCCCTGGGCTAAAGGCAACACTAAACTGCTGAGCTACCCGGGCTGCTGCCCATGGCATGGAGCATTTCTATTCCAGAGGGCCTGAATGAATCTCACTCTAAATATTTTCCTCTTCAGCCTATGAAAGTCCTCATGTTAACAGTAGCTTCAGTAGATGGGTTGTAGTTGTTGCTCATAAACATCCTTTCAATCATTAGTGTATTAAAGCTCAAATGAATAAGAGACTCAGAATAATTAAAATGAACCTCATAACAAATTGTAGGAAAAGTCCTGTCAGTATTTCCAATAAAAAATGGGAAAGGTGCCAAAGACAGCTTTCCATCAGAGTGCTTCTTGATTTATGGACCTTTGCTTTACTCAATTTGTTACGAGCTAGTGAAATTATTCACCTTCCCCTGGTTCCCACCAAATAGTAAAAAAAAAAAAAAAAAAAAAAAAACCCACATTACCTATTTGAAAGAACAATTCCATTAGTTAGTTACAAAATTTAATTGTAAAGATCAAGCAGTGGTTATTGGTCAAACCAATCCACATTAATAGCTTTGAAGTATGCAGCTAGTTCTTAAATAAAGGTGACAAATGCCAAACAGATTCTTCTAACACTGTTCAAGATCTAAATAAATGTGATTCTGGACATAATTCAATCCACAAGGCTAACTGAATGATAGTGCAGTCATCAATAATTAAACCAAAGGCATAATTTTCCAAATCACTTTTTAGTTAAACAATAAATTCTAGTTTTAAAGTCTAAAGCTACAAAAAAATTCAAAGCAATCTAACTATTTTTCTACCTGAGATCAAAACAAGTTTCTTTTATCCTATCTAAACATAATTCTTAAAAAAAGAAAAAAAAACATAATTCTTGGCTTTGAGGTAAATCTGAATTCACGTGATATACTTTGTCAAACTTTTCCAAAAAAATTTAAGCCCTGCTTTAGAGAGAAATTCTCATGTTACACATACATATTTACATATTTTTTTCTTCAAAGACTAATGACAAATTTATGAGGTTAACAAGCATGTAATGGGACCATGATACTAATAATGTGAAAATAAAAAGCCATTCATTTATACAAAGTGTTCCTGTAAGGTGCAATATGAAATGGGATCACTATGTACATACACAAATCACCAAAAGTTCAGCAACTAAGCTCACTTTGAAAAAATTCTATTTTTTTGGAGCAGAGGTTACCAAGTTGTGATGTATAACAAAAATATTGTGTATAAAAACTCCGTTACCAAGGATTAGCCTAAACTGGCAATAACTGCAGCTTAAATTAAAAATTAAACCCAGCTAGATCTTTACTGTGGCTATGCAATTTTTGCTTTGTGGCATGCACGTTTTACTGAGGTAACAACCTCTTATCTCTTGCCTCTCCTCCTTATGCTCCCCTTGCCCCCAGTTTCCTTCTTCATGGCTGTCTTTGGCAATGCTTCCAAATCTTGAAAGCAAAAGAACCTGCTAAAGTAAATGAGAAGGATGAAAAATAACACGATATAAGATGTATAAAAACCAATCTAAAACTACGAATCAAGGAAAAAAAAAATATACAAGGACAGCCGAGCAGTAGTATACCCTCAAAGGAAAGAGAACATTAAAAAAAAAAAAAAAATAGGGGATCTGTACTCCTGGCCCTTCTTGCACATTATCTCCTGATTTAGAAGAGCATGGAACCGAAACGTCAAACTCTGAAAAGGTAATGGCTTTGAAGGAGGAGCTAGAGAAGTGAATACATGATAAAGAAGTACAGCAGCAGCTTTAGCTGTCAATGAGTTTCTTTGCTCTGGCATTGGCAATATCAATACGATCTTTGTTGGTGTCAGCCTTTTCTGTGATCCGGTCTGTTTTTCGATTTTGAGCCTCGATCTCATTGCCCATTTCCAGGGCCATGTTTTTTAGGTTTCCTAGGATACTGCCCACTTGAGTCAGGTTCTCTTCGATCTCATCTTCTCTAGCATCATTAGTTATACGTTTAATGTATCCACCGCTAGCTGCTCCAGTGGCTGGTTGTGGAGGCTGCCCATTTGTCACTCGGCCTGGCTGCTTAGATACTACATTACTAGGAGAGTTGTCTTCACCATCTCCCCATGTTGCCTTGTAGGCCTTACCGGACTCAAAGTTCTTTGTCCTATTACATGGACAGACACAAAGGCCACAGCACTTGTTGAGTTCCGTTAAAGTCTTCTCTGCCTCTCTCATGTCTTTATTTATTTGGTCCATGCCTTCTTCTATGCGGTTTAGTTGCTCCCCTTGTTCATCCAGCATAGTGATAGTCTTGATTCCTGCATCCTGAGACTCAATGGCTAAACCCAGGATTCTCCTTGTACTTTCCAGAGACTCATCAGTAACCTGGTGGGCTCTTAGCTGAATTTCTTCTGGTGACAGATTATCCATGATGAATTAAAACTTTTGATAAGCAAAGACACTGAAACGTGGATATTCTCAGACACCTCCAAACTCTAGCTCAGAGTCATTCGATCACTCGGAAACGGGGGTTTTGAAAAGTGGAGGTGCGACAGGAAACTGGGCCCACCAAGTTAAACAGGATGGTGCAGATGACCATGGACCCAAAGCGAGTCGGGTCCTGGGTAAGGGAAACTGTTTCATGAAAGGAGCCCCAGCTGCAAGCTGCAGAGGTCCTGCGAGCTGGGGAACCCGGTGGAAGTGATGTGGAGATGAAAGGCAAAAGGAGCGTAGATGGAATGACATTAGCTCACAGTTTGCTGCTGCCCATTGATGACTACTTGAGTCCCGCGGAGTAGAACCTTCCTCAGGGAACTCCCAACTGCCCTCGGGTTAACGCTTTACTGGAGGCCAAATGCAATCCTTGCTTAACAATAGCCAGGCCTCTGGGATCCCGAAAGTCTTCATTAACATATGAAAGTCTTTTTGGAAACTTCCTTTATTTCTGCCCCTCCCAACTTAAAAGTATATAATCAATTGCTCCTTATGACCCCAGAGCAGCTCTTCCTGCCCAAGGGTCCTGTCCCTATGCTTTAATAAAAACTTCTTTTTTTGCACCAAAAACAGCTGAAGAATTCTTTGACCTTTGGTTCCCAGACCCTAACATCGTGTCACAGGGGCATGCATTTGTCCCGCCACTACCTGCGTTGACTCTAGATGAGCTGTTTGGGCTCCACTTGCTTATCAACGGAATGGACAAGGTAGACGTGCCCAGTGGTTCTGATGTGGGAAAGACGTCAGGGTTCGAAGGTGACCTCCAAGAAAGAATCCTTGAGGCGTCTTTGGTGCAGAAAGGTGGTTTTATTTATTTTTTATTTTTTTAATAATAAATTTATTTTTTATTGGTGTTCAATTTGCCAACAGACAGAATAGCACCCAGTGCTCATCCCGTCAAGTGCCCCCCTCAGTGCCCGTCACGCATTCACCCCCACCCGCCGCCCTCCTCCCCTTCCGCCACCCCTAGTTCGTTTCCCAGAGTTAGGAGTCTTCATGTTCTGTCTCCCTTTCTGATATTTCCTACCCATTTCTTCTCCCGAAAGGTGGTTTTATTAAAGCCCTGGGACAGGACCCATGGGGAGACAGAGCTGCATTGGGGTTGTAAGGGGTGATGATGATGTACTTTCAGGTTGGGACAGGGTTGGAAGGATGTACTTTCAGGGTTAGGGACAGAATAGACCTCCCAAGTATTTTGGAAACAAGGTTTCCAGGATCCTGAGGGAAGCTAGATATTGTTAGGAAAAGTCATTTATTACTGCTTAGTAAACCCCCAGTCATGAGACCCTTCGGATGTGTATTAGTGGGTCATATGCTTGGGAGATGATTCCCAGCCTGTATCTATGTATGCACGGGGGGCAGGGGGTGGTGGTGGTGGGGATAGAGACAAAGGAAGTTTCGAAAGGAAATTTTTTTTTTTAAGATTTTATTTATTTACTCATGAGAGACACACATACACAGAGAGGCAGAGACACAGGCAGAGGGAGAAACAGGCCCCATGCAGGGAGCCTGACGTGGGACTCGAACCTGGGTCTCCAGGATCACGCCCTGGGCTGAAGGCAGCGCTAAACCACTGAGCCACCCGGGCTGCCCTCCAAAGGAATTTCTATATGTTTAAGTAGACTCACAGGGCCCAGGGGTTGGGCACAGATTGCCTGTTGCCCTCAGCATAGTGTCCACATCGGGGCAGCAGGGTCCCTGGAGGAGGGTCCCTTCACTTGGTTCAAGGACGTGTTGATGGGCTGTAGGTGCTCAGAAACTGAAATAATTTCCCTTCTGCTTTTGTTTCTGTGATCAACATCTCCAAAGCCAGGGATGCACCTTTATACAAATCTCAGCACTGGGACCCATTTCCCCCTTTTCCAGGAGATGGTAAGGTGGATTCATTCCAGAGAATTCCTTGCCATGCCAGTGTTTTGCCCCTTGTCCCTCTTATTCCATTCTAGATAAGGGAATGGTATAAAGGGATTTTTTTTTTTTCTAAAGATTCTGTTTAGAATAGAATATTCTCATACAGAGAGAGGCAGAGACACAGTCAGAGGGAGAAGCAGGCTCCCTGTGGGGAGCCCAGTGCTGGACTTCATCCCAGGACCCCGGACTCTGAGAATTTCAGCACAAATTGAGAGGTTTGGAACAGAGCTCTGTGTTGACCAGACCCAATTTACTTTTTTTTTTTTTTTCTAATTTACTTTTACAATGAAAAGCCAACTCTAGGCCTGGCCAACCATGAATCTGGCCATAGGGCTTATTTGGAACCCACATTTTAACTCACTCAAGACTTCTTTTCACCAGCTACCCGAGAAAGCCGGGATTTTGCTTTGTGACACAGAATTTGTCAACTAAGGAAGTAGAAATCTAAATGTGACAGTTGATTGGATGTGTCAGCATGGCATGGCCATGGGGGGCAGATATTTGGTCAAAAATTTTGGTGATGGTTTCTGGGAAGGTGTTTTCGGATGAGATTAGCATTCAAATCGGTAGACGCTGAATAAAGCAGGTGGCTGTCTGCAATGTGAGTGGGCCTCAGCCAGTCAGATGAAGGCTACTGTAGACTGAATGTTCATACCCTCCCCAGATTTATATGTCGAACCTAATCCCCAGTGTAACGGTATGAGGAAGTAGAGCCTTGAGAGGTGATTAGGTCATGAGCCTCCTGGCCCAATACAGACCCAGAGAGCTCAGGGAGCTCCCTAAGCCCTTTCACTGTGTGAGGACACAGTACATGTCTGCTTGTGAAGTAAGCAGCGAGTTCTCAGCCGACCCTAGATCTGCTGGAGCCTCCATCTTGGACTTCCCCAACTCTATAATGTGAGCAATATTTAAGACACAATTGTCCAGCCACTCGGTCTCTGGCACTTTCGTTATTGCAGCCCAAACTCAGACAAAAGTCCTAATAAAAGCCTGACCTTTCCCAAGAAAGAAAGGATTCTGCCAGCAGACTGCCTTTAGGCTACAGCTGCAAGTCTTCCTGAATCCAGCCAGCCAGCCCCCACAATTATGTGAGCAATTTCCTCAAAATAAACACACACACACACACACACACACACACACTGTATTGGTGACATTTCTGCAGAAAATCCTTGTAGGCACTGTTAAGATTTTTTAATTTTTAATTTAAGTAATGTCTGCACTCAGTCAACATTGGTCTTGAACTCATGACCCCAAGATCAGGAGTCACATGATCCACTGACTGAGCCACCCAGGTGCCCTTCCTTAAAGGAAGGAAGGAAGGAATGAAGGAAGGAAGGAAGGAAGGAAGGAATTATTAAATTAAGAAAGAAAAAAAATACTGTTAAAAAAAGGAAGGAATAAAGAAAAAAGAAAGATCTAACTGGCTTTATTCAATATTCACAAATTAGGCAGCATCCCATCTAACAAACAGAAGGAAACTCTGAGGCTTTGTACAAAATGAAAGGCTTTAATAGGCAGAAAGGGGCAGGGATACAGAAGTCATAAACAAAAGAAATTATTTCAGGGGAGGTCAACTTCTTTGGGGGGAAGGCTGGGGATCTCTCGTGCAGATTACCTTACTAGAGTTGATTGGGAAATTCCAGACTGAGTGGTTTAAAATTCTATTCTGGGAGAGGCTGACACCGCAGTTAGATTAGTTATTAAGTCTTGATGGGACTTAGCAAAAGGGACTGTACTTTGGGCCTGTTGTTCTTCTTTATCAACTCACTGGGGTATCACCCCGTCTCTCCTCTCACCTGCCCCCGGGGTTGCAGACTGGGATCCTGGCCCACCAGCAGAATCCTGGGTTGTTCCCCTGGTCTATGATCTCACACAAAGCCAAACTGTCCTCACCTGCCAAGGGGGATTTCAGGTAACTATTCACGTTTCTTTCAGGTTTAACACTCTGGACTCTTGACTGAAGAGAACCATTTCCTGAGGGAGCATTTCTTCACTGGAAAACCAGACCATTAAGGATTTTAATTTCACAGAATCGTAGGACATCACTGATTAACTGGCTGTATTTGAGTTTAATCATCCCTTGAAAGATTTAGATCCTCAGTAATCACCATAGTGAGTTGAACTGGGCTACCTTGGAGATCTATTCCCTGGAAACTTGTGGATGCCACCATATTTGGAGAAAGGGTCTTTGCAGATTAATTAAACCAAGGTTTTTGAGATGAGACCATCAAGGATTATGGGTTGTTCTTCATTCCAATGAGACAGAAAACATGGTGAAGAGACAGAGGTGGGGTTGAGGATGATGCAGCCACAAGCCAAGGGATGCCTGGAGTCCCAGAAGCTGTTGTAACTGAGGGATGTCACAACAAATTGTCACAAACTGGGTGGCTTAAAACATCCAGGATGTGATCTGTCATAGTTCTGGAGGCCAGAAGTCTGAAACCAAGGTGTTGTGGGCTCTAGGTTTCCCACTCTGTCTTGCATCTTCCAGCTTCTCTTGGCTCCAGGGTCCATCAGCTTATGGCCCCTCACTCAATCTCTGAGCTTGAGGCCAGGGTGGCCCCTCCATCCTGGCTGAGCTTGTTCCCATGTGTCCCTTCTTCTACCCATGTCCCTTCTTATAGGAACAGTTGTCATTGGATTTCAGGCCCATACAGGTAATCCAGGGCAATCTATTCTCAAAAATGTTTAATGTAATTACATCAGCAAAGAAAAGTCCTTTTTTTGTAAATAAGGTCACATTCACAGGTTCTGAGGGTTAGGACATGGACACATGTCTTTTTTTTGAGGGACAGAATTCAACCCCTTTTATCCCTATCCAGTTTCCCCTCTGGCGCCATTTTTTTTAAAAAAGCTTCTATTTAAATTCCAGTTAGTGAACATACAAGTACTACTAGTTTCAGGTGTAGAATACAGTGAGTCAACAGTTCCATAGGACACCTGGAGCTCATCACAACAGGTGCACTCCTTCATCCTCATCACCTAGGGGCCATGTTTTAATCCCATTTTATTAACACCTGGGGCCATGTTTTAATCCCATTATATTTGCACCTTGTTGTTGTCCTGCTTTAAAAATTCTCAGGAATCTTCAATGAGCATTCTTTCCCCCAAGAATAATTGTTTTAACTTGGGAATTGACGCCTTAGAGTGAGACCTATGGAGTCTCAAGATTAATAACATAAGAAACAGGTGTTGGTGTGGATGTAGAAAAAGGGGGAAATCTCTTACACTGTTGGTGGGAATGCAAACTTGTGTGGCTACTCTGGAGAACAGTGTGGAGGTTCCTCAGAAAATTAAAAATAGAACTAGGATCCAGCAATTTCACTACTAGGTATTTATCCAAAGGATACAAAAATACGAATTTGAAGGGGGACCTGCGCCCTGATTTTTTAGCAGCATTATCTACAATAGCCAATTTATGGAGAGAGCCCAAATGCCCATCAACAATGGGATATTAGTCATCAGAAGAATGAAATCTTGTGATGTGCAGTGAGGTAGGTGGAGCTAGAGAATGTTATGCTGAATGTAATAAGTTAGGTAAAGACAGATACCATATGATCTCACTCATATGTGGAATTTAAGAAACAAAGCAAACATAGGGGGGAAACAGGTAAACCAAGAGACAGTCTTAACTATAGAGAACACACTGATGGTTATCAGAGGAGGGAGATGGGTGATGGGTGATGTGTACTAAGGAGGACACATGGGATGAGCACCAGGTGTTGTATGTAAGTGATGAATCACTCAGTTGTGCATCTGAAATGAACATTACACTGTATGTTAATTGGAGTATAAATAAAAGCTTAAAATAAAAAGTATGGAACCTCACTGGGTGGTGAGGGGTACATCTCTGCAGCTACTTGAGTTACAGGGAGTCCCAGAAAGAGCATTCAGGAGATACGGCCCCTAAGCAACCCCGGGGTCTTGCTATGAGGAGGCTGGTCCAGGTGTTCAGGGGCCTCACAATCTCATGCTCTAATGCTGGCTCTCCATGAGGCAAATTCCTCCCTCCTTCCCTCCTCCCTCCTCCCTCCTCCCTCCCGCTCCCTCCCTCCCTCCCTCCCTTCCTTCCTTCCTCCTCCCTCCCTCCCTCCCTCCCTCCCTCCTCCCTCCCTTCCTTCCTTCCTTCCTTCCTTCCTTCCTTCCTTCCTTCCTTCCTTCCTTCCTTCTTTTTGTTTTGAGAGGGAGAAGGGTAGGGAGGGGCAGGGGGAGAGAGAATGTGGTGCCAAACCTGGCTCGAACTCACAACCCTGATATCACAACCTGAGCCAAAATCAAGAGGTGGATGCTCATCCAACTGAGACTCCCAGGCACCCAAAGCAAATTCCATTCTTCATCATTCATTCATTCTTCACAGCCACAGCCTGTGTCTTTTCCGGCCCATGGTGTTTTGCCGACATGTATCCCAGCCCCTCTATACTTCCACAAGATGTGTAGCCCTTATACACAGCTAATTGTTTTATGTGGATTAAAAAGCGGGGAGGCCATCCACTGTCCGTGGCTTATGTGGCGGGCCAGCCTTTGTGTGACGAGGTTGGCAGCCTGCCCGTGAGACCTGGGCTGTCCCGAGATGTTGGAGGGAAGCCCCAGCCGTCACACTTGTGCTCCTGGGGAATTGGCCGTCCCAGGTCTTCTGCATTTTACAGGTGGAGTGTCTGTGCTTCGGGGCACTGGGGATCATGAGCATGTGAATCACGGTGCCCAGGCTGTAGGCCGCGGTTTCCAGGGGGAATCAAGTTTCCAGTGGGGGTTGGATGGTCAAAGCCAGTACAGAGGGGCCCCCAGGGCTCCAGCCCTGGTGAACTCACATCTCAAAGAACTGACTTCTTGATGCTGGGTGCCCTGCGGGGGTGTGGGGGCCGCAGGGGGTCAGGCCACCCAGTCTTTCTCCTACTGCTCCTTTCCTGTCTGGCCTTCTTACCTTCCAGCCTTGATGCGTGGAGCTCTGATATATATATATATATATTAAAGACTTTATTTATTCCTGAGAGACACACAGAGAGAGGCAGAGACACAGGCAGAGGGAGAAGCAGGCTCCATGCAGGAGCCGGATGTGGGACTCGATCCTGGGATCAGGATCACGCCCTAGGCGGAAGGCAGGCGCTCAACCGCTGAGCCACCCAGGGATCCCGGAGCTCTGGTTTTATTTGTTTTAGAGACAGTGCAGGACCAGGGTGGGGGGCAGAGGGAGACAGAGAGTCCTCAGGCCGACTCCCCTCTGCGCCCAGAGCCCAGGGGCGCTCGACCCCAGGACCCAGAGATCACGACCTGAGAAGAAATCGAGTTGGCTGCTTCACAGACTGAGCCTCCCTCCCAGGCACCCCGACGGTTACCAACTTCTATTGGTGGAAAACGTGCCCGGGCTTGTGTGATGGGGTTGGGACAGTCCGTCCCCTTGGTTACTCCACAAGCACTAGAGCAGGTGCCTTGTCCAGAATCTGCACTTGGCGGAGGAGGAAACACTGTCATGGGTGAGCAGCAGGGACCGCCATCTGAGTTGGGGGTGGGTGTGGATCAGCACCTTCCTTCCATCTGCCTTATGGCGTGACTCAGGATGGCAAGAGCTCAGGGGCCTGGAGACAGGCCCCAGCAGGGTCAGGTCATGTGGCCACAGTGTGAACCTGCCGGGGCAGGGACAAACGCTTTCCTCCCTCCTCTGGAGAGGGCCCAGTTCAGGCCACCAAGACCAAGACAGGCTTCACAAGGTGCTGTCCACTGCCCAGAGGGACCAGCCTCAATACCCTTGCACCTTCAGCTCTCCGGCCGACTCACCACCTTTCTCAGGCTGCACTGCACTTTAATTTTTTGTTGTTTTCAGCTAAAATTAAAATACAAATATGAATTCAGTGAGATTTTATTATGCACCCGTTCAGTTCGTGAGAACAATACAGAGGGATGGGAGGCACAGGGAGGGCAGAGATGCTTCTCAGTGACGCAGTCTCTGAACTATGGGGCACAGCTGCCACCTCGGATGCCTGCCTGGCCCCGGGGACGGCAGGAAGGGTGAGGGTGGAGGCAGGTGGGCCAGCTCTGGGTCTGCAACCCCCCAGCGCAGGGAACCCGGGCTTCTAGTGCACAGGGTGAACCTGGGATTCTCACTCCACCACCCAGGACAGCGTCCCGGGGGCAACAACTCCTGATTCCTAGGCGCCCTGCGCGGCTTTGGGTAAGTGGGAGGTGGCCTCCCAATACGGAGGGACATTAGGAAATGCACAGCCTCTTTGTAGGTAGGGGTCAGTTCTGTTACACCCCAGTTGTTTCCTACTTATGACCCAATTTTACACATAAAATAAGTAAGTGGAGCAATGCTTTTAGGCAAGTGTGTGAAGTGGGTGAGGTGCTATGCTCACCACCAGTGACAGAACCTCGGATGAGGGCACAGGCAGATGGGTGCACGTTAGTGTCTGGCTTCTATTTGTAATTTCCATGCTCTTAGCCTTAAGACTTTTTGGGTTTTCTCCCCTTTCCTGGCAGATCAGTAAAAAGGCCAACTTTTTAGAAATGAAGAGCCCCAAAGGTTTATTTATCGTTGAGGGTCTGACCGAAGGGTGTTCTCGCACTTCTTGCTCCTAGGCAAGGGGTGCATCTACACAGGCACGGAACTTAACTACAGGACCTTTTAGCTCTTTCGCGGGGTCTGGGGGCGTGGTATCTGCATGTGACGATGAAGTACCTGGTGGGGGACAGGACTGGACATATAAATGACACAGAACACCTGCCTGGTTGCTGGTCTTAGTTGCTCACGATCCAGAACATCAGGACCGTCCCTGCTGCCTGAGGCTCCCCTACCAGCTGTCACTCCCAGGCCACCATCAGGGCTGCAGACTTTCCAGGCTATTGTGCCCAGGCGCTGGGGCCTGAAATCTGAGAACTGGGAAGGACAGCACAGCAGGACCACCTAGTGGCAGGGGGTGAACTGTGGGTGCAACCCCCACAAGTCGTAGGGTCCTAACCCCAGGACCCCAGAACGTCTGTGTCACCTTACGTGCAAACAAAACCATGGCAGCTGTCGTTGGTGGACGTGGGAATACTCTGGGCTCAGAAGCAGAGGCCTTACGGTTGGTGTCCTCACAAAAAAGGAAATTTGGAGACAGGTACACAACACCATGTGAAGGTAGCACAGACAGGGTGACACTTCCACAAGTCTTGCGGTGTCACCAATGCCAGCGAGCACCAGCTGGAGGGAACAGGACACAGGTCCTCTGTCCTGCGACACTCGGATCTGGGGCTTTGCCTCCAAAACAGAGACCATGCCTGTCCGTGGTTCTACGCCATGGGCCCCAGTAAAGGAAAACAATCAGCAGGTGAGCCCAAGTCCCCTGCCCGCCTCGCCCAGGTGACACTGAGGGCCCAGCTTCCCATTCCTGGACGCGGTGGGTGGGACGGGCACTCAAGTGCCTTGCACACGACGATAACCACACTCCCAACCCACGACCTTTTACCAAGAGCCTTATCAAGGGCCTTCACAGTGTGGAGAAACCGCATTTTGGGGAGGGCATGCCACACAGCTTAAAACGTGGGCTCTGCTTCGTGAGCTTCTGTTCCCCCATAAGCTGACAGCACCGCGAAAAAGAGGGCAGGAGGTCCCTGCGTAGCCCACTTGGCTCCTGATAATGCTGGGCTGTCCCCACGGCCACCCAGACTTCCCAGGACAGGGCAGGCTCCGCCCCCATGCGACCCCGGCCTTCCCACTGTCACACAAGTGCAGTAATTCCCAAACCTCAGTGGGGAGGGGAGGATGTGGGTCAGGGATTCATGGAGTGTTGGCAAGGGACACACGGACACGCGGCGGGGACGACCCAGTCCTTCCCTCTCAGAACACTGGAGGGGGTCCTTGAAGTGCCCGGACCGGCGGAGACAAGCCCTCCCTGCTTTTTGGCACAGCAGAGACAACAAATGCTCAGTAGGCCGCTATCTCGTTTCTACCTGAGAGCAAAGGGCAGGAGAGGCGATTCTGTCCAGAGGGGGTGGAGGTGGCGGGAGGGGTCCGGGGCCTCGGGACAGGTCAGTACCGAGCAGCTGGAGGAATGCGCGCCCGCCAACGGGCCCCTCAGTAGGAGTTCAGAGCCTGCTTGGACCGGCGTTTCATGTGCAGACGCTGGTGGCGGAGGAGGTCACAGTTCTGCGAGAAGCTCTTGACGCAGTAGCGGCACTGAAAGGGCCGGGCCCTGTCCTCGCCATGCGCACTGCTGCGGTGGCGCGCCAGGTGGTCTGGCCGCTGGAAGGCCTTGCCACACTCGCAGCACTGGACGCTGAGCTCGGCTGCGCCCTGGGCCAGCAGGACGCCTGGGCCCGCGCCCCCGGAGCCCATGGCCGCCCCGGAGCCTCCGAGCTCTTTCCCCCGGTCCCTGCGCAGGTGTGTGCGCCTGTGCGACAGCAGGTGGGAGTTGAGACGGAAGCTCTTCCCACACGCACCACAGCGGTAGGGCTTCTGCGCCTCGTGGATCTCCAGGTGTCCATCCAGGTCCTCGCTGTCACTGAACAGCTCGCCGCACACCGAGCACTCGTGCGGCTTCTCCTGCTCCCTGCGGCTCCGCAGGTGCCGGATGAAGTTGACCCTCCAGCGGAAGATCTTCCCGCAGTTTGGACAGATGTAGGACTTTTTGGAGGAGGACGTCGCCATCTCGCTGCCAGCCTCGGCACCACTCCGACGCGACGTGGGGAGGCCGTGCTGCTTCTCTGTGGGTCCTGGTGACCCGTCCGTGCAGTAGGGGCCAAGCTGGGAGTCCTCGTCCCCAGAACTGGACAGGATGATCTCGATGGTTACCTCCTCATCCAGGCCGTTCTCAGGCGTCAGTGTGTCACCTCCGGCTGCGGGAAAGCCATGGGCAAGGTCAGCAGTGCAGGGCCAGCTCCAGCCCAGCTGGGATTCCTTCCCACTCAGCCCCAAGACCCTCTCCTTATTCTTCTCCACTGCTGAGAGCCCTATTACTTATCAGTGTTACCTTCTGGCCGTGGATGTGCATCGGGGGCGTTAAGAACTTCAGGAGAGAGAAAGACCCTAGAGACCCTGTATCCCATGAAGGCAGCAGCAGGATGGTGCCCGCAACCAGGAGACGCGCAAGTGAATGCTCCAGGGGCTTCATGACCCTTCTGATACCGACAGCCCCATCTGCTCTGGACATAACTGGGTGACCTCTTACTTGCCACACGAGCAAACCTGGGTGACACATGCCAGGCTCAGGGCCGTACAGGGAGGTAGCGTCACTGTGCCAATGTCCCCACCACCCAGGCCACCTGTCCCCAGGGCCATCTGTCCTTAGGGTCACCTGTCTCCAGTGCCACCTGTCCTCTGGACCACCTGTCCTTCTGAGACCCACCCTGCAGCAGACAGGGCTGGTGGCCAGTAGCTCTGGACTTTATGACCCAGTGTGAAGCAGACTTGATGAATCCCGCATCTGCTCCTAGAGGTGGGGGGATTGCGCAGTGCCTGGCAGGAGGCTCCAGCCCACCACCCACACCCAGGGCTCCCCCCGGTCCCCACTGTTGTGTAATGTGAGACTCAGGTCCAGAATGGGTAGCGGCGCTGGCAGAGGCCTGGTTCTGGATTCAATCCCCGGAGGGAGGAGAAGTCGTGAGGTTAGCAGAGCCGAGGGCGGGCAGACAAGGGGCCATGGGGAGCATGGGGAACCTTGTTCCCCAGAGGATGGCAGACAGGGCCGCACACAGCATGCAGTGGGGGCGGGAAGACACCAGGATCCCTGGAAAGTCCCGTTTCATCCACAGTGGAGTGGGCAGGGGCGTTCTGGAGAGAACACCGGGGGTCTGGGTGAGCGTCAAGGACCAGGTGTGAGGGCTGTAATCTGCTCAGGGAACCACACTAGGCCGTTCAGGGGCACTGGTGGAGGGTGTGCCTGTCGGACGTCCTGACCAGGGCTACCCGAGGGCCAGTGCTGAGCCCAAATTGTGTGGCTCAGGGATGCTGCTGGTGCCATGAATCCTCCAGAATGGGAGGAGCTGGGGGAGGCAGTCAGCCCACTCGGCCAGGCCAGCAGAGCTACTGGGCCCCTCCTCATGAAGACAGGGCACAGTCAGACAGGGCACAGAGGCTGCTGGAGGGGGGCGACGGGGTGCAGAGGCTGCAGGGGTGGCAGTGACAGGGTGCAGAGGCCGCCGGGGGAGGGACGGGGCTGCCGCAGTGTTCACAAGCCCATGGTGATAGCACCCTGGGCCCGCTGTTATGCTCTGGCCTCTTGGTGTCACGATTTGCCCTGGAGATGCCACACTTGCTTGGAAACCACCCGCCTTTCTTCTCCCCAGTCTCTTCCTCTGGGGAAGAGGTGGAGAGACCAGTGCATGCTTGGAGCTATAGGGGGACATGCCTGGGGTCCCACCAAACCCTAAGCCACAGGACATCTGGGTGAGATGTGTTGTGGGGCAGATGCTGGAAGAGATGCAGGGATGTCTGGGGAGAGTGGGGGTGTGGCCTGCAAAGGGCACGTGAACTGTGGGGAGCTGAGGGCGGAATGCAACAAGCTCAGAGGAGTCCAAGGCCCGGTCCTGTGTGAGTGACTGTGTGGGCAAGGTCACCAGAGCAGGCCCTCCTCCAGCAGGTGTCCTTGTGACACGATACCAAGGCACACATGACCTGACACAGCCGTCCAGGCCATGCACCCCCACCCCCCAAGCCATGTGGCCTCAAAGTTCCTGGGAAATCTGTCTGTTGCCTAGGCCTCACAGCCTCTGCTGTTTTGTTAGGGTGGCCGCAGGGTGATGTCCATCATGCCCAGGAAGTCGGCGGAAACAGATGGGACCTTCTAGGAGGCAGGGACGAGTGACCCCAGAGTTGTGTGTCATTAACACACTGGTGCAAAGAGATCCTCAGAGATGAGATGGGGCTGTGAGAGCGACAGGGGAGCAAGTCAGGGAATGGGGGGCCTTAGGATTTCTGTAGGGAAACCAGGGCCAAGTGTGGGTCCACGTGCTATTAATGTGAATTCATCCTCAATGCCCAGAGCACTTGGCTGCCGTGACACTGACATGTGCTCTACGGGGAAGAACAGAGACGCCAGAGCATGTGTGTGTGGGAACGAGTCCCCGCGAGGGCAGCGGAGGTGCACAAGAGCCAAGAAATACAAGTCCAGGCATTGTATGAAATGCAGCCTCACAGTGCTGGAATGGGGAGGCTTTCCTACGAGATAATAAGCCCTAGAAAGACATGATGAATATATTTATATTTTTAAAACGTGTGTGTGGGAACATGTGCTGGGAGACACATAAGGTTTTAAAAAGAGGGAGGAGTTACGTGCAAAGGCACAAGAGGCAAGAGACTGGGGCGCAGGACCTTGAGTTCCTGGGACGTTCCCAGAGGGACCTGCTGTGGCTCGGGGACATGGGAGCCCTGATCCTGACGTAATGGTATCAAGCGGTGGGGCCTGAAGAGGTCGCGGGGTCTCCACGCAGCCGTGGAGGAGCCCCTGCAGGAGCATGGGGACCCAGGGGTGCGCCAGCAGGCACAAGGACGGGCATGTGCACGCCCCCGTGGAATGACACACGGATTGCCCCGCATCCACGGCCCCCTGAGCTCTGGAGTTGGCAATTCCCCAGCTCCAGGACCCTGGCAGGGAAATGTCGCCTTCCTGTGTCAGCAGAGCCGCCGCCGCCTGCACCTAGGTCGGGTGGGTCATCTGCTTGCTGTGTACTGAGCTCGCACGGACCGTCCACAGCGCAGTGTCCCACGTATGGACGAGGCAACGTGCACAAACACAGCGAGTCACCCCGGGGCGGCAGTACCAGGTCGGGACCGGGAGCATCCCCATGTGCACATGGTGGGTGTGGTGCCTGCTGTGCCCTCAGAGGCCAAGGCCGGCAAGGTGCTTGGAAACCCAGCATCTGCCCCTGTTCTCTGACAACCCCAGCATCCTGCACTTCCCAGATTATGTGCAAGGCCTGGTGCTGATGACACCCCCGCCGTGTCCATCTTCTGATGGTGCGGAAGGGGCTGTACGCAGGAGTGCAGGCGGGAGTCGACGAGGATGCTCAGTGCCGCCGTGGGTACTGCTCAGGCTGTGCCCACTGAGCACGCAGGTGCGGGCTGTCACGGGGACGCCTGCAGGGAGGGGGCCACGAAAATACCCCAGACCACGCGCACCTTGCCTCCACCAGGCCTCACGGGCCAAACTGACCACGTGTTATTCAGTCCACAAAGCCGAGGGAACCTACCCCCAGAGCATGGTGGTTCACGTGCGAAGCAGCAGCCACCAGGATGGCTATTTGACTGTGTGGACTGCGGCTGCCCGGTGGACAGGTGGAGCACCCCTCATGTCTGATACCCACACACCCGGCCTTCCAGCTCCTACCTGCCCACAGCAGCACCGGAGCCCCCCTTCCACACGTTCAGGTTGGCACGGAGGGGTGTCCCTGCCTGAGGGGTCCTGGCACAGCCATCAGGGCACACAGCTGAGATAACCCAAGGGAGCAGTAGGCAAGACCTCATGGGCGCCGGGATAACCCTGCACACACACACACACACACCCATGCCCTCCGGTACCTGGGCAGGTGCTCTGACCCAGGGCCATCTGCTGGCAGGTCTGGAACTCTGGCACCTGGAGCTCGTCTCGTTTCCGTCTTTCTTCTACCTGGAATGGCTGAAGACTCGGAAAGTCTTTCCAGAAAAGAAAATGGAAAAATCGATTTGCCTTGCTCTGCCCTGCCAGGCTGCAGTCTGAATAGCCCTGGGCTCATGCTCCAGGTGGAGGCCATAACTCCATAAACAAGGCCAACCCCGTGACATGGTGCGGAAGGTGGTGACTGTGGATCACGCCCATTGGGTCCCAACCCCTGTGGCCGCTCCAGCCTCCTGTGTCTGAGTCCTGCACCCCACACGCAGCCACAGAGCCTGTGGGGCACAGGACCTGCAGGCCTGTTCCGGGGTGGGGGGCACTGGTGTGCTCCCTGCCAGCTTCACAGGCTCAGGGGGCAGGGGCTGTGGGGTGTGGCTGACAGCGCACACCTCACTTCCTGAAGGAGCGGAGCTTGCAAGGCGTTGGGGCCCGGGGTCTGCAGAAGTGAGCTCGGCTGACACGGAGCCTGGGGCAGGGAGCAGCGGGGAGGATGCCTGCCCTGAGCCCCACGAGGCCCTGCTCCTCTCCATGCCTCAGTGTCCTCACAAACCCCCACCTGCCTTCTGGGGAGTACGTGGCCTCAATCAGGCAGGGCTGCCTGGTCAGCCTGAGCCCAGTGCTGCTTACAGCACAGAGGGCGGATCCTGTCGCATCCCAGTCTCTGGTGAGGGCAGTGCTGTGCACCACCACCATCACCACCCCCACCCCGCAACCGCATCCCCAGGGGAAACAACAATCCCGTTTTCTGTCTGGCAAGAGATGTTGGAGCCTGAGAATGCAGGGGCGACATGGGGCTGCAGACAGGGCAGGGTGTGGAGAGCGTACTCACCCAAGTAAGAAGCCTGGGCCACATCCTTCCCCTGGGGATCCTGAAACTCAGGGACCTGGGGCTCACTGTCCTCCCCCTGGGAAAGTGCCAGCTGGGTGGCCGGGTCACCTGTTTGCAGATGGGGGACACACGTCCATCAGCCATGTGCTGCTCCAGGAACCAGGGCTGGGGGCCAGGAACTCACACAGGTCGGCAGGGGCTGGGGCCAGCAGGTGGGGCCAGGGCACCTCCTGCAGGACTCCCAAGGAGCCAGGCACTCGCCAGCCAGGCCAGCCTGAACCACATGTGGTTGATCTGCGAGGTGCCCCTGGGGTGGGGGTGAACATCAATGTGACACTGGCTCCCTGGTCTCTGGTCTCAGGACAGAGGATGGAAGTCTTACCTGGAGGCAGTGAGACACCACAGTCCTCCCCAATGATGAACTCTCCGTAGAAGCCCGTCTGAGCAGGATCTAGAAGGGACCAGTCCTCTTGTGAGAAGCAGAAGATCATGTCCTCGAAGGGCGACAGGCGGCTCTGAAAGCACAGCACAGTGGGGACGCCTCAGGGCAGAGCCAGCCAGGGCTGGGGTGAGGGGGTGGGGGGGAGGGTTGTGGTGCAGAGGTGACACTAGCCACAGGACACAGTGGGGAGGCTCCCCGGTTCTAGCATGAGATCCGCCTCACACACTGCAGGGTGCCCCATGGGGCGGCCAGGGACACGCGGGCATGGGCCCTCCTACTGCTGCTCAGGTGGTGGGCACCCACATGTCCTGGGGGGCCAACAGGGAGCCTATACGTGTTGTCCACGCCTGCCGGCAGCCAGGCTGTCAGGCGCCCCACTGCAGTGAGGGAAGGCAAACACCTCCGGCACTGGGAGCACCCCCCCCCCCCCGCCCGCATGAGGGCTGAAGGGGACTCTTTTCTCACACTTGGGAGTCATGGGCCACGTGAATGTGTTGAAGTTCATTTTAACTTGAAACATGATGGTATTTGCATATAATTAAAGGATCCCACAAAAATAAAGAAGTCCTCCGCAAATGGACAGTAACATGACAAAAGGATTCATGGTAACAATAAATGTCATTTAAAAATTACTCCTTTTGGGCACCTGGGTGGCTCAGTGGTTGAGTGTCTGCTTTCAGCTCAGGTCGTGATCCCGGGATCCTGGGATCAAGTCCCGCATCAGGCTCCCTGCACAGAACCTGCTTCTCCCTCTGCCTATGTCTCTGCCTCTCTCTGTGTCCCTCATGAATAAATAAATAAAATCTTAAAAAAATTATTCCTTTTGTTTGTAATAACCTGGAACCTTGTAACTCAGACAAAATTTGGGAGAAGTAAAGTGTGGAAGAGCTGCCGGTGTAGCTGACACTTGTCTGGGCATGTGAGTGAGGACGTGTATCAGGAGTGTCACGATGGACACAGACATTTGCACAAATTGTCCATGTACAGCTTTCACTGGATGTCAGCTGAATAACGGTTGTATTTCTCCACAAAGTGTTCCCATTGCAAAGGATTTAAAGTAAAATTCCATCTTGAATTAACCAAATAGTAAGACATTTGTATAATATACTAACATTGGTTTTAGAAAAGAGTTTTTTAAACAAACGTCCTTGCATCTGCCTCACTGCCTCCATTTCTGAAAGATTCCTTGTCAGGGCCTCCATTTCTGGAAGATTCCTTGTCAGTTGCCTCCAACCTGGGGTGACCCTGCTCTCCATGAACCTTCTTGGGGTTTACTGGCCAACCTGCTTTTGTCTACTTCAAAATGCTTATTTTCTTTGCCTATTTTTCTATTTTCTCATGGGTCCTTTTTTTTTTAAATTTTTGCTTAAAAAAAAAATTAGAACAAAACAAAACCAAAAAAACCCTTAACTGAAAGGGGGAAACAATGGCTTTCAGAAAATAAAGATAAAGACCATGTAAAAAAAATAACGGGCTCAGGGAAACACTGAGTATGTAATGAAAGAGTGTGGATGAAAGTTGGACAAATGGGGACGAACTAGGCCGTCCATGGAAGGAAGGCCTGTGACCCTGGGAACCTTCTAGACCATCAACAAAAAGCCACAGAGCCTGGGATCCCTGGGTGGCGCAGTGGTTTGGCGCCTGCCTTTGGCCCAGGGCGCGATCCTGGAGACCCTGGATCGAATCCCACGTCGGGCTCCCGGTGCATGGAGCCTGCTTCTCCCTCTGCCTGTGTCTCTGCCTCCCTCTCTCTCTCTGTGACTATCATAAATAAATAAAGGAAAAAAAAAAAGCCACAGAGCCAAAAAAGAAAATATATGACAGAAAGTCCATCTTGACTATGAAAAAATGTCTAACAAACAGTATCAGTGTCCTCAGTTTGATGATGCTTGGGAAAGATGAGTGAGGTCTCATTATGACTCTGTGAGCATCATCACTATGGGCCAGAGGCCGCTCCTGGGCACTGGATGCCGTCCTTTCACCCCTGTCTACGAGCCCGCACTCCGGGGTCACCCCCCCCCATCTCATCTCATCGTCCCATATCAAACCGGGTCACCCCACTTTCAGAGGACCCTGGCCCCAGGACTGTCCTCTGATTGTCCGGGGACTTCTGGGAACTTTCCAAGCCCTGGGGCCTGATGACCTGGCATGCAGCGGAGTCCTGCCCACAAGGTTGAAGGGTGTCCCTGCCTGCCCTTCCCTCTCCTCCTCCTCCCCGCGGCCCCAGTTCTCCCCAGGGTGGTCTGCGGGCGAGCAGGTAGGCTGCAGGCACCTAGAGGGTCAGGACCCCTTGTCCCTGGCCTTCCCCTCACCCCCCAAGGACTCAGTTCCCAGACTGAGCAGCAGCAGGGCCGGGGTGAGCCTGTAGAGGCCTGGGAGCCGGCTCCCCCCGACTCCTGTCTGTTCCGTAGGTCCTACCGCCACCCAACCGCAATCATATTCCTCCTCTGATGTGTGCAATGCAGGACACTTTCCTGGAAACAAACCTGCTTCTGGCTCTTGGGACCCCTTCCTTTCCTGGGGTCCCTGCCTTCCATCCCAGTTCCCCTAATCACTGCTCTTCTCTCTCTTAGGGGTTCGTGCACGGGTCTCATCTAGGATCTAACAAGTCCACAAACGGATGATGGTGCCACTGGGGGTCCAGCCCGGGCCATCAGGCAGTCGCTGCCCCCAATCCCAGGGGTCTGGCCACCAGGGAATGCTCCCAGGCTCAGGCTTGTGCAGGGATGGTGCAACCCACCCACCCAGCAGGGGGCGGGGCCGACACCCCTACCCAGACGCCATAGTCATGTTGCTGTGCACCTGTCAGGGAAATGCAGAGGCTGCTTGCAGGCAGACCTCTGTAGCCCTGGAAGCCTGAGTAAGGTCGGAGGGCCTCCGTGGCCACAGGCTGGGTGCTGAGGCCCTGAGGCGGCCCACCCCAGTCGCGGCGACATGCCATCACACACAGGGAGGTTCACAAAGTTCCCACGTGGCCTCACCTTCCCCGAGTGGCAGCTGCCCCCCCCACCTCCCGGCGCACCATGTCTGCTCCACGGTCCAGCCCACAGCCCCCTTGCATCCACTTTATGACGCTTTCACTGTCACCTCAGCGTAGAGGGCAAAATTCCCAGAACCCCAAAATGGGGAATCCGCTGGAATCTTCTGGGAAGGTCTTATACCGATGAGTGACCTTAACAAAGCTGCTGGCCAGCCTGACACAGAAATCAACTGCATTCCTATTCTGCTCTATACAAGTAACTGGATGAAGAAATTTAAAAGAGGATCAGAGCACTTAGGACAACATCACCACCCTCCAGATTTTGAGGAACGCTCATACAAACTACGCGTGTCACCTGCACACAGAAGGACTCACCAGGTTTGTGGGCTGCGTGCCACTTAGATGTCTGCACATCCCAAGACAGAGACCTATGTCAGCCCCACACAATCCCTGTGCACAAGACCGCAAGGCACTAATTCTGGAATCTGTACAGGCAAGAAAAGCAGAAAAGCACTTAAGAGCATCTGAAGGGATTGTGAAAACAAAGAACGAAACGGCCACACTGAGCCCCGCAAACCTCGCTACACTTGGAAGCCGACAGGGCAAATCAGCCAAGGTTTTAGCCTGACACACACACACACAGGGCTGGTTTTCGACAAAGGCACCAAGTCGGGAAAGCAGAATCTTTTTGCTGAGTTGTGACTAACAAGGAAATATCAACACAGGAAAATATGACCCTGCGCCTGATGCCAAACCGAAAAAGACAAGTAGGAACGAATCAAAGAACTAAATGCAAAAATCCACATTCCAGAACATTCTTTGCGACGCTGGAGCAGACAAAAGTTTGTTAGGACATAAAAAGCATAAATGTGAAAAGGAAAAAATATTACGATAAACTGGACGTCATGAAAATGAAAGATGATCGACCTTCCAAAGACCTCGTTAAAGCAGCAAGCCGGGAGTGCTCAATGGCAGAGCGCACTTCAGGAGCGAATTGGACGAAAAACTTCATCCAGAATGGGGGACGGTGAGCGGTTCCTCAAGTACAGTTGGACGGGCGCCTGGCCGGCTCAGGCAGAGCGGGTGGCTCCTGAGGTCACAGCCATGAGTTCCAGTCCCACACTGGGTGTCGCACAGTCCTGCCGATGGGGGACATCTGGGCCGCAGGACACGGAAACGACCCCCACACCCCCTTCCCCGGCCAGGAGGGAATGCAAACTAAACTGTTAACGAGGTACTTACTTCAATGGCCAAACTTTTACTTTTTCAAAGAAAATGAGAATCGCAGGAAATGGGGGAGGTGTGGGCGATGGCTCTCCTGCCCTGGGGAGGGGCCTGAGTGGTACTCGGCAGGGATCTGCTGTCTCTCTTGGGACAGATCCCACGTTTACCCCGAATTTCACTCCTAGGTCATTACCCAAGACAAACAGAAGCACAGAGGCACACAAATGCGCATAAGTGCCACAAATTTCCTTCAGAACAGCCAAAGCAGCAGGGACCCAAATGCCCTTGGACGGTGACCCGGCTGTACTTGCTGTGGGCAATGAAGAGGGACACCTGCTGATGTGGGCACCACAGTGGTGCCTGGGTTGTGGGCTGCGGGTGAGAGGAGCCGTCACTGTAACATCCATTTATGTGAAATCCCAGGAGAGAAGCTCACGTTCAGGCCCACAGAGGGAGGGCCGGGCAAGAGAGCTCCAGGGGATGCAGATGCCCCCACCCTGCCCGGGGCCATCATTACATGTGTGCACACACACGTGTCACTCTCCTAGCCTCTTTTTTCTTTAATTCAACCATACTTTTTTTAAAAAAATCTTTTGTTTTTTATTGGTGTTCAATTTGTCAACATACAGAATAACACCCAGTGCTCATCCCGTCAAGTGCCTCCCTCAGTGCCCATCACCCAGTCACCCCCACCCCCTGCCCTCCTCCCCTTCCACCACCCCTAGTTCGTTTCCCAGAGTTAGGGAGTCTTTATGTTCTGTCTCCCTTTCTGATATTTCCCACACATTTCTTCCGCATTCCCTTATATTCCCTTTCACTATTATTCATATTCCCCAAATGAATGAGAAGATACACTGTTTGTCCTTCTCCGATTGACTTACTTCACTCAGCATAATACCCTCCAGTTCCATCCACGTTGAAGCAAATGGTGGGTATTTGTCGTTTCTAATGGCTGAGTAATATTCCATTGTATACATAGACCACATCTTCTTTATCCATTCATCTTTCGATGGACACCGAGGCTCCGTGCACAGTTTTAGCCTGACTCTTAAATAGGTGTACTGTATACAAATTACAGCTCAGATTTAGATTTTTTTTAAAGTAGGTGCCATGGCCCGTGTAGGGCTCAACATGTGGCTTGAACTCACGACCCTGATTTCAAGACCTTGAGCTGAGATTGAGTTGGACGCTTACCCGACTGAGCTGCCCAGGCGCCCCCAAAATCGGATTTCAAAAAGTACAAACACCGACAGCATCCTCAAGCACCACCCTGGTGAGGATGAATAGTGCAGACACACAAGAACCAAGAGCATGGAACCATCACGCGGAGACCAACCCCAGCAGTCAGGTGGACACCACACAGCAGGTGTCCTGCTTGTCACAGGGACATCAACCCCAAGCAAGGCCCGGTGAGGCCCGGGAAGGCCCACGGGGACACGCGGACACGAGGGACGAGCCTGGATGCACATCGCCTCTGGAGGAAACCCCCAGCACGTAACACATGCACCCTGCTTCCATATGCAGCTGCCTGAGGTGTGAATGGAGGTGAAGGGGTGTGTAGGCTGCAGAGGTTCAGGGGGAACAACGGGGCCAGGGTGACCCTGCAGCATGTGCATCCCGATCCTGCAATCTATCTCACGTAAGATGCTTGCTGCAAAACAGATGTCAGAAACATCTGCAGTCGAGCTGGGAGTTTGGACAGGGGGGAGCTCCTGGTCTCTCACATGCACACGGGAGCCACCGAGCTGCAGCACAGATGCCCACCACCTCCGTAGGGGACTCCCAGGAAGAGGCTGTGTGGGGCCGCCTGTCCTCTCAGCACAGAGAGGCCCCGGGCCTGCAGGATGGTTTCCTGTGGGTCCCTACGGGGGTTGGCACACCATCCCCACACATGCTGCGTGGCACAAGGACAGTGTGGCCAGAACACAAGGTCACCAAGAAGGCTGTCAACCCTCCCTCTCGTCTGTGCACCTGTGTCCTCCTGGAGATGCGCCCCTATGCCTCCCCTGGCCAGACAGGAGAGCAGCCCTCAGCCCCAGAGGTCACCACTCCTCTTGGCTCCGAGACAACATAGTTGACTGAGCAGCCAGGCGCCCCACTGCCCTCCAGACGTGTCTGCTGTCACACAGCTGCCAACCCCAGAAGCTTCTACCCCTCTCCTGTCATCATGCTTCTCCGTGAACGTGCTGCCCATGGGGACAGGGTACGTCCATCTGCAGGTCTGACTGTTGCGTGGGGGTTGCAGGCCGTTTCCATGGGGCCCCCACAAGAGCACGAAGCACGTTGTTTATTCATGCGCACTGGCCTGTGTTTGGGTCACCGGGCTGTGCCCCAGGCGGAGACCCAGCAGAGTGGGGGAAGACGCTTTCTCCCCAGTCTAGTCATGTGAAAAGACTCTAAGTGCCAGCGCAGCTGAAATGGCAAAGGACTCAGAGCCTCCAGACGGCCGTGGATCTGCAGGTTCTGGACAGAAAGATGGACCGGATTACAGAGAGATGTCTGGGTTTCTTCCCCTCCACCCCCGGACAGGTGAGGGCCCAAACCTGGAAGAGGGCGCTCGCAGCTTCTTGGATGCACACACGAGCCTCGGGGCCGGCTGTGGGGGTCCTGCTCCACCCGCCATGCACAGTGTGACACAGCCACGGAGTGAGACGCCAGGGTACTCCGAGTCACAGGGATCGCGCTTCCTGCTGGGCAGCTGCGCTCCCCACGGACCCTGCGCGTGATCCCAGCAGTGGACAAACAAGGGGTGCAGAAAAGTCTGGAAGCCACTTGACGGACACCCAGAGACCCGCTCAGGAAACTGGGACTGTGTGCCTCTCCTTATGGGTTTTCAGAGACTCCTGTATCCTTCTCAAACACACAGCACACATACATTCCGCTAACTCATGTAAGAACAACGGAGATCCCGGACTGTGGATTCAGGAAACACCCACGTGACCTGGGAGGGGGACCAGCATTACCAACTCCTAATTTCGCTGTAGTCCGCAGGAGCTAGTGCAAGTTTAGCCATCCACCCTCACCAGCCCACGCCGGGTGGTTTGGGGTCGGTTGGGTGGGCAGCCAGGGCTTCTGTCCCTTCAGCCCTGCCCAGGGAGCAGCCTCCCACGGAAGCTCAAGGGGACCCTGTGCAGGCCTGGCCCCCACCCTCATTTGCAGGGTCAGGATATGCTGACCCAGCTGGCTGCTGCTGGACCACGGTCAAGAGGAGAAAACCCTGCTGGACAGAAAGCTTCACGGGGACCTGGGTCTCATGACTTCAAGTGAAAATTCCGTATTTTGGTAGAAAACCACATTCTACACAAAGAACCGGAAAGATCTGAAAGTGGACGAAAATGGGAAGCACATCATAAGAAGTACCTGGAATCCTGAGCACTCGGTGACGTGATCCGCAGCAGAGCAGAGAGGATGCAGGATAGACCCTGCCAACCATGAGGACAGAGCAACCGCCGCAAGCAATAGGAGTGGGGGAGAGAGAGCAGACGGAGACATGAGCAGACATGAGCAGACAAAAGCAGACGGAGATGTGAGGAGCGCAGCTAGCAGCAGCGGACACTCCACAGTGTCATGTGCAGAGCCCCACCGCGCACACAGGCAGCTCAGAGGGGATGGGTGACATGCAACCTCGGGCTTCCCGAGCCTGCAAATGCACGCAGGCCCTGGAGCCGAGAGCATGGGGGGCCCACACAACTCACCTGGAAAAATCCGTGCCATGCTCTGGGACAGAGCCTGTGAGCACCAAGTACCCTGTCAGTCCCCAGGAAACATGGACTCCATCCCCGTGGGGGCGAGGACGGCTTAACCGAAGACGATGCACGGAGCCACACGGAGGCCCAGCCCACAGACCCCAGGTGCTGACCACAGCAGCCACTTGGGCCCCCAATGCAGGAGACACCTCGGGAATGAAGGGGACAAGGCCAGCTCAGGCACATCGTCAGTGCTCCTGATGGGAAGGCCGTGGGAGCCTGGGAGGGCAAGCAGGAGGACATGTGGGGGGTGCTCATGCTGGCCACCTACAAGGTGACGGTGACTGTTGAGCCGCACCCACACCTTAACACCCGCAGGAGCTGTTGTGTGTTTGCAGGAACTGCTCCAATCAGTGTGCGAACAGGAGGGAGCAGAGGGCCGTGGTCAGGTCTATACCTAATGGGACACCCAGGGCATTGCCTCCGCAGCTGCCCTGAGGGATACAGGACGTGGTACCCGGGGCATCACCTCCATGGCACCTCTGACAAGGTCTCTCATTCTTTGCTCAGCCTCCTGAATCTCCTGGTGCCATCTGTGCATCTCTGAATAAACCTAGGTTTACCCAGAACACTGACCTGTCCATCCAACTGCACCTGCGAAGCCCTGGTGTCCCACCGGTTCCTCACCGACCTGCTCCCTGAGGTGAAGTTATCTCCCTGGTCCCTTGGCCTGTCTTTAGGGAGAACCCCCTGAGGTGGTTTAGCCAGAGCCCTGTCCCATCCCTGATGTTTTCTCATACTCGTGTTCTGTCTGCTGACCCCTGTACCTCGGCTATGCAGTGGAGCTCCATCTCTCTCCTCCCCTGCAAAGTTTCTGAGGTGCTACCCAAATCCCCGGCAACAGCCCTGAATACAGTCTGCCTTAACAGCATCAGCAAGTGTTTCTGAATATTTTCATAAAGTTACAGTAAATTAAGATGGAATTCTACAGAATGCTTCAGTGGCCCACAGGAAAGCATTAAAAAAATCAGAAACAAGGAACAGAACAGGGAAAAAGACACATCAATAATTACATGAAAATGGGGGCACCTGGGTGGCTCAGCCAGTTAAGCATCTGACTTTTGGTTTTTGTTCAGGTCATGATCTCAGGTCCAGGGTTGGCTCTGTACTTAGCAGGGAGTTTGCTGGAGAGTCTCTCCTTCTGCCAAGAGTGTGGGGAGGGGCACTGAGCGTGGAGCCAGACTCGGGGCTCTATCCCATCAACCTAGATCACAACCGGAGCCGAAACCAAGAGCTGGATGCTTCAGCAACTGTGACATTGAGGTACACCCCAGAAGTGAGGGTTTGTTTTTTTTCACGATTTTATTTATTTGAGAGAGGGTAGGGGAGAAGCAAAGTCCCTGCTGATCAGGGAGCCTGACATGGGACTCGATCCCAGGACCCTGAGATCATGACCTGAGCTGAAGGCAGAGACTTAATCCCCTGAACCATGCAGGTGCCCCAGGAGTGAGTTTGAGATAGCACATATCTAGGTCAGGTTTCTTTCTTTCTTTCTTTTTTTTTGGGGGGGGGGGTCAGGTTTCTTAATCCACTCTGCCGATCGTAGTGTTTTAACTGATGAATGTGGGGCACCTGGCTGGCTCAGTCCTAAGGGCATGCAACTCCTGATCTCAGGGTCCTGAGTTCAAGCCCCGTGTGTGATGTAGAGTTTACTTGAAAAAAAAAAATTAAGTGATGCATTTAGATCATTTATATTTTAATGTGATCACTTTTTTTTTTAAGATTTTATTTATTCATGAGAGACACAGAGAGAGAGGCAGAGACATAGGCAGAGACAGAAGTGGGCTCCATGCAGGGAGCCCAACATAGGACTCGATCCCAGGACTCCAGGATCACACCCTGGGCTGAAAGCGGCGCTAAACCACCGAACCACCTGGGCTGCCCTTATCATCATTTCTTTTTAAAGATTTACTTATTTATGACAGAGATGAGAGAGAGAGAGAGAGAGAGAGAGAAAGAGAGAGAGAGAGAGAGAGAGAACACAGGCAGAGTCTACTTGGGGTTTTCTCCCTCTCCCTCTGTCCACCCCCCTGACCCTGCTCCCAGCTCATGCTCTTTCAAATACATAAATAAATCTTAAAAAAAAAAAAAAAAAGGAAAAGCAACTCAGTTCAAACATAATGGTACAGGTAAGCTAAAAGTAAAAAAATGGGAAATACACATTATACAACCACTGATCAAAGGGAAGAGGAGCAGATACGTTAAGACCAGATATACTTGACTTTAAAGCAAAGAAAATTATTAGAGATGGACATTATATAATAAGAGGCCCTGCAATCCTCTGTGTGTATTAGCCAAACCAGAAGCTGGAAACAGGAGGCAGGAACTCCTGCAGCTGCAGACCTCGACACCTGACTCTCAACAAGTGACACAAAATAAGCAGGAACAGAACGACTGGACAGCAGCACAGCCTGCAGGTTCCCATCAACATCTCTGGGCCTCCCAACTGCCAGCAGCAGTGTGGATGCGGTTTCCAATGCACACATACCCACACTGAGACAGACCACAGCTGTCTCGCCCCATCCTGGAAGGAGGGGAGACATTCCCCACAAGGAGGAAGAGCTGAAGTCATACACCACGTGTTCTCAGACCACAGTGGAATCAAACCGGAAATCAGTGGTAGGAAATAACAGGAAAATCTCCAAGCCTTTGGAAATTCAACACCACATTTTAAAATAATGATTGGGTCAAAGAAGGCTCAAGGGAAATGGAAAAATACAGTGAAATAAGTGAAAGTAAAGCTACATCATATTGCAGTCTGTGGGACACAGCTAAAGCAGTTCTCAGAGGCACATTTATAGCTCGGAAATGTTTATATTAAAATGCCTACCTGTGCGGGGAAGTCTCAAATCAATAATCGAAGCGCCTACCTCAAGAGCCAAGAAAGGGAATAGCAAAATACACCCAGAGCACGCAGGAAGGAGAAAACAGTAAAGACAGGGCAGAAATCAATGAAACTGAAAACAAAAGAGAAAAAAAAATCAATGAAACAATGAATTAGTTCTTTGAAAAGCCCAGTAACATTGAAAACATCCAAGACTGACAGAGAAGACGCCCACTTCCAGAGCTGAAACAGGGTATCACAGACCCTGCCAATACGTAGTGGGGATAGAGATGGACAGCGATGATGTCCTGGAAGGAGCCCACAGTCTGAGGAGTGCTCGCCAACAGCAGCCAACGGCAGGCAGCGCCAGCTCTGCCACCACGGAGGACTCGGCTCTGTAATCAACACCACGTCCCCCCACCCCACCACATCTCCAGTCTTCCCGTTCCACTACCAATTCTACCACCCAACCAAAGAATCAAACCAATCATAAGCCATCTCTGTCAGAAAATGGGAGGGGACACATCCTGATTCATCAGGAGCCCAGCATCAATCGCCCTGATAGTGACAGACAGTGAAGATCAGTATCTGTCCCACGAGTACAATACAGAAACCCTTAACGAGGGGGCACCTCTGTCCCTGAAGCATCTGCCTACAGCTCAGGTCATGATCCCAGCGTCCCAGGATCCAGTCCTGCATCCAGCTCCCTGCTCAGCGGGGAGTCCGCTCCTCCCTCTGAGCCGCCCCTCCCACACTCATGTTTACTCTTTCTGAAATAAATAAAATCTTTAAAAATAAATTAATAATAAATAAATATAACAAAACATGTACACAAGCTGTATGCTGAGAAGTACACAGTTCTGCTGAAAAAAATCAAAGGAGAAATAAGTAAATGCGGGGTACCTTTGGCCAGCTCCATTAGGGAGCGTGACTCTTGATCTTGGGGTTGTGGGTTCGAGCCCCATGTGTGGCGTAGAGATTACTTAAATAAAAAGGTAAAAGATCTTTAAAAAAAAAAAAAAAGAACAGGAGAGAGGCCCAGAGAGAGGTAGGCACATTTGCAGACAGAATGACTCAGGGGCCAAATGTCAGCGCTCCCCAAACTGATACAAGGGCTTAACAGAACTCCTACTGAAATATCAGGAAGACTTTTTGTAGAAAGGATCAAGATTATTCTAAAATTTACACAGAAAAGCGGCGGGACTAAATTGATAAAATAATTTAAAAAAATAGGATGACAGGAATCCGAGTGCCCACATCCAAGACTCAGGGAGAGACAAGCAGGTAGGGACAGAGTGAAAAGCCCAGGAACAGACCCACAGACAGCATGCAAGTGACTTCTGACCCAGGAGCAAATGTACCTGAAGGAGGAAGGGAGGAGCGTGACCCCCGCAAAGGCCCACACAGCGGGTGGAGCAACCTGACAGCCACTGGCAGGCCAGATGCTCCTGCTTCTGCTCCCGCACCTCCTGCTCCTCCTCCTCCATCAAAGTCCCAGCCCTGAGGCGCAAGGCTAGCGCATCCCAGGTCAGGGGTCAAATGCAAGGCCGTGATGTGGAGGGAAAAGCACAGCAGGGAGTCCTTGGGACAGAACCATTAGACCAACAAACCTCAATTCTTAAAAGGAAACACATGGAATATTCCTCAGCCATTAGAAACGACAAATACCCACCATTTGCTTCAATGTGGATGGAACTGGAGGGTATTATGCTGAGTGAAGTAAGTCAATCGGAGAAGGACAAACAGTGTATGTTCTCATTCATTTGGGGAATATGAATAATAGTGAAGGGGAATATAAGGGAAGGGAGAAGAAATGTGTGGGAGATATCAGAAAGGGAGACAGAACATAGAGACTCCTGACTCTGGGAAACCAACTAGGGGTGGTGGAAGGGGAGGAGGGCGGGGGGTGGGGGTGAATGGGTGACGGGCACTGAGGGGGACACTTGATGGGATGAACACTGGGTGTTATTCTGTATGTTGGTAAATTGAACACCAATAAAAATCAATTTATTAAAAAAAAAAAAAAGGAAACACTGAGAGCCTGGACCAAATCCAAATTAAAAACTTTCGTGCTTCAACTGTAATAAAAAATAAATAAAATAAAAATAAAGTAAAATCAAATGGATGAAACCTGGGAGGAAAATAAAAAAAAAAAAATGGGAGGTTTTTTGTAAGGGGCTGAGACACCAAGCTCCAGAACAAGGGTGAACAGTCACAAAACACACCCAGTGAAGCACAAACATCTAGGACGTGGAAGGAGCCCTGAAAATAACCGTAGAAAAGCAAACCGTCCAATTAGGACTCGGGCACAAGTCACGAAGAAGAATCTCATGGAAGAGGATGGACGGGTGGATGCCAGGCAAGCACGTGAGCTGCTACGCAGGGAAGGACCCCGCACACCAAGTGGAGACGGCAGGCCACCCCCAGTGCCAACAGCGGCCAGGACGCAGAGTAGACCTTGCTCATGCTGCACAGGGCAAGGGGGGTACCACAGCCTCTCTGGAAACACACATGGCTGCTTCTCATGATGCTAACCCCTCAGTCTATAGCCCAGCAACCACAAGCCTGAGCATTCATCCCAGAGCAGCAGCCTCACTCCTGCCACAGCCCACATGCCACGACCCACACCAGCTCTGTGCAGAACGGGCCTGACGGGCCACGAGCCAGAGGTCCTTCCACCGCATGAGCCGTGGAACCCAGACCCGGTGAGGCTCGAAGCAGCGATGCCCCAGCTCCCTGACTGGAGAGACTGCAGCTACCTCCTGGTCGGGCAGCTAAGGATAGAGCAGACGTGGGCTCGCCACACGGGGCACGGCGGGATGCTCCTCGAGGGCGCATGCATCCCCGTCAGCAGCCGGAGGGGACCTTCTGCGGGAGTTTCCTGAGGCAGGGCTGTTCAGCAGAATGGAGACAAGCCAGCCTGTCCCTTCCCCACGTGAACATAAGTACACAGAAAGAGCCATACGCCTACCCATGTTCACAGTGGCCAGGACGCCAAAGCAAACCCAGGGCCCGTCGACAAGGGAGTGCACAGGGTGCGTGACACACAGCGGGTGGCAACGCTCGGCCCCAGGAAGGAGAGCCCATGGGCTGACACACGTGGCTGGAGCTCCAGGCCACCACGCCTGGACACAGCCATCCCAGGACACAGACGCTGTGCAGGTGCAACAGCCACATTCAGAGAAAGATGGCCCGCGTTGCTGGGGGCGGGTGGACAGGGCCGTTACCTAATAAGTGAGGGGTTTCCACTGGGAGGGTGAGAAAGTTCTGGAAGCAGGGCTGTAGAACAGAGTGAACATACACTATACCACTGGATGCTCAGACACTGCTGTATGTTAAGCATAGTTAAGACGATAAATTTAATACAATGTGTATTTCACTACAATTAAAAACCTTAAAAGTTTTTTATTGAAGGTTTCATCTTTTTGTATCTGGGGAGTGGGGGGGGGAGAGAGCACAGGTGGAAGCAAGGGTGCACAGGGATGGGGACAGGCTGACTCTGGGCTAAGCAACCCCAGGACCCCGACATCATGACCCGAGCCAAAATGAAGACTCCCAATAGTCAACAGACTGAGCCACCAGAGGCCCCCAAATTTAAAAACTATTAAAACGATTCTGGCACCCTAAGCCCTTGGTGGTAGTGACTTTCAGCAGCCTGAGCGGAAACCCTGTTTGGGGGGGAATCCTGTGTGCCCTACGGGAGCTCAGGCAGGTTCAGACAAGATCTAGCTCATCGGGTACTGAGGTCATGGCCCCTCCTGGCATGTCGTTCGGGTGAAATGTATTGATCTCTACTGTGGGTTTACCCACCCCCCACAGGTCACTGCTGACCTGTTTCATGGGACACCGCAGGGCCAAGCATGCGTGCTGATGCCCCAAACCGGCTACTTCCTCCCTGCCCTATGCTGACCCTGCTCCCAGGCCTCAGTCACATGGAACACATGGTACGGAGGGCAAACCTGGGACCCTCTGACCATCCTGCACCCATGAGGCCCACACTTCATGTCACCCACTTTCCCAGGGGACTGCCACATCGTGCGCCAGCCAGCGGGAAGGATCAGAACAATGAAGGGGGCCTGATGAGAAACAGGGAGGCAGTGACGGGCAAGAAGTGCATGGGACCATTCGTCCACCTGAGGACATCTGAAAGGGAGCTGAGCTTGTCCCTGTGCAGCGTCACAAGCAGAGCCCCTGCCTGGTACGGGGGATCTGGGCCTTCTCCCCACGCCCTGCACTTCTGGGACAGTCACCATGACCATGGGGACAGAAGCAAATCCGCTGTGCAGTGCCCTTGACAGCAGGGAGCCCGGGGACACCAAGAGACAGCGCAGGGGTGGAGGCCACGTGTCCTCCTGCACTGTCACCATCACCGCTGGCACAGATGGCAGTGGCGGGGTTCAGGGGCCCTGGCAACATCACTCACCGAGGGCAGCTGCAGGGCCGTCACCTGCTGGGCATCCCTCAGGTTCGCGTCCAGGAGGCCAGGATCCTGCAGGACTGAAAGAGAGAACCGTGTGTGTCTTCTTCTCCGTGGGCCGACTGTGGGGGACACGTGCACTTACCTGCAGCCCTCAAGGATCTCCGACACCTTCAGTGCCTGTGAGGAGGGAGCTTCTGCAGGCAGTGCCCAGGGTCGGGCTGTGTGCATGTGTGATGCTCATATTTCATTTTAACGTCACCTCCCCAGCATTGCGTCCACTTAGGGCATGCAACCTAGTGGTCTGGCCAGTCTGCGCGCCATTGTGAGCACGTCGGCACTGCAGCATTCTGCCACCTGCCACGGGAGCAGGGGCCGCAGCGCCCCCCAGGTTGGGGAAATACAGGCTCAAGCTCCACGGCATCAAGATCAAGGTGGTCAGCTGTCGGCAATGACCACGGACTCATCAATGTGGACCGTGCGAGTTCAGCAATGCCGAGCTCCCAGAGGGGGATGGCTGTCACTATGGGAGCTCTGGGAGGGGCAGCAGCCGTGCTCGACCCGCCTCCATGCAGGGTTTCCCCCCCTTCCGGCTCAGGAGAGTATCCCTCCTCTGCCCGGAATGTTATCCACAGGAAGCCTTGGGAAGCTCCGCCACCGTCTGTGCGCAGGGAGCAAATCCAGGAGGCTGACCCAGGGTCCCGTGTGACATCCCCACCAGAGCGGACATGAGAGGCCCACGTCCCTCACTTTCAGGCCTGGGACAGCAGCGTCCCACACAGCAGGGCAAGACTTGGGCAGGAACCAGCTCAGCCGGCAGCGACGGGTGCACATCCAATGTGAGGGGGCGCAGGCCAGGGGTCTGTACTCGCGCTCACACCTGCTGCCCTCTGGGCAGTGCCCCAAGCCACTGCCTATCTGACCCACGACATAGAAAAACAGGGACGCCATGCCAACCCCCCGGAAACCTTCCTGGCTCCAGGAAAAGCTGGCTTTTCGGGAAGCTCAGCACGAGCGGGAACTCTGGCTTTTACTGCAGCCTCATCCCAGTGAGAAACCCTCGACCCATGTCCCAGATCCTCCCAACATCTGACTCACAACCTGTCCATGTGCTGCTGCTCAGGGAGACACAAGTGCCGGCCCTCCGAACCAAAGCCCAGCCGCGGCCACTGGCCATCTCCAGAACTTCACCAGGAGGCGTGTCTAGGCTGTGGCAGTGCCCCACGCTCCTCTCCATCCTCCCGAGGACCCTTCCCAGGCTGACCTGGGCCACGTGCAGGGCGGCGAGGATGGCTGCTTCCTCCAGGCCTGCATGATGGGCCTCACGGTGTGCCTCCCACACCCACAAGGTGAGGTTCCAACCCTCACGGTAGGACCACATATAGAGATAAGGTCTCCCGCGGAGCGGCCACACACAGTGGCCCTGCTCCAGGGACCCAGATCCTTGCAGAAGCGGATCAGGGCATAGATCAGGGGCAGTGAAGACCAGGGTGCCGGCAGTCGGTGACAAGCCCTGCAGAGGAGCCTGGCGAGAGGGTAGCCCTGTCCACACCCTGCCGGACAGGGAGAACACACATTTCTGTTTGGGCTGCACAGTGTCTGTGCTTGGCCAGCAGCCCAGCACGCCGACTCTCAAGCAGGAAGCAGATGATGTGTGCAGAACTCACGCTAACTTCACATACACAGAAATATAATATGCTTTTTTTTTTTTCTTTCCCCAAACTGAAGCGCTGCCTGTGTTCTGAAGGCCCACGTGTGTGAGTCACAGCAAGGCACTCCCGGCTCTTCTTCGGAGATCTAATGATAGGACGCTGGGGCGAGTCCACCCCAACCCACCCTTCACACCTTAGAGGGCACGGCCTTCACCCCAAGAGAACCACAACCACCCACGATGCTCACCTGACAAACTCATGGGAAGCTTGGGGTTCCTGCTTTCAGCACTCAATGGGCATAACCCTTTAACCCTCCAAGAACCCAGTAAAGGTGATGATCACTAGCCGAGGGCACATGGGGCACTAGGGCTTGCGGTGTGCCCTGGGTCACAGCTAGAGGTTCAAGCTGCCAAACCACGGCCCCTGGCCACTGGCATTCTTCCTACAGACAGCCAAATGTGTCTCGGTGATGTTCAGGCCCCGTGCCCTGAAAATGCCACCCTGTTCCCTCCGAGGCAGTTTTAGATTCCCCTGCAACTTTGTAACAAATCCTGAGAGCCGCTGTTTTTTCAGCTGGGGTGAAAGTGGTTGGGGGCAACAAGACACCCCACTGGGTGAGGGTGCCTGGCTGCTCCCCCCACGGAAGTCAAGGGCCCCCACCGAGCACCCAGCATGGGGCATCCCTGGGCTGGTACCTGGATCCCCGCTGAGCTGGCCTTGCAGTCTGCTTGGGAGCCCAGGGCCCTGTGCCAGCGCCACGGGCTGGGTGTCCTGGCCCTTTGCAAGGTCGCTCTGGGGTTCTGTAGGCAGCCGCTCCTGCTCCTGGTCTGGAGGGCCATCCCCATCATCGATCACCACAGGGTCTTCACAGTGCTTGAGCTGCAACCCCAGAGAGAGCTTTTCAGGGCTAGCTGGCCAGGTGGGGGCTGGTGGCTATGCTGGACACTGGCCAAGCACCCTCCCTCCCTGGGCCTGCTGCTCGCAGGAGGCGCAACCAGACCCTGTGCAGGGCTGTGAGGAAGCTTGACAAGACCACACCCTTGGTCAGGCCCGTCAAGGAGGAAACCCACCTTCTCAAGAGACGGACGCTCCAGCATGGGCCTCACTGAGGCCTGGAGCTCTAGCAAACTTTCCTAGCCTGGCCAGGGCATGCAGACACTGCCTCTCCCCTCCCGCCTCCTGGCCCGCCCCGCCCCGCTCAGCACCCTCCACTCACCCACTGCCAGGGTCTCCCTGGCTCCCGCTCAAGTGCCTCCACAGCAGCCACGGCCTGATCGCCACTCTCAGGCTCCTGGGCCCGCACCCAGCCCTGGATCTCCCGGGGCAGGATGGCCAGGAACTGCTCTAGCACCAGCAGCTCCAGGATCTGCTCCTTGGTGTGTCTCTCGGGCCTCAGCCAGCCCCGACACAAGTCCCAGAGGCGGTGCAGGGCCTCCCGGGGGCCCGCTGCCTCCTGGTAGCGGAAGCGGCGGAAGAGGCGGCGGGAGGATTCAGGGCTGGGAAGCTCCCCCTGGGGGCTGGGGTTCTCTCCGGGTGGGCTCCTCATTTTCCTGGGCTCCTCGCTTTCCTTTGGAGCCAAGACTCGGGGGCACAGGGCTGTGGGCATGATGGGGTTTGATGGGGGTCAGCAGCAGAAGACGACCCTATTTCCAAACAAAAATCACTGGCTTCAACGTTCTGGTCTCCTGTGGGAGGTTTTTGGGGGTGCTGATGGGGAGAGTGGTGAAGCCCCCAGACCAGCCCCTGGGAGAAGCTTTGGGACATGTGAGAGGCATCAGCATGCCTGCTCCTCGCACACACAGAGAGGGAAGCATGCCACCACCCCCAACATCATTCCACAGTACAAGCACGTAAGTCGCGGAGCTGGGTGACACAGAAGGTGGGGAGTCTGGGGGGAAAGCGCAGGACAGGACACGGGCAGGGCCGCGTGCAGGAGACTGGTGTAATGAAGGCTCTGTGTTACCTTCGGGGGCCAGGGCCTCCTGGGCAGGACCTGAGACGCAGGAGCCCAGGGGGCTGCTATCTTGAGGCTTTGGAGCCAAAGTCGCTGTCCTGGTCCTTGAGACCTTTCCAAGAGGAGCTGGAAAGACAAAGATGCGCATGCCTGGGAGGAGCCTTCCGAGCAGATCCAGGAGCAGAAGTCAACCGTGCTGGTGGCCAGGCCTGAGCAGCGGTGTCCGACCTGGGGAAGGAACCCCAGGCAGCATAGTGGACAGGATGGGACGAAACAAAGGGCGGGGAGAGGCCAAGGCTGCGGCCACACCCTGGGGACCCAGAGAAAGTACCTTCATGTTTAAAAGCAGCTCCCTCCAGCTCTCACTACAAAGTCTGAGCAGCACACTCTGGGGTCTATTTCGGTCACCCTGGCCTGCAACCCTGCCTTCACCCTGCAGCCCCCTGTCATCTCTGACCGGGGTGAAGTCCTCTAGGGGCCAAGGTGGGGTGCTGCCATCTGCACCTCCTAGGGGCAGGCACACACCCAGGGTGACCTCAGTGGCCAAACGCCACCACTGTGGCCCCAGGGACTCCAGCAAAGTAGAGCAAATGGGGAAAGGCCTCGAAGAGCTGTGGACACCAGTGTGTGCAAGGCTCCGACACCCCCATTTCACAGGTGAGCACTGAGGCCAGGTGGGCAACCAGGTAACACAAATCAGGATATGGGCTCCGCAGCTCCGCCCCCCCCCCCCCCGCCCCCCGCACGCTGTGATCTGAGCGCGCCTCCCCCGCCGCACACCTGCAGGGCCTCACACCTGCAGGGCCTCGAAGCCTGACGCCCTCGGGCATCAGCCCAGCAGACAACCCGCTAGCCTTTGTCACCCGGCAGAAGAGGCCCAAGGGATCAACTCACGCCGTTCCTGGGGGCGTTCCGGCAGCGGGCGGGGAGTAGTGCCTCCAGCAGCTCCGGGGGGAGGACAACCAGGACGGTGGGGGGGGGGGGACGCTAGGCTAGGCCCGGGCCAGCTGTCCTCGTCCCCTCCCGCTCCCTTCCCGCAGTCTCGCCAGCTCCGCGCTGCTCACCTCACCGCCTGGAAGTCCCGCCCGGCGTCTAACTGGAATCTGTCGTGCTGCAGCGGAAGCGTCCCGCAGCCGCTCCTCATCCTTGCAGCCCGCGCTCGCAGGCGTCCTTCCTGCGCCGGGCCGGCTCCTCGCAGGGGCCCCTCCCGTCCCTGGCTCATCCAAACACCGCGGCTGCGCCCGGGAGTGGAGAGGTGGGAGCCACGGAGGCGCCTGAAACGCGGCATCGGTGTCACGGTGCGGCCCCGCCCGCGCCGTCCCCGCCGCTGGGCTCCGGGCAGGCGGCCGGGGCGCGGGGCCGGGACGCGGAGCGCGCGGGGACGTGGGGCCGGGGGCGCCCGCGGGGCCGGGGCGGGGGGCGGGGGGCGCGGGGCGCGGGGGCCGGGGCGAGGGGCGGGGGGCGCGGGGGTCGGGGCCGGGGCGCGCGGGGACGTGGGGCCGGGGGCGCCCGCGGGGCCGGGGCGGGGGGCGCGGGGCGGGGGGCGCGGGGGTCGGGGCCGGGGCGCGGGGCGGGGGGCGCGGGGGCCGGGGCGCGGGGCGCGGGGCCCGGGCCGCTCGGGCCGCACTCACCGCCCAGGCGCGTCCCCGGTGGCGGGCCGCCGAGCCTGGCCGCCGCGGAGTCCGCCGGACGCGCAGGAAAGGAAAGGCCGGAGAGCTCCGGCTCCCTCCCCTGGGACACTTCCTGCTCCGCTCTAGGACCGGGGAGGTCTCCTCGTCTCAGTGGTTCGCTCCCTCCGCCCCCGGCCGAGGTGTGCGCTGGGGGTGACACCCGACACCCCCGCCCCCCGCGAGGTCCGGCCCGCGCGCCCCGCCCGCCCCGCCCCGCCCCGCCCCGGCTCCGCGCGCCCGGGCCTCGGCGTCCGCCCGGGGGCTTTGTGGCCAGCGCCCCGGCGGCACCAACGACGCGGGGCGCGCACGGGGGAGGGGGCGTTGGCGGGCTGCCGGGGGTGCGCGGCGGCGGCGGGGTGCGCGCGGGGCCCTCCCGCCGCCCCGCCCCCAGCCCGGCCGCCCCAGGGCCTGCGGCACCGCCGAGGGCCGAGCGCGACCCCTGAGCCGCGCCCGAGGCTGGAAGGGGCGGGGCGGGGGGGCACGGGGGGCGGGCTCCCCGCATCGGCGCTCCGGGGGCTGCTCCATCTCCGCGCGCGCCTGTGACCCTGGCGACCCCACGGCCGGGTGGACCCAGTCCTGCTGCTGCCAGAGCCCCTCCGGTCCGCCCGGCCGTGGCCGTTGCTGAGGCCAGGGCTGGGGGTAGTTGGGGGAGACGGCGCCCTCCTCTCCGCCCCATCCGGCGGGACACCCGGCCGTCTCCGAGTGAAGCGGGTGGAGCCCGCGCCCGGCTGGAATGGAGCGCGTTTGCGGAATGTCACAGTTAAGAAAGGCTGCCCCTGTGTGGCCCTTGTGAGCGTCAGGACAACCCTGTGGTCAGCCCGGGTCCCAGTGGGCAGCCAGGAAGCTACGAGCTCGCTTTGGGGGGGGGGGAGTCCACTTGGATGTTCACATGGTGGCGCACAGAGAGGTTTTGAGCCTTTGGAGTCCAGTGCCATTGCCTGCCCCCCAAAGGGCTCCTTGACACTGTGCACTATGCTGCACATGCCCCAGTGGCCCAGAAAGGTCTTTCGGGGTCACCCTGAATCTTCCGGGTTTCTGAGGGTCAGAGAAGCCTGTCCCAGGTCTCAGCACTACATCTGCACCATCTAGGTGGTCTACACCCAGGCGGGCCTCTCCCACCAAAGAGAAGGCCTAGGGAAGGTTCCCTGCACCTCTTGGGCACCTGACTGCAGGTCACTGGTGTGCCTCAGATCCTGTTTGGAGGCCAAGCAGAAATAAAACCACTTCTCCCAGAAATGGGTAAGAAATATCAGAAAGGGAGACAGAACATGAAGACTCCTAACTCTGGGAAACGAACTAGGGGTGGTGGAAGGGGAGGAGGGCGGGGGGTGGGGGTGAATGGGTGACGGGCACTGAGGGGGGCACTTGACAGGATGAGCACTGGGTGTTATTCCGTCTGTTGGCAAATCGAACACCAATAAAAAATAAATTTATTATTAAAAAAAAAAAGCACTTCTCCCAAAGAAAGTGGCCTGGCTGAATGGAGAGAGAGGTGAATGGACCAAGCCGTCTGGATCCTTCTCAGTCTGAGAGCCCAGGTGCCTCTTATTTCCTGCACAATGGGAGAGTGGTCAGTCAGTCCCAACTAACGGAGTTCCTGGGGCTGCCATTTCCCAAATGCCTGGATTCTGGCTTCAACAGGAGATGCACCGAAGTGAAGGAGTGAAGTTTTTTGTGAAAAGGGAATGTTCCCCCAGATGACAGGCACCGGCAGGGCCACCTAGATTTGTTATGTGGAGCCACCCATGAGCTTTTCCAGATGCCGGGTTAGCAGGATTCGTGCATGCAAGCCGTGAACCTCAGGAGCACCAGCCAGGCACCCTGGCTTGGAGGGCAGATTCCCTCAGGGAGGGAGCCAGGGTCAGCCCAGGCAGGTTGGGCTGAGGTGGTTAGCAAGCAGCCCAGCCTGTGGCAGAGCTCTGGATGTCCACACCGCCTGCTGGAGCTCTGAGCCCTGTGCTGCCTGCAGAACCAGCTGCTGAGTGCTGGCAGTCCGTGCTCACAGCTCTGCCCCGGGCAGCTCTGAAGCAAGTAAATGAGCCCAGGAATGGCTAGCATGCAGCATCAGATCCATCCCTGCTGCTTAGTGGGAACTGACATGCTTCAGGGCTCAGAATGTGCCCCTCCTTTGCATGTCACTCAGCACAGGGGTGAGAGGCAGCTCCTGGGTTAAGTTCTGCTCCATCATGCTCTAACCAGGTGATCTCAGGTGTTACCCCACGTTTCTGTGTCTAGTTTCTTCACCCAGTAGATGGATATGAAGCTGTCTGTCTCACCGGGCGCATGTTGAGGATAGCTCAGGCCTTCAGGAAACATAATGACCATCCGCCAGGCATGTCCAGGCTTCTGGGCACTTAGGGCTCCTCCGTGAGCCCAGGCAGCTAGTCATGAGGGTGCTGGGAAGCAGCAGAATCAAGAGGATCTGCTCTGTTGGATCTGTATGGCAGAGCTGGAACAGTGCCAAGTAGCGGGTGCTGGAGGCAGGGTGGCAGTGGTCATGGTGTGCCAGGGTCAGGGCTGTTTCCCCTGTGACAGTGATACCTGAGACGAGGGAGGTAGTTCAGCGTCCCAGGTGGAGGCCCCACCACAGCAAGGGCCCAGGGGGGCAGCTCCAGGGCTTGCGTGGCCAGTGAAGTAGGGAGGGGTAAGTTGGAGGCTGGGGGCAGCGCACAGAAGCCGTGGAAATGCCCCTTTCCCTGCACCAGATGGCGTTGTGTCAGGCACCATAGGCTGAGCCCTGATGTAGACCCTGCCCAACGGCCGTCACCCATCTCATGCTCACAGGTATGTTCATTTGGTTTCTGTGACTGTTGCTCATTGGGTTTATTTTTATGATTTCATAAAACTTCCGATCTGCCACCAATTCTTCCATCCTTGGAGAGACTACAGTGGACGTAAGATCCCAGCTTCTGGAAGCTTGAAAGGAAATGTGATAATAAATCAGTGCCCCTGTGGTATATAACACATTGGTGACAGATGCCACACCAATAAAATGAATAAAATGAAATGGGGTAATCAGGAGAAGCCTGCCAAGGTAGTGACATTAGAAAGTGACATTGGGACAGGGAGCAGGCAAGGGTCCAGTAGGTTTTGGAAGGAGGGTGGCTGGGGATGAGCATTCCAGCACTGGGAGCTGTGTGCGAAGGCCTCCCTCTGCTGGAGTGGGGAGAGGACACGATGGGTGACTGGATGTCGTTCTCAGGGTTTCCAGCAGGGCCATGGCAGAGGGGACATTAATCTTCCCGTGGTCGTTGTGAGAAAGCTGGGCCAGGGAGGCGCAGGAGATGCTGGGGAGCTGCACACCATGGGCGATGCTGGGCCCCGGGCTGCAGGAGACGCACCTGGCGAGACGCACCTTGCGGGCAGCGGGACATTAGAGGAATGGCTGTGGTTTGGGTCTGAATTGGTGACTCAGGAGTGCCTCTAGGAAGCTGTGAGCAGACTTCTGGGCAGGGCTGGGGAGCCAAGGCTAGATTTCTGGACTTGCTGGGTCATCAAAGTAGTGATGACTGTTGGAGGAGACAGCGGAGATAGAGGGTAGAAAGCTGGGGTCACAGCACATAGCAGGAGTTGAGACCCTGGGAGGGACAAGCATGGGTGCAGGACGGCTGGCAGAACCGGGCCAGGGCAGCTCTCAGGCTGGGAAGAGGGAGGGGACTGGGGGAAGAGGAGCTGCCCCAGGTGGAGGGAACCTGGGCACTGCCAGCCTTGCAGCTCCACACGGGCGAGCATGTTTCCCAGAACAGGGATAATACACAGGGTGCGGGTGCCACCAGGGCAGGCTAGAGGAGCCCAGCACACTGGTCTGGGGGTGGCTCCAGACTCCTCAGCAGATGGGCAGCGCTAGAGTCCTGTGGGCTGGAGCAGAGTGAGTAGGAAGGTGAGGGAGAGGACACAGCTGTACACATCTCTACGTACATACCATAAACACCTCTATGTATATGCCCTAGACATTTCTACATACATACCCTACACCATCTCTACATGCGTACCCTAAACATGTCTACATCTGTGCCCTATATCTCTCTCTCTGCATGCATATCCCAAATCAATTATTCTCTCTCTTTATCCCTCCCCACGTGTGCAGACACACACACACACACACACACACGCACACACACACACACGTGTGATCCCCCTTTCCCTGGGGAACCATGCGTGACGTCTGACTTACAGGGCCCTCCCAGAGAGGAGCAGGAGGTAAGGATGCCTGAGAGTGTGGAGGAGGTGGGGTGACATGATCATTTTCTGACTGGGAAGGTGAGTGGGGTATAGCAGAGGACGTGACAGATGCTGCCAGCCGTGGGATGGGAACTGCACACTGTGAGGCTTGGGTTCCCCCAAACCCGGAGTCTGCACACCACACAGTCTTCCCTGAGGAGCAGGTCAGTCCTCTATGAAATGGGCCTGTGGACGTCCAGGGGACACAGATGTGCTGCCTCCCAATGTGGATGCAGACGAGCCTGGTCCATACCCCTGCAAGCTCAGTAGAAGCAGCACCCAGGCCACACACGTGGCCTGTGGGGTTGGCTAGATGCCAGGATGGCCCAGCTCCCTGTGGCTTGGGAGGCTCCTCAGTAAATGGTCTTCATGGTTCTGGGCATAGTAGAGGTTCCACAAACTCTAGCTCTGCAAACAATCCTAGAAATAACAGTGCCAGATATCATTGTGACTGATTCACGGGCTTCCAGAGGCAGGCATCCCAAATCCATCAGAAGTTGCATCTCCTGGAAGGGGCTCCATCAGAATCCACTGAGTGAAGGGACTTGGCCTCATGAATTTGGTTACAATGCAAGCCTCCGGGCTGTCATCTATTTTTATGTGCTTTCTTTTTCTTTTGTTGAAGGGAAAAGACTCAGAAGGACACACAGACCATGGACAGAACGGACTGCTTGGGGCTCCAAGGAGAACCTGGGGAATGGCCTAGTCGGCATGGGAGAAAGACACCATCCCTTTCCTGGAACTCGCTGCTGGGTGTGGGGTCAGAAAAACACCACCAGGACCTCAAACCTTAGTTCTGGGGTGCTGCCTGTGAGTGCAGGGGTGCGAATGTGAACCCAGCTGGGTGGCCTGGAGCCTGCCTGTGATATCAACATTCCAATAACTGGAAAAGCAGATTTTTGTGCTGGTGTTTGAGGGATGGAGCTCAGATGGGGCTGGAACACACTTGATCCAAGAGAAGAAGGGGAAGCGCAGGGCCTCCCTCCAGGGTTGGTTCCAGTGGAAGGATGGAGGAAGAGATGGGTACCAGGCACACTTCTGCAAGTGCTCCCACCATGGAGACATGACAGGTGGATAGCAGGGTTGAGAAGGGTCCTGGGCTGTCTGGAGGGGAGGGGGTGCTTACGGGGGTACTCACAGTGAAGCCCAGCGAGGGGACCTGGGATGTCACAGGTAAGAGTAAATCACGAAAACATGGGCACACAATGGGCATTCTAACAACTGCAACAGCCTGAATCCTGAGGCCCTGCAGGAGCTCAGCTGGATCCCTCTTCCCTGCCTGTCATCACTCTCACTGATTTTCACACTAAAGCTCCGGAAGGTTTCACTCAGCAAGGAACCACCCTGGGCACACAGTTCCTTGGATGTTACTAGGTATGTGTGTGTGTCCTTTCTAACGTTCCATTGCCAGCCAGGATAGGTGAAAACTGAGATCCAGGAACCTGAGGCTCAGGGAGGGGCACCTAGTCAGGTTGACACAACCAGGTGTTGGGGGGAGGAAATACATTAACTGGGATGAGTTTGCTGCTACAATAACGACGGTGTTTCATCACAGGGCCCCAAGGATCTCCTACAGTGTGTCCTGATCATAATCTCAAGGCACAGACGCCAGGCTGGATCCCCTCCTGTATGTCCTGATCCCCCTCTCAGAGCACAGCCCCCATCCTGGATCCACTCCATCTGCATCCAGGTGTGCAGTTTCCGGTAATTAGTCCTTTGCCCCTCGTGTCCTTACCTAGTATTTTTTGTCTTCCTAGGGCAGAAAAATCTGGCGTCTCCCCTTGCTCTGTACGGTACTGAAATGCTGAGATGAAGGGATGTTTCTCTTTGCAGATCTGGTGACCCGTCCTCTGTATCACATGCATCAGAGGACAGAACATGTAGTAATATCCATAGCACCATGGCCCCCATTCTGAGTGGATCTTTATCCACTCTCTTCCGTTAGTGCCTTGTGAACCTTTACACTCCTCAGTTTCTGCCACATGTCCTTATGTTTCCATCAGTTCATTCTCCTGCTGCTGAAACACCTGGATTTTGCTCCAGATGTGAGTCCTGAGTTACTCAAGTGCTTTCCTTTCCCTTGTACACACAGTGCACCTACTTCAGAGATTTACTTATATGATGGCTTCTGGCACTTCCACCTTTGCCACCTCAGGGAAGGCCATCCTGGAGCGTGGTGTGGTTCCTGGGCACATAGGGTCTGTTCCAGTCATAATGTTCAGTGCTATCAATATGACCTCATTTGGAAGTAGGATCTTTCAGGTGTGCCCAGGTTAAGAAGGGGGTTATGCTGAATGAGTGAGCCCTGAATCTAATGATGCTGTACAGGTCGGTTACTTGGGGCACCCAGTGGGCTCAGTGGTGGGACCTCCCCCTCCATCTTGGAGTCACGGTTCCAGCCCCACGTTGGAAATAGAAATTTTAAACTAAAATATTTTATGTTCATTTATCTCGTTATTAATCTCTACACCCAGTGTAGGCTTCAACTCACTACCCAGTGTGAATAGGTGCTCTTCCAACTCAGCCACACAGGCGCCTGCAAACTAACATCTTAGAAAACAAGTCAGTAGTCTGTGTAGACAGACACACAGGTGGAGGTGGGAGGAACCCTGCATGGCTGGTCATCCTCAGGGGTTAGGAAATGAAGAGGAAGGACCTGTCCCTGCGGCCTCCATGCGAGGCCAGTCCTGCTGTGGCCTCTGTTTCCAACTCTGGAGCCTGGGACTCCTGTGCTGGCAGGTAACCCAGAGTCCAACACCCAGGACACTGACCCAGCCTGGAAGGAACCCCCCTGCCCACAGCACCCAGGACACTGACCCAGCCTGGAAGGACCACCCCCGCCATACACACACTATTCTCTTGCGGTGTGATAAGATTATATGCAGAGTCCTGTTCACAGTCTTCTTTTTTAATGACACTGAAAATCTATTTGAGAAAGTTTGAGATGAGCACGGGGAGAGGGAGAGGGAGAGTCCTAACAGCCCCGCCCCGCCCCGCCCCGGGTGGGGGTCAAGAAGTTCCCTGCGGGGCTGCGCAGCCCCCACAGCGCCCCTGTTCACCGCATCTTGTCTGTAAACAAGGCTCTCTCTCCATAAACAAGGGCCTCGGGAGAGTCCTGTCCGAGGTCACCGCGGGCTCCCTCCCGCTGTCTTCCTTCCCGGGCCGCACCTGCCGCAGGCTGCCCACCCCGCGCTCTGCCCGCCTGCGCCTGCGTGGAGAGCCATCCTTGGCCCGCTGAGGGCACGGCCCGCGTAGCTGCTCCCTCGCGTGTGCAGGGGTTCCGAGCCGCTGGGCGGGTCAGCTCGGGGTGGGGGGTGGGGGACCCGAAACCCTCAGATGCAACGACAAGGCTGCCCCCGTCGACGGAGGGACAATGAGGGACAGCGTGCAGGTAAACGGACCGGGGGTGATATATTTGCTGCAGATGGGGGCGCTGCGCTTTCGGGGAGGCCCCACCCCGGGACGGGTTCAAGCCGAGGGAAGGAAGCCTGCAGTCAGGAGGGTCCCCGAGCACCCTGAAGGGACCTCCCGGGCAGTCCATGGCTCGTGCTCCGGCCCACGGCAGCTTCAGGCCATCCTCGGCCAGCTTCAGGCGTCCCTCTGCGACCTGCCTGCAGTAACGGTTCCTCCCACGCACCCCCCACGCCCCCACCCCCGCGGCATTAGTCGCCTTATGGGGGTGCTCAAGAGCTCACGGGGTGGGAGGGGCTACTTGCAGGCTTACACAGAGCTGAGGTCTCGCAAGCACACGTGCTGTTTGGACGCGGGAAAAGAGCATGGACTTGTCTGTGCAGGTCAGCGTTTCCTGGGCCTTGTTGCCTGCCGCTGGACGAGCCCCGCGCCTCCCCCGCCTCCCCTTCCTGTGCGGGAAGAAGGTAGCCTGCTGCAGGCCAGGATTCTCTCCACCAGCACCGCCTCTCAGGCCTCCGGGAGCAGCTTCTCAAGCACACCTGGTCTGGTGGGCATCCAGGGTCATCTCCGCACTGTCCCACTTTGGCAGGTACCGTGTGGAGCCCACTGGACATGCCTGGTCACCCCCCCCAGGCACCCAATGAGCTGCCCCTTGGTGATGTCACAGTATGCCCGCCTGCCTTCTGCAAGAATTCCCCCGCCAGCCTAACTTTCTACCCACCACCTCCCACCTGGCTCCTTGGCTATAAATTCCTGCTTTCTGTTGTATTCAGACTCGGGCCAATCTCCCTCCTCACCCCCCACTGCAAGACCCCATTGCCTCATCCCTACACCGGTCCTAATAGTCCCATGAGTAGACTTGTATTAACAAGTGTCCTCAATTTTTTCTTTAATAGTGGCATGTGATGTAGGAAAAGACATCAGGGCTTGGAGCCGAGAGCCAAGAATGAATTCTTGAGGCATCTTTGCTGCAAAAATGTGGTTTTATTAAACCCCCGGGGACAGGACCTGTGGGCAGAGAGCTGCACTGGGGTCAGGAGGAGTGGCTGGTTATAGACTCTCAGGTCGGGAGGGGTCAGGGAAAGCGTGGGTCTCTAAGGAATTTGGAAGCACAGTCTCCAGGACCCTGAGGGGCCAGCTGCTGTTGGGAAAGGTCACTAATAAAGCCCGAGTCATGAGTCCCTTCAGCTGTGTATCGGTGGGCCATGTGCTTGGGGGAAGATCATGACATGGATGTTGGGGTTGAGACATAAAGGAAGTTTCCAAGGGAATGTTTATATGTTAGAGCAGACTCACAGGGTCCTGGGGTTGGGCTCAGATTGCCTGTTGCCCTCAGCAGAGTGTCCACATGGAGGCAGCTGGGTCTCTGAAGGAGGTTCCCTCCACCTGGTTCAAGGACGCGTCGATGGGTGGTGGGCGCTCAGCAACTTTAACAATTTCCCTCCGGCCTTCAGTTCCTTCAGTTTAGCAGCCATGCGTCTTTTAACCAGGTGGGGTGTCAATGAAGGCTTCTTGCAAGGCTGAGAGGATCCTGACAAGTATCCTTCAGTTAGCACTTCGGGAAAGCCAGGAAGAAGAAGGGGGGCGTTGCTGGCACGACAAGGAAACAGGTTGTGGAGACAACTGCCACTCCACTGTCGTCGAATCCAGTAGTCACCCGAGGGGGCCCCCGTACTTCTCAGCCACCAACAGGTTGTGCAAAGGCCACGTCAGGTGAAAACTCACCGGTGGGCAATGTGTAGGAAGCAAGACCTCGCAGGCCTGTCGTAGCAACTCTCTGTGAAGCCTGCACTGCAGGCTCAGCTCACCCAAAATACTAAGAGCTAGAATTCTGCTCCTGTAAGGTGGCCAGGTCCCTGAGCTGGCCACACCACTGGCCCTAAGGGGACTCCCAGGCTGTAGCAGGAGGGGCAGCAGCAGCAAGTGTCAGGGACTGGCGGGGGGGGGGGGGGGGGGGCACAGCCTTCTTCCATGGTTCCCTGGGGTGCAGTGCTCCTTTGCATTCTTATTGTTTTCCTTGCGGAAGGTTAGGATTTACTTGTTTCCTTCACATCACACACACACACACACACACACACACACACACACACACACCCACACACACACACCCTGCATGTCCCAGGGTCAGTTTTGTACACCCATGATGCTTTAATTTCCTTAAAAAGTTGTATTTTTTAATTTGCCGCTTCTATTGACACAGAGTGAACGCCATGATAAATCCTCACAGATTATCCAAGTATCAACGTCCTGAATTGTGGAAACCAAGGCCCAGAAAAGTTAAGGAGCCCCAGGGCATTCGAGGAATTTCTGGGGACGCATCATGGACTTGATTTCTCCAGGACTGCAGCCAGCTGGTCTCTGGAATTCCAGAACCTTCCCTGTGTGGGCAGCTGGACCCCCCATGACCTTCTTTCCCACCCCCCTCTGCACGGGAGGCCTGGCTTCACACACTTTCTCTTCCCTGCACCCCTCTTCAGCCAGGCCCTGCCTGGGCTCTGGGAGTTTCAGGGGGAAGCCCTGCCATGTGCCTCTCTGACCTCAGAGGGCAGCTGGGCAGGGAGGTGGGGTGGGCGGGCCTGGGGAGGGGGTCCTAGAACCAGACCCTGTCCTACACTCCCCCCCATCCCCCCTCCCCCCCTCCATGTCACCCTGGGAAGGAGGCCTCATCCCACTGGGCCAGGGGAGCTGGTGCCACTCTCGTTTCTGGTCTCCCACAGGCTGTTCCAGGGGGACTCAGGCACATGGCTGTGCACTGCTGCACCTCCCACTGTCACCACCAGTCTCCGAGTCTAGTCTGGGCACCTGGCAGTGAGAAGGGCTGGCTCAGGCTCCAGCAGCACCCTCAGAGTGGTGGCCTCAGGAGTCCCAGGCGGCTCCGGCCCTCCCCAGACAGGAGTGGGAGAGGCTTCGGGGATGCACATTCATGTCCACCACGTCAGGCAGGTGTGTGAGATACCAATCAAACCGAATTTCCTGCCCTCCCCATGGCTGGGGAGGAAAGCTGTTTCGAAGGATTTTCTGTGCAAATAATTTTCCTAGGGAGTGTCCTTGGAGGAGGTAGCTAGAACGTCCCCAGCTCTCCATGGTTTGGACGCGCACCATTGGTGGCAATTAGTCTGGAGAGCGAAAGGCACAGAGGTGCGGAGTCATCCCGCGCCCTGGTGGCTGCGCCCAGGAGGTTCCCCTAGTTGGCAAAGGTGCCCAGGTGTCCAGGGCAGAGAACCATCGCCGCAGGGACCATTGCCCACAGGTGTGAACTTCCGGCTGCTTTAACTGCAGTTGCTCCCCGGTTCTGCTCACGTGGGGGCACTGAGGCTTTCCCTCTGCCCCTCTTCCAGAAACGTCGCCACACCCAAAAAGCCACCCAAATACCCCACATGGGAGCTAGAGGAGTCCAGACTTTGTTCAGGTCCCAATCAGGGCCTTGGAGGGAGGACTATGTCAAGGATTTTGTTGTGTCCTTCAGCTTCTGGAACAAGGGACATAGCCGTGATGATGGAGGGACTGCTTTCTCTCATCCCTGTGGGGGGGTGGGGGTGGGGCGTCCCTGGAATTTGTTCTCCTGCTGTGTGTGCATGCCCTTGCAGACAAACACCATGTTTTTTGTTTTGTTTTTGTTTTTGTTTTTAATAACAAATTTATTTTTTATTGGTGTTCAATTTGCCAACATACAGAATAACACCCAGTGCTCATCCCATCAAGTGCCCCCCTCAGTGCCCGTCACCCAGTCATCCCCACCCCCCGCCCACCTCCCCTTCCACCACCCCTAGTTCGTTTCCCAGAGTTAGAAGTCTTTATGTTCTGTCTCCCTTTCTGATATTTCCCACACATTTCTTCTCCCTTCCCTTCTATTCCCTTTCGCTATTATTTATATTCCCCAAATGAATGAGAACATACAATGTTTGTCCTTCTACGATTGTTTTCAGTTTAAGCAAGTGTGGAAGACAGAAGCCACACTTCTGTGCTCCTCCCCAGTGGTCTATGCGGAGTGTCCCCCAATCCTGTGTCCTGAAGAAGTGGACTGCTGACCCTCCTCAGACCCTCCTGATGGGCAGCGCTGGGAGAGGCTGTCTCTGTTCTACCACCCACCACCAGGCAAGCCTCAAAATGCAGGTGCATGTGTTCCCAGGCCTAGGCTGACGTCTGTGCCCTACCCGGTGCCTGCGGGGGCGGGGGGGTGGGGGGGTGGGTGGAGTGCGTTAATTCAGCAGCTCCATAGGAGGTGCAGCTCTTACTGCTCCTCCTCCACCAAGTGCTCTTCTAAAATTAAGTTGGCAAAATAAATAAATAAATAAAATAAAATAATAAAATAAAATAAAATGTTGGCTTGCTGGACGACTGAAAAACTTAGGAGAAGAAAATAGTTTTCTGTGCGCACCACCCCCCAGGGGAGATCCTCTGGAGCCTCTCTGGGCCTACCTTGGCCTGTCACCAAGGTCTAACTGCCCTACAGTGTTGGGGGCAGAGGGGACCCCAAGGAGCTGGCGCAACCCCCTGTGTCCATGGGTCATGGACAGGGCCTGAGTACTCTGAGTGTTGGGCAGAGGGTACCCCGAAGAGGTCAGGGCACCAGGATGCTGTGGGCCGACCCAGGCACAACCCACTGTGCCCCATGGGTCAGGTGTGTGGTCTCCGTGTCGTGCAGATGGGGCAAGCGGGGCTGGGGGGGGGGGGCTGGCGGTGGTGGTGGAATGGGACCTGCATGGAGTGACGAGCTGGGGAAGGTTTTATTGTGTTTCTCATACAAATGGTGGAGTCAAGCATCTCCCTAGTGACGCCTCTGGACTCAAACAAAAGTCCATCCCTTGTGCCCGAGTTTAGTGGAGGTAACACTGTCCACCGTGTATGACTTCATTGTGACCAGCAGGGAGTGGAGATAGTACCTGAGGAGCTGGGTGTTTGGTTTCAAAACAGGCTGTTTCCCAGCCCACCAGCTAGAGAATGATGTGGAGATGTCACACTGCAGACCCAGGGCTGCTGCCTTCACAGTGCCCATATGATTCCTCAGATCTGAGAGGCCAGGTGCCCCAGGGTCCCCAAGCTCCAAAGTCCCCGAGCTCCAGTGTCCCTGAGCTCCAGTGTTTCCAAGCTCCAGTGTCCCTGAGCTCCAGGTTCCATGAGCTCCAGGGTCTCCAAGCTCCAGTGTCCCCAGCTCCAGAGTCTGGGCCGGGTGCTCAAGCCCTCCACCCCACACCCCCAGGGTGCATGGGATCACCTAGCTGCGGGCCCTCAAATACAGGCCCCTTGACAAAAAAGGGAGACCATATTACACAACTGAAGATCCTTTGAAGGGCTGGCAGGTATAGTGACTATGACCTCTGAGACAAACTCCTACTGCAGCATGGGGCTTAGAGAGGGATGGTTTGGGGGAGATTAGCACCTGGGCCGCTACCTTGTGGTGTGATCTTGAAGGTGCTGTTGACCTTCTCTGCAGTAGCATCTGCTCCTTTGTTAAGTGACAGTACTAGTGCTTCTGACCCAATAGAGCTATCGTAGGAATGACACAGTTAATAAGCGGGCTGTATGACACAACACACAATCTTGGAGACCTCAGCATGGTGCCTGGTACAGTGTGTATGACTGTGTGTGTACTCCAGTAGAGTTGGTATAGAGCAGGAAGCCTGATGAGGGATTCAGTCCCAGGACCTGGGATCACGACCTAACGAAGGCAGACCTGCACCACTGAGCCTCCCAGGCACCCCAGAAAACAGAATGTGGTCTCCCGTAGGCCCAGGGCCCCTGCTTAGGCGCAGCAGGCATTGTGGTGCATGCTGGGATTTTTGGCCTGGGCCTGGGTGTCCCCACTGGCAGAATGGACATGTTGGGCCTTCATGGCACATGCCACAAAGGATAGCTGTGCGAGTGTGGAGATAAATACACAGTTGGTCTTTGACTCCCTCCCCACCACATACACACAGAATTTCTAAAACGCTTGGAATTTACAGCGTGACATGGTCAGAGGAGCACCTTTTAAACATAGGTGAGTTTAGGGACGCTTGGGTGGCTCAGTGGTTGAGTGTCTGCCTTTGGCTCAGGGTGTGACCCCAGGGTCCTGGGATCGAGTCCCACATTGGGTTCCCTGCAGCGAGCCTGCTTCTCCCTCTGCCTGTGTCTCTGCTTCTCTCTGTGTCTCTTGTGAATAAATAAATAAAATCTTTAAAACCATACGTGAGTTTAAAGCTCACGAGGTGACTCTAGGTGGGGCCTGTGTTGGGGGCTGGTGGGTGGAAGAACAGATCACATGACCAGGCCTCCAGAGTGGGGATGTGGACCTCCAGCACCAGAGATTGGTGGTTGAGTCCTTCATGTCCTGGGACCTCCACAAGCAGGGTGCATCAGGGGCGCTCATCCCCATGCGGGGGCTTGTCCAACACTGTGCCCCAGAGATCCCAGCTCCCACCAATGCCGAGAGCATCCACATGTTCATGGGGGGCGAGCACGAGCATTCCTGTCATGGGCATGAGGCTCGGCTCATCCAGGTCTTGATCTCCCATGAGGCCACAGCAGCCCCTGAAGACCTGTGGGTGAGGCCATCCCCACTCTGCCTCCCTGGGCATATGGCGGTTTCTCAGGACTTCCTGGGCTGGTGGGAGCTTTGGCTCTGCTGGGAGTGGGCACAGAGCATGCATCTGCTGTACCCACCCCTGGTCTCCTCTGGGAGTCTGTCTTCGCAGGGTGTGGGATGAGAGCTGTAGGGTGCACACTGCCAGATGCTCTATTTGTCCTGCATCGGTGGTCAGATACGGGAACCTCAGCATGGCTTCTGCGTCTTTCCCAGCCTAGTCAGTCCAGCCTGGCCTGTCCCATGTGCACACGTCCAGGGGGGCGCCCCGAAGTGAGTGCTGGGCTGTGTGTGTGAGTGTTTCCAGCTGTTCTCAAGGACTCCTTTCAAAATGCCACTACTGTCCCCTCCCAGCTACACCCCTGCCCTCACTTTGGACATGTCACGGTGCACTAAAAGGCAGGGGGTGGCAGCGTGTGATGACTTAATAGGGCTGCCGTAACAGAATACGGTAGACTGGGGGGCTTAAACCATGGGAACTCATGTTTTCACAGTTCTGGAGGCTGGAGGTTGAGCTCACGGTGTGGGCAGGGTTAGCTTCTCCTGGGGCCTCTGTCCTCGGCTTGTTGATGGCCATCCCTCTGTGTGTGTGTGTATGGCGGTGTATGTGTGTGTGTGTGTGTGTGTGTGTGTGTGTGCGTGTCCTAATCTCTTCTTATAAGGTCATCAGTCCTATCGGATCAGGGCCAGTTCAAATGACCTAATTTAACTGTAGTTACTTCTTCGAAGACCCTACCTCCAAAAAGGGTCACAGCCCAGGTCCTGGGGATTAGGACTTCAACACAGGAATTTGGGACAGCACCAGGTCCAGAACACAGAGGACATGGTACTGAAGTGTTGCCTGCTCAAACAGCTGAGGTGGGGCAGTGATGAAGCCTCTCTAGTCCATTTTCCATTCCACGCAGGAGGAAAGGAAATCGCAGGGAGCAGGGTGCCTCCCGGCTATGTGACACTGCACTGTGGTGTATGAGCTGCTCTGAACCCAAGCACATCCTGTAGGCTGTGCTGCCTTAGCCTGTTGCGGTCCCCCCACTGATTTCAGGAACTGTTGTGGCGGAGCAGAATGAGTTGTTAATGGTCAGTGACCTCCTGGCCTTCCAGGGGCCTGAGCATTTTTCAGCAGCACCCAGGGCCGTGTACAGCCTCGTAGGCATCACAGCAGATATGTGGGTGGCAGGGGTTTTCAGGATTCGGAGGCAGGGGTGGGGGGTGCTGTATGTTCTAAGGGTGTGGGGCAAGCGCCCAGCACTCCCAGAGGGTCGTCAGGTGGCTGGGGGGTGCCGTTGGTCAGCTAGGCTTGGGTAAGACTGCAGGGGAGCTGGAAGAGGAGGGTGGTAATGTTCCCAAGAGCCACAAGGTCCCTGCAGTGTGAGTGGACAGTGGACGACCTAACTGATCCCTGTGCTTTAATGTTTGAGAGGGTCATGGAGGAGATGCTGGCACGTTGGGGCACAGGAAGGCTCTTCCTGCAAAGGCACAGCAGTGTCAGAGGCTGCCTTCCCCTCACCCTTGTGGCCCTGGTGCCTGGGCAGGAGGCTGTGTGTGCAGAGGACGAGTCTCTCCTGGGGTAGGGGTGAGCTCTCTCTGCAGATGAAGCTCCCCTGGGCACCTCTGGGCACCAGACAGGCACAGACCAGTACGCCCTGGAGCCAGTGACATCAGCATCTAGCAGGACAGCTGGACCTGAACAAATGCAAGCTGGGGTACCCCCAGCAGAAGCGTGCACAAAATGCAGTCTGCTGGGGACGAAGGCTTTCTCATCCCGCCAGTGTGCTAGCTCTGCTTTCTAAAACACTTCAGTATCCAAACGGACAAATGTCTCTGCTTTATTCTTTCCTTTTTTCCTTTTTCAAGGATTTTATTTACTTATTCATGAGAGACACACAGAAAGAGCAGAGACATAGGAAGAGGGAGAAGCAGGCTCCCTCCAGGGAGCCTGATGTGGAACTTGATCCCAGGACCCCAGGATCACATCCTGAGCCGAAGGCAGACGCTCAACTGCTGAGCCACCCAGGCATCCCAGGATTTCCTTCTTAAAAAACATCTTGATGTATAGGCAGTGATATATATGTTGTATCTTCTCCATCCATTACCTGTGGATGGGCACTCAGCTTGTAGCCACATCATGGCTGCAGTGAACCTGGGAGTGCAGACATCTGTTCACCATCAATTTCATTTCCTTTTGATATATACCCAAAAGTGGAATTGCAAGGTCAAATGCCAGTTCTATTTTTAGTTTCTGAGGAACCTGCCTGCTGTGTTCCCTCCTGGATGTACTGATGTCCACTTCCACCACACTGTGCAAGGGTAACCAATTTCTTAACACTGTAAAATCTCCACTCCCTCTGCCTTTTTTAGTCTTTCTTTCTTTCTTTTTTTAATGGAAAGTCTATTAAAGATTTTATTTCTTTATTTGAGAGAGAGACAGAGTACAAGAGAGCATGGGGAGAGGTGGACGGAGGGAGAGAGGGAAGCAGACTCCCCCAGGATTGGTGGGAAGGTCAGGGGTAAGGGGGTGAGGGAGTCGAGGGGGAGGGCTTGATCCCAGGACCCCGAGATCACGACCTGAGCTGCAGGCAGTTGCATCACCGATGGAGCCAGCCAGCCATGTGCCCTCATTAGTGGTCTTCTGATTAGTGGGTTTGTGGGTACTTAAGACGTTTGCATCTCTATTCCTCTCATCTGCCTTAGAACTTGAGTCCTGGTGATACCACAACGTTCACAGTAGCAATGTCCACAACAGCCAAACTGTGGAAGGAGCCTCGATGTTCATCGACAGATGAATGGATAAAGAAGATGTGGTCTATGTATACAATGGAATATTACTCAGCCATTAGAAAGGACGAATACCCACCATTTACATCAACGTGGATGGAACTGGAGAGTATTATGCTGAGTGAAGTGAGTCAATCAGAGAAGGACGATCATATGGTTTTACTCATATGTGAAAAATAAAAAATAGTGAAAGGGATTATAAGGGAAAGGAGAGGAACTGAGTGGGAAAAATTAGAAAGGGAGACAAACCAAGAGAGACTCCTAACTCTGGAAAACAAACAAAGGGTGAGGAAGGGGAGGTGGGTGGGGGGTTGGGGTAACTGGGTGACGGGCTCTGAGGAGGGCACTTGACAGGATGAGCACTGGGTGTTATATGTTGGCAAATTGAATTGAAGTAAAAACAAATGTAAAATAAAATAAAATAAAATAAACAAAAAGACCTTGAGTCCTGGAGCAGAGAGAAGAGGACACGGGGCTCAGCAGGAGGCCACAGGGCTAAGGAGCGCTGACACAGTGGAGAGGCAGGGAGATGCAGAGGCACAAAGCATGCAGATTTGCAGAAACCCCACTTCGTCCTGTGGGTCCCAGGGCTGCAGCTGTGCCCCCTGCAATAACCTCCTTGATAATGGGTTGGAGACAAAACCTCCTCTGCTTGCTGGTTGACCGGAACTGCATGACCTAAACCCCTAATCACCATTGAATTAAGACAACCCAAACAAACCCAGCAGGCATATTTTTCATCCCTAGAGTTCATCGCATAGAGTTTCCATGTGAAAGATAGTTTGGTGGCCACGAGCAGCTGGTATGTGCCATGCCCTGCAGCAGCCACCCACTGTTCTCACACCCACAGCAACATCTGAACCCATTTTCCTGAATTCCAGGTCCATTTCTCTGAAAAGAAAATGGACCATCTTTGTGGGATGACTCAGGCAACTTCTCTTTTTCGTCTGGTCCTCCCTAATATATTCTCCAGATTTTTCTATAAAGTTCCAACAAAAATTTTGATTTTTTTTTTAGATAGGTCAGGGATAACAGGGTAATGCGTAACAGTGTGGTTAGGAGGTGAAGGCAGCAGGCGATGACTTAGGAGACATGCACTACAGACGTATACCTTTGGTTCCTAAATGTGGCCCAGAGCCTGGGGAGTCCTGGCAGCCTGTAGGGGGATCTGCAAGGTTAAAACTTCTTTCATGGTAGGGGTGCCTGGGTGGCTTAGTGGGTGAAGCGCCTGACTCTCTGTTTGAGCTCAGGTCATGACCTTAGGGTGGTGGGATGGAGCCCTAGGCTTGGGTCTGTGTTCTGTGCAGACTCTGCTTCAGATTCTTTCTCTCCATCCTTCTCACTCTTGTTCTCTCTTAAATAAATACACAAAATCTTAAAAAAATACTTTAAAAAACCCTATTTTCATAATAGTATTTTTCACTCTCAGAAGGGTGCCAGGGAATTTTGGGTCGCTATATGATGTAGGATGTTGCGACACTGGATACAGAGAGAGCTGTGAAACTTCAGCTGTTTTCCCATCCGTCAGACTTTCAGCAGAGACGCAGAATGCAAAACAGTGTTACTCCCCTTATGAGACATTGGTTTGTTTTGGGAAACTTCTTTTTAAGAAAACTGCATTACTTAGGTTCACATGTGTATTATTGTTTTAGAACACATTAATGATTATGTGACATTTTTCTCCTTCCTAATTTATGGCACCAGAAATCCTGATCGACAAGATCCTCACACGAAAGCCCCAGGGGTACGCATTTCTGAGCGTGTAAAGGGGCCTTGTGTCCCAGTCTGCTGAGAACTGCTGCCCCAAGCGAGCCAACCTCTCCAACCTCTCCAACCTCTCCATCCTTCCCACGTCGCGGTTACAGGGAGAGGCTTAGATTGGATCGTTCCCAACCTCCCTGTATTTCTGGGCGCTTGAAGGCGACGTCCCTAGGCCTGCAGGCTTGCAGTGGCCTCCCGGTGTCTGGGTGTCGGTGGGCACGACGAGGAGGTGGGTTGCGGGACGGCGGCCCCCAGCCCCGTGCGCGCTCCGCAGGCTGTGGCTTCCCCGTGCGCGTTATGGTTTGTTGTGGTTGTTGTTGGGCTCCGTTAGGAGGAACCCGGCGGGGGCCAGTGTGTCCCACAGCTGACCTCCATCCAGATCTAGGGGGACGGGGAGCCCAGGAAGGCACCGCCGGGGGTAGGTCGCAGCCTGGAGACGGTGTGAAGTCAGGAGCCCCGCAGGTCCCAGCGCAGGACGCGCTTGGTGCTGCCCCCGCAGTCCTGTACGCCCCCCTGCGGGCAGCTCCCCCGAGACCCAGCACCTTCCTGGGGCATCTCGCTCCTGCCCTGTGTCCCCGCGGCTTCCAGGCCATGAGGGCTCTTTCCTCGGTAAGGCCTCTGCCAGCCCCTCCTCCCTCCTCCAACACCCCTCACCCCCCCATCCCCCGTTTCTCTCTTTGTCTCCGTCTCTCCCTCGGGGTGAGGCTGGGAGGTGCACGCCCCAGACAGCCGGACAGCCTGGAGCCCTACAGGTGGCAGTGGGGAGCATCTGGTCCACCCCTGCTGGACCAGGGGCGCAGAGGGCACCTGACCCAGGCAGCCGCGGCTGGCTTTGCTTAGAGTCCTGGGAGGGAGGGAGGCCTACAGAGACAGAGACAGGGACAGAGACAGAGACAGACGCGAGGGACGGGCTCAGCCTGCTGCCTTTGACCCCCGTGCGAGATGGGGCTGCACTCAGGTTCTGGAAAGGAGAAATGCCCACAATGTGGGCAGGAAAAGTATTGCAACAGCGGTGTCAGGCCACTTCTATTTTTTTTGCCCCCCCCCCCACTTTTTTTTTTGTAATTTGAGGATCCCAGTGCATTAAAAAAAAGGAGAAGAAATGACAAAGCAGGGTTACAAAACTGGGGTGTTTTAACGGGTTACCTGGAATAGGCCCGAATTTACGTTCATTCAAGGTCCTTGGCAGGAATATTTTATCTCTATATGCACAAAAAGAAGACAGCCATGGGGCTCTCTGCTCTGGGCAGAATGTACAGTTCTGTTTCCCAGCACAGTAATCTCACTTTGGAGTCCAGATGAACTGGACACCGTGTTAATGAGGCGCCTGAGCAGCAGTTCTAGGGGGCAAAATCTTTTGATACCTGTTGTAGTGGTAAGGAAGCATTGGCAGGACTGTCATCACGGGGCCTGGCAGTAGGAGGCAGAGCTCCTGCTCAACTCTGGATACAGCAGAGAGGGCTGGGGGGCCAGCCCTGAGAGCAGGGAGGGTGGCCCAGCTGGGCTGAGTGAGCTCCCCAAACCCACCTAACAGGATTCCAGCTGAAGACCCCCAGGGGCTTAGCCTTCCAGGAGGTGCTGAGAAACCTACTCAGATCCAGGGTGACCACAGAGCCAGCCAGGATGACTTAGATTTCTTGCTGGCCAGGCAGCCAGATTTCAGGGTTTCAGGGCTCAAAGGAACCCAAGTGAAGTCTAGTCAAGGTGAGACGCTTTGTCACTGGTCAACATTAACTGAAAGCTGGTGTTTTTGTTTTTGCTTTTAAAAAATCTCCTACCATACTTAGAAACACCTTGCAATGATATATTGTGTTTTGAGCAAAAGATTTGCAGAAATATGAAAAAATAGAATGCTGTATTGTAGGTAATATGGCCTGGAAATAGGCCTGTGCTTAAAATTATGTGTTTATGTGTGTGAAATATATATATGTCTATCCACACTTTTATTTTTATTTTTATTTTTTTAAAGATTTTATTTATTTATTCATGAAAGACACAGAGAGAGGCTGAGACACAGGCAGAGGGAGAAGCAGGCTCCTTGTGGTGAGTCTGATGGGGACCCTGGGATCACGCCCTGAGCTGAAGGCTTAACTTAACCGCTGAGCCAACTGCTGAGCATTAAAAGTGCACTTTTAATTTTACTTTTATGTCTATTACTTTTTCCAGCTTTCTTGAGGTGTAGAACACATATGACAATGTTACGTCATGTAAATTTAAGGAGTACAAATTGTTGCCTGGATACATTTACATGTCACAAAATAGTCACCACCACAGCCTTTGCTAACACCTCCGTCACAGCACAGCATTACCATTTCTTTTCCTGGTGAGAATAGTTAAGATCTACTGTTTTTGCAGCTTTCAAATATGTAATATGGTATTACTGACTATAATCCTTGTGTGCTGTTGGTGGAAACATAAATTGTTCCAATGACTTTGGAAAAAAGAATGGAGGTTTCTCAAAGAATTAAAAATAGTATGACCACGCACTCACTTCAGCAGCGCATACACTAAAACTGGAATAATGTAGAGAAGATTAGCATGGTCCCTGTGCAAAGACGACACACGAATTTGTGAAGCAGTGCATAGTTTTAGAGAAATTCTCACTCCAGTTAATTCATATATTACTGGACATTTACATGTTTCAGGGTTGGGATAAGTCAAACTCCGTTGGTCCATGTGGCCTCATGTCCCAGCACCACATCAAACATCAGGGCTATCTTTTAAGCATGAAAAAAGTAAAATAAAATGACCATATCATCTTGCTATCTCACTTCTGGGTATATATCCATGAAAACATGTTATCGAAGCAATATCTTCACCTCCATGGAGCATTTCACATTAGCCAAGATATGGAAACAACTCAAGTGTCCACCAATGGAGAATGAGTGACCTTTGATCTGGTGTGAGGCTTCTAATCTCCAGCATCACAGAGGTGAAGACACTCCATGCTGCCCTGGGAATAGACAGGCATCCCCATCTGTCCTGGGATTATCCCTGTACATCCTCCCTAGCCCTGAGGACTCCCAGCCCTTTCATGAAGGGTAATCATGGGTGACACGATGATGGGGCCATGGGGGTCCTCCTACCACACACTTCTATCATCCCTCCATCCATCCTGATCCTTTTTCCAAATACAAACTGTGCTGCTTCTTACCAGCACCTGTCCTCAGAGGTGGGACCTGTTTATGTTCTGTGGATTTGAGCCTTTGCGTTCTTCACATGGGACAGAAGAATTTGTCGTCTGAAAAGACAATCCTAGACTAACTGGCAAGCTGGGGAAGTCTAGTTTAGGGCAAGAGTCCCTCCCTAATTCCCCTGCTGTCCAAAGCAGGCCACTTGCCCCAGAGTTCGTTCACCTGACACCAGTTTGTCCAATGCTTGGTCACATTTGCCCTGAAATTGAATAACTCAGACTTAGCTTTCACATATTTTAGGATAGTTTCAGCACTTTTTGTGATTTTGTCTAATCGATGTCATTTCCTATTTGCAATTTATCATTAAAAAAAACATATTCAATACATTACCTGCTTTATTCTCAGGTTACTAATAAAGAAACACACTTTTCAATACTTAATATGTGGCTCACTTTATGTTCCTATTTGACCCTTCTCCTTGGGGTTTTGCTCTTCTTAAATGGGCATTAATCAGTGTTTGGGTTTACCTATTAGGATGAATTGTAGGACTGCCTAGGGCTTGCCTGCAGGAGGCCACATTCTTTTTCAACTAGTGCTTGTTTACACCTGGGTTCAGATCCTGGAAAGGGCTCAGATTTTCCTGCTTTCTGTTACTGTTCTCTAGTGTCAGTGCATTATTGTAAGAGAATTTTCCGTGTGATTTAAATTCTTTTACATTTACTGAGTTTTTTTTTTTAATTGTCCAGAGCAAGGTCTACTTTGATAAATATCCCAATGTTCCAAGAATCCTTGAAAAAAATGTGCTATTTTCGGGTGGAGTGTTGTATATATATCAATTCAATCTAAATGGTTAATTTTGGTGTTCAGTTCTTTTATGACCTTGCTGAATTGCTGTTTATTCTATTGACTCTTGAGAGTCAAAGTCCCAATTGCAATTGTACATCTGTATATTTCTTTTTTTTTCTTCTTTCAGTTCTATCAGTTTTTGCATTTTCTTGTTTGGAGGGTTTTTTTAAGTATTAATTTTTGTATGCTCTATCTTTTTTTTTTTCCTATTTTAGCTTTTCAATCTACCTCTCATTGTATTTGGAACTACTTTGTTGTAGACAGCCGTGGAATTGGAGTATGACAGGGTGGTAGGTGGGGTGGCCCCACTGGAACCTAGGGGTGTCTGTGTCTTGTAGTGCTATTTGAATGGATATTGCCTTCCCAAATTTCCATTTTTCGGTCACTCTCTTCCTGGTGCTTTGACGAAGGGCAAGAGACTTTTCTTGCAACTTTTTTTTTTTTTTTTTTTTGGTCTGCTGTTGGTGGTTCTGAGTTGCAGATGTGGGGAAATCTTTTTCTTCTACCTTTTAAAGTTCTCGTTGGGGGCTCCTGTAACAAAAGACGGATTAACAAGAGAAAATATTACAGGTTTATTTAATATGAGTTTTATATGGCCTGGAAACCTTTACGAGGAAATTGAGGTCTGAGGAAGAAGTTACATCTGAACATTTTTATAAGAGGTTTGATGCAGAGTGGGAAGTCATGGAAAGATGTGAGAGGATAACAAAAGGGTATAAGCTTGGGTAACGTTAAAGATAAGACTGACAGTTATTTCTCTAGCAAAAATAGGTTCGTTCAGGAGTAGCAGAGAATTGCACTTGGTACAAATGAGCTACAGCAAAAGCACAGCTACGTCTGCCAGAGCAGAGAAGCCCTCATTCACAGGGGAAAGGGGAGGTTGTGCATTGGATTAACTGGCACTTTGAAGCACAGTGGCTTGTTTTTGGCTGAGCTGAGACAGTCTCTGGTTGGCTGGGCCCCTGTTGGGGAAGGAGGGAAGTGATTGTTCCTCCTGTTGGGCTGCACAGCACAGGAATATCCACCCCACTGAACCTTGTGACTCTGTTTTTCTCATGTTTCCCTTTATTAATGTTCACAGCCGAGGGCAAGACATTGGGTAAAACTCCACAAGGGCCAGTTCATCAATTCTTCCCTATGTGCCTTTTCTCCTCCAAGATGAGAATGCTCCTCTTCTCTGGGGACAGTGAATGCACCTGTCCCATGAGGGTTTTATGACTTGCTTTAGGGAAAGGTCAGAAAGTCCTTTGTGCACCTGCTGTTTCTTAATTCCATCAGCTGACTTATACATTTATGCTAAGATGCCACATTTTGGTGCAGGGTGTCCTGAACTCCAACAGAAGATTCTTTAATGCTCTATCCAGGATAGAAGGAAGGCAGTGAAGAAACCCAGGGCCCTCACTGTCCTGTACTCATGATATCTCAGGGTGGTCCACCTTCTGTAGAACTTTCAGAGACTTCCTATGCTTTTTTTTTATTAGGATTCTTTATTGTATAAAGGAAGACTTGGGATGGAGTTACTTTATCTTGGTTGAACCACAGGACCCACTTCAGGTTTAAAAATAACCTGTTTATTACAGTATAAGCCACTTCATTCTTTTTAGCAGCTGTGCAGCATTCCATAGTATGTATCAGATTTTATTTAAATTGTAGAATAGCTTTTTATTGAAAATAAACTCTGTAACTTCCAGTGGGACTTCTATCACTCACTTTCTTTTAGGAACACCAACAGGTCCCAAAGCAATCTATACATTCACTGTAATCCCTACCAAAATACCACCATTTTTTACAGAGCTAAATAATCCTAAAATTTGTATGGAAGCAGAAAAGACCCTGAATAGCCAAAGGAATCTTGAAAAAGAAAAGCGAGGTGCCTGGTGGCTCAGCAGTTGAGTGTCTTCAACTCAGAGCATGATCCCCCCTCTGGGGATCGAGTCCCACATTGGGCTCCCGGTGCGGAGCCTGTGTCTCCTTCTACCTGTGTCTCTGTCTCTCTTTGCATCTCTTATGAATAAATAAATAAAATCTTTTAAAAAAGAAAAAAAGAAAAGAAAAGCTGGACTTCACAATCCTGTACTTCAAGTTGTACTTCAAAGCTGTGATCATCAAGACAGTATGGTCCTGGCACAAAAACAGACACATCGCTCTGCGGAGCCGCTCGAGCCCCTCCGAGCTGCTCCAGGCCGCGCAGCCTCCTCCGCAGGGAGCCTCGAAAGATGAATGGATAAAGAAGATGTGGTCTATGTATACAATGGAATATTACTCAGCCATTAGAAACGACAAATACCCACCATTTGCTTTGACGTGGATGGAACTGGAGGGTATTATGCTGAGTGAAGTAAGTCAGTCGGAGAAGGACAAACAGTGCATGTTCTCATTCATTTGGGGAATATGAATAATAGTGAAAGGGAATATAAGGGAAGGGAGAAGAAATGTGTGGGAAATATCAGAAAGGGAGACAGAACATAAAGACTCCTAACTCTGGGAAATGAACTAGGGGTGGTGGAAGGGGAGGAGGGCAGTGGGTGGGGGTGACTGGGTGACGGGCACTGAGGGGGACACGTGACAGGATGAGCACTGGGTGTTATTCTGTATGTTGGTAAATTGAACACCAATAAAAATTAATTTATTAAAAAAATTCCAAAAAAAAAAAACCACCAGACACATCGATTAATAGAACAGAATAGAGAACCCAGAAATGGTCAACTCATCTTCAACAAAGCAGGAAAGAATATCTGCTGGAGAAAAGACTCTTCAATAAATGGTGTTGAGAAAATTGGACAGCCACATGCAGAAGAATGAAACTGGACTGTTCTCTTATACCATATACAAAAATAAGTTAAAAATGGATGACAGACTTAAATGTGGGACAGGAATCCATCAAATCCTAGAAGAGAACACAGGTAGTAACTACTTTGATCTTGGTTGTAGCAACTTCTTGCAAGATACATCTATGAAGGCAAGGGAAACAAAAGCAAAAATGAACTATTGGGACTTAAGATAAAAAGCTTCTGAAGAGCAAAGGAAGCAGTCAACAAAATTAAAAGACAACCTACAGAATGGGAGAAGATATTTGCAAATTACATATCAGATAAAGGGCTAGTATCCAAGATCTATAAAGAACTTATGAAACTCAACACCCAAAAACCAAATAATCCAGTTAAGAAATGGGCAGAAGACATGAACAGACATTTCTGCAAAGAAGACATATACACCGACAACATGCACATGAGAAAATACTCTGCATCACTTGCCATCAGGGAAATACAAATCAAAACCACAAAGAGGTACCACCTCACACCAGTGAGAATGGGGAAAATTAACAAGGCAGGAAACCACAAACGTTGGAGAGGATGTGGAGAAAGGGGAACCCTCCTGCACTGTTGGTGGGGATGTGAACTGGTGCAGCCACTCTGGAAAACTGTGAGGAGGTTCCTCAAAGAGTTAAAAATAGAGCTACCCTATGGCCCAGCAATTGCACTAGTAGGTATTTATCCTTAATACAGAATCTAAAGGGCACATGCACCCCGATGTTCATAGCAACATTATCAACAACAGCCAAACTATGGAGAAAACCCATCTATCCTTTGACAGATGAATGGATAAAGAAGATGTGGTGTATATACAATGGAATATTCATCAGCCATCAGAAAGGGTGAAATCTTGTCATTCCAATGATGTGGATGGACCTAGAGTGTATTATGCTAAGCAAAGTATGTCAGTGAGAGAAAAACAAATACCACATGATTTCACTCGTGTGGAATTTAAGAAACAAAACAGATGAACATAGAAAAGAGAATAAGAGAGGGAAACAGACCATAAGAGACTCTTAATAGAGAACAAACAGGATTGATGCAGGCAGGTGAGTGGGAGATGGGCTAGATGGGGGATGGATATCAAAGAGGGCACTTGTGATGAGCACTGCGTGTTGCTCTAAGTGATAAACCACTGAATTCTACTCCTGAAACTACTATTACACTATATGTTAACAACAGCAACAACAAAACCCCAAAACAAACAAACAAAAGAAATGAAACAAAACAAAAAAACCCGGCAGATATGCACTGATGAATTTTCAAGTTTCCATCATCAGTTTTGGGGTTAACATTATTAAAAAGGCTTCTGATTCATATAACTGAAAAATTTCATTTGCCTTATATGTATACTCTTTGCAGATTTATTTATTTATTTATTTACTTACTTACTTATTTATTATCAGCAAAAGGTGGGTTTATTTGGGAATAAAAGAGAATTGCAACGTGGCCCAAACAAGCTGCTGGACGGGGCATTTCTGAGAAAAAGGAAAGTCAGGCTGTTTTAGGGAGAGAAGCGGTAAATGAGCTAAAGGTGCACTGGAGGAAACCAGGAGTTTGAAGTGTGGCTGGGTTGCTGCCTGCGGAGGAAAGCGCACTCCCTCCTGCAGGACTGAGCCTGTATCCACATCCACAGACACGCCATGTTCTTGTCCTGGATTATGTAGACATTTAAAATGTGTAATTTATTTTTAGCCAGTTCATTATTTTCCACAAGTCTTCTTTTACCTCCAAACTTATATCATCCATTTTCCTCTAGAGGTAGAATGGCTAAGTTTGTTCTTTTTGGTGTTTCTAATGTTTACTACATGTAAGTGTTAAGATATTTTGCTCTTATGTGTGCATGCACGTGGTCAAATAATTAAAATGCTATAAATGGAATACAGTGGGAAGCATTCGGATTTCTCGTTCCCTAAATTCCCTGGTCTTTTTCCCCAGAGACAAACACTGTTGCCCAGTCCTTATAGCTCTTTCCAGAAGTGGATGTGATTAAATATACCTTTCCTTGTTTTTACACAAACACACCTTGTGCTCGCTTCGGCAGCACATATACACAAACACACCTAAAACCATTAATCTTGGACACACACAGGGTCACATTTCTTTCGTAAATGTAAAAATAATTCAATAGAATTTCTCATTCTTTTTCAAGACTGAGTATTTTTTGGTCATACAAAGGCTGACTTGAGCCAGCCCATGAAATAAGGAGGCTCTTCAAAATGTCAAGTAGCGTCTTACCTCTTCTCAGGGGCAGCCTTGCAGTATGCAGAGTCATGCGGTTAACGCGGCTGCTGGCAAGAGCGTCTCATCTCATCCCAGAATCATTCCCAAACCTCACCTGTGCGACCTCTACCCTCATCTCATGTTGCCTCAAGCCTTAAAAAAGCACAGGCAATATTTCAACAAACATTTTTGCATACGTGGCACACTTTTTTTTTTTAAGATTTTATTTATTTATTCATGACAGACATAGAGCGAGAGAGGCAGAGACACAGGCAGAGGGACAAGCAGGCTCCAGGCAGGGAGCCTGATGTGGGACTTGATCCCGGGACTCTAGGATCACACCCTGGGCCAAAGGCAGGGTTTAAACCGCTGAGCTACCCAGGGATCCCCATGGCACACCTTTTGTATACAAGGTGTGTACAAATAGAGCTGTAGGGTAGTCATAGAAATAGATATACTGGTTCAGTGATACAACAATTGGTCAAAGTGTGACAACACTCATGACTATTAATACTCCCAAAGGGTCGTGGTGGCTGTTTGCCCATATTCTTGTCAACACCATGTTTTACAAAATGTCATAATTTTTTCTGAAATGTAAAAAGGCAATTTCTTTTTTCAATTTGTAATTGTTTAAGCATATTTAAAAATACTTTAAAAAAATTTTGCTTATTTATTCATGTGAAACACATAGAGAGGCAGAGACACAGGCAAAGGGAGAAACAGGCCCCAGACAGGGAGCCCGATGTGGGACTCGATCCTGGGAGTACGGGATCACAACCCGGGCTGAAGGCAGGTGCTCAACCACTGAGCCACACAGACATCTGCATATTTAAAAATAATTTTATAAGGCATTTATATATTTGTCTTTTCAAACATGCACTGCATGTTTAAATTCTTTATTTCCTATTGAAATGTTAATCTTTATTGGGTTGAACTGAAAGAACGTTTTATGTATTTAAAAAGTGACTCTTGGGGCACCTGCTGGCTTAGTTGGTAGAGTGGTCAACTCTGGATCTCAGGGTTGTGAGTTCGAGCCCCACATTGAGGGTAAAGTCTACTTAAAAAGAAAAAAAAGTAAAAAGTCACTCTGTTGCTGATAGTATATTCTAATTTTGTCTTTTTTATGGCTATGAAAAATGTCTAGTTTCATTTTATTTTTTTATTTTTAAAAGATTATTTATTATTTATTAGAGAGAGTGAGAGTGAGAGAATACAAGCAGGGAGAGGTGAGGCAGAGGGAGAAGCAGACTGCTCGCTGAGCAGGGAGCCCAACTTAGGGCTGATCCCAGGACCCTGAGATCACTATCTGAGCCCAAGGCAGATGCTTCACCAATGGAGCCAGACAGGTGACCATAAGATAATATTTTTGTTGTAAAATAGTATCAGTGCCCCCAGATGAAACTCACAAACTGAATCATGAGGAACAAAATAAAAGTAATAAATAAAGGAAATGTCGTTTGGCTGATTCCCCAGACCCAGTGGGCCATATCCGACAGCAGCTATGCGAGCTGGGTATTATGAACTGGTTTGCATACGTCAGTGTGTGCACCTGTACACACAACTGTGTACACACACTTCCCCAGGATACCAGTGGTCAACTATGAACAGGGGTGTACATAAAACTTTAGAAAGTGTTCTTGTTTCTAATTGTAATTTTCTCTTTCCTATAAAGTGAAATTCAAATCAATCTGTATTAATAGTCTGTATTAATTTTTTTTTACAACTTTCTTATTTTTTTAAGTCATCTCTGACCCTAATACCCTGAGATCAAGAGTCACACACTCTTCCAACTGAGTCAGCCGGGCACCCCTATTAATGCTTTTTTCTTTAAACGATCCTAAAGTTAGAACCTTTTCTAATTAGAATAGCATGAGTGTAAACTATGTAGCTTACATTGAATATCATGGATATGCTCTAACTTTAAGTTTTAAGAAGAAATACCATTGGAATTATATCGATCACAGCCGATTTTAAGAAATCTCCGTGACCTACAAAAGATCACTTTAAGCATCATGTTTCTTATGATATGTATATTTTCACAAAAGTTCTATGAAGTATTTGTTTAAAATTTTTTTATCAAAATACTTGGAAAATTAGAAGCTTCTTTTTAACATGTGTTGATATGACTTGAGTTATTATTTTCAAAAATTAAGAGCCCTGGATCTACCTGTAAATCTTTTCACATCATATCATTTAAGCCTTTGTGTTATTATTATCAATTTACAACTTAGTTATTACTTAGGTTTTCTTTATTAGAATGCCATCAATGTGTCTGCTTTTATGTTTTCAAAAAAAAGGAATGTTTGCATAATAGTATAAAAAATAAAATAAAATCTTTCACTGTCAAAAAAATAATAAGAAGAAAAAGAAAGAAACTACTACCCCTAGTGTGCACAAAATGAGATGGGATAAGAGCACAGCAGGACAAAAGAGGTTAGATGTCAACCCTATTTCTCCACAGAACATCAGCTGCCTAAGGTCAGCAGCTCCTGAAGAAGATCTGTCCATAGCTTTCTGGAGAAACTGGATACATCCAGTAAAGGAAATAACTTACCCTTATTAAAAAAAATTTAAATTAAGCCCCAGTGTGGGGCTTGAACTCTTGACCCTGAGACCAAGAGTTAGCTGCTTGACTGACTGAGTCCCCCAGGCGCCCCGTGAAATAACTTATCCTTAAATTTGGAGTATTTTCAATAAAATGCATAGTCCCATACCCAGCTCCACAAGAGAAGCTCCTCATCCCTAGTTTATAAGGCTCACCCATACCCTCAGACCCTCAGAGCTGTAATCTATTATTTCAGTGCCTCACTGTTGGATATAATGACAATCAAGGATCTAGAGACATTTGAAGAAAACCTGCAAGATGACAGAAGAAAAAAGTGAGAGACAAAATCACACTAAGGGAAAACAGTGAACAATACATGTGTAGAGATAGCTAAACAGAAACAGGATGTTATGAAGTTAGAATCACTGGATAAATAAAACTTTTACAAGTTGAAATGCTCATAGAATTAATAAGAAAATGGAAGGGATAAAAGCTAAAGTAAATAGAATCTATTAGAAGGTAGATATAAATGATGAACAGATGAAAGAGCCTGCGTGGATCAACCCAGAAAGACCTACAGAGTCAATCATTTTTTTTTATAAATTTATTTTTTATTGGTGTTCAATTTGCCAACTACAGAGTCAGTCATTGAGATTTTTAGGAAAACAAAGCAGAGGAGATGGGGGAGGGCGGCACCATCAAAGAAATTACGTAGGAGGGTTTCCATTACTGAGTGGCATTCATTTTCACTTTAAGAGGGCTCATTGAGTATCAATGCATAAAAGATGCAATGCACATTGTTTTGAAATTTCAGGACCAACAAAGAAATGATCCCATAAGCATGCAGAGAAGAGGAGGAAATGAGCAAAGAGAAAGAAGTCACATTTAAACTGACAAGGATTCAGACATCATTGTGTTTCTCAAAAGCAACATTGGATGCTGTAAGGATTATCAACTTAAATTTTTCAACCTGGATAAAGTATCAACATAAACACTGTCCAGCATGAAGGACTCAGGATATTTACCTGATGATCATTTTCTCCAGGAGCTTCTGCAAGGAAGTGAATCAAGAAAGAGAAAGCTATGGGACCCTGAGAATGAGGGCACTGCGTCCGGTCACTCAAGGAAGAGTCGTAGGCCTAGAGAGAAACCTGTCCAAGCTATATGAGAAGAAACGAGGACCTGGATGACAGTTTTTAGGAAAATCAGACAGAGAGAGAAAGAGAGAGAAGCACTCATAGGATTCATGGTTTGATAGCACATATAATAGAATGTCCAGATGCTTCAAACAAAACAAAACAAAATCATGAAAAAATGAAGGTGCTTATCAATCATGAAAAATAAGAAGTATAAGCACATGAGCTTGGCCCAGTCCCTGGCTTTGCAGTGAAGAGTGTGAGCAAAGCCATGGGTTCGTAGACATTGAGTGGCTTGCCTTACTCTACGGTGGAATATTTTGGGAGAGCAGACAGGAGGGAAGGGAAAAATAGGTGTGGAAAATTGACATGTACATCTGTCGTAAAGAGAAGTGGACAATATCTGAAATTGAAGGATCAAGATATCACAGTACAAGCAAATTTAAAAGCAAAGATATGAAGGGAAAGAAGTGCCCACATCAATCATAGAAGGTGCCCCTGAGAGTGGGATGGGATGGGGTTTTCACCCAGGTGCACATGATGAAAAGTCTGAATCGCACTGGCTTCATTGTCGTTGTTGCTAGTTGTAGGACACAGTTCAGAAGTTTTTAATATATTTGTGCAGTTGTGCAAACATCACCACAACTAATTTCGGAACACTGTCTTCACCACAGATGTTCTTGTGGGGAACGTCCTGTCCGCACTCACAATCAGTCCCCGTTTCCTCCCGAATCCTTCATCCTGGGAAACCACGAGCACGCTTTCTGTTTCTGTCAACTTGGCCCCTGGGGACAGTGTGTGTAATTGGAATCACTGTGGTCAGCTGTGAGGAGCTTCCTTCTCTTCCTCTGTGCTGAAGAATCATGCCTGTCGTTGAGTGGTTAGTTTTCATTACTGAATAATATTCCACTTGTCGTGTTCAGCCATGCAGCCATCGATGAACGTTGGGCTGCTTCCACGTTAGGCTGTTAGGAATACCGCGAACATCCGTGTAGAAATCGCCAGCGTGGAAGTCCTGCCTTGGGTGAGCTGGGCGCAGATGCGCGGGACTCACGGGCGCAGCTTGCCATGCCAAGGCAGAGGCAGGACCTTGTCCTTTGCCACTTGGACTTGAGGGGGTGAGAAGTACCGGCTTGCCGAGACAATGCATCCCACTATGGAGACATGCAGGCAGACGAGGCTGTATTTTCTTGGCCTCATTCACCCAGACTGGAACTTCCATCCTGCCAGGAAGGGAGCAGGGCAGATAGGAGGGGAAGGAAGCAGCCACTCCTGCTCGGGGCCACAGCTCTTCACCGTTTCTGCAAGGCTTAGTAGATTTTCTTGGGTAAACGCATCTTCATTTTCTGTCTAACTTTAGGACAATTTCCAGAAACTGATTTCTGCACTGGGGGCTTGGGCCCCCGACCCCAAGATCAGGAGTCACACACGGGTCTGACTGAGCCAGCCAGGCGTCCCTCCAGAAACTTTCAAATGGTTGTTATTTTTCCACATTTCACCCCTGGTGGTGGTTTCGCTTGGGAATAGGTCTGTGGGGCCCCTTATGCTACCATTCCAGAGATGGAACACCTTCCTCGCCTTGTAACACTCATGATACTTTATTAGGCCATTTATTTTTATTTTTATTTTTTTATTTTTATTTTTTTTAATAAATTAATTTTTATTGGTGTTCAATTTACCAACATACAGAATAACACTCAGTGCTCATCCCCTCAAGTGCCCCCCTCAGTGCCCGTCACCCGCTCACCCCCCACCCCCCGCCCTCCTCCCCTTCCACCACCCCTAGTTCGTTTCCCAGAGTTAGGAGTCTTTATGTTCTGTCTCCCTTTCTGATATTTCCCACACATTTCTTCTCCCTTCCCTTATATTCCCTTTCACTATTATTCATATTCCCCAAGTGAATGAGAACATACACTGTTTGTCCTTCTCTGATTGACTTACTTCACTCAGCATAATACCCTCCAGTTCCATCCACATCGAAGCAAATGGTGGGTATTTGTCGTCTCTAATGGCTGAGGAATATTCCATTGTATACATGAACCATATCTTCTTTATCCATTCATCTTTCGATGGACACCGAGGCTCCTTCCACAGTTTGGTAATTGTGGACATGGCTGCTAGAAACATCGGGGTGCAGGTGTCCCGGCGTTTCACTGCATCTGAATCTTTGGGGTAAATCCCTAACAGTGCAATAGCTGGGTCGTAGGGCAGGTCTATTTTTAACTCTTTGAGGAACCTCCACACAGTTTTCCAGAGTGGCTGCACCAGTTCACATTCCCACCAACAGTGCATCCTCTCCAACATTTGTTGTTTCCTGCCTTGTTAATTTTCCCCATTTCCCCATTCTCACTGGTGTGAGGTGGGATCTCATTGTGGTTTTGATTTGTATTTCCCTGATGGCAAGTGATGCAGAGCATTTTCTCATGTGTGTGTTGGCCATGTCTATGTCTTCCTCTGTGAGATTTCTCTTCATGTCTTTTGCCCATTTCATGATTGGTTTGTTTCTTTGCTGTTGAGTTTAATAAGTTCTTTATAGATCTGGATACTAGCCCTTTATCTGATATGTTATTTGCAAATATCCTCTCCCATTCTGTAGGTCGTCTTTGAGTTTTGTTGACTGTATCCTTTGCTGTGCAAAAGCTTCTTATCTTGATGAAGTCCCAATAGTTCATTTTTGCTTTTGTTTCTTTTGCTTTCGTGGATGTATCTTGCAAGAAGTTACTGTGGCCAAGTTCAAAAAGGGTGTTGCCTGTCTTCTCCTCTAGGATTTTGATGGATCTTGTCTCACATTTAGATCTTTTGATGGATCTTGTCTCACATTTAGATCTTTCATCCATTTTGAGTTTATCTTTGTGTCTGGTGCAAGAGAGTGGTCTAGCTTCATTCTTCTGCATGTGGATGTCCAATTTTCCCAGCACCATTTATTGAAGAGACTGTCTTTCTTCCAGTGGATAGTCTTTCCTCCTTTATCGAATATTAGTTGACCATAAAGTTCAGGGTCCACTTCTGGGTTCTCTATTCTGTTCCATTGATCTATGTGTCTGTTTTTGTGCCAGTACCACACTGTCTTGATGACCACAGCTTTGTAGTACAACCTGAAATCTGGCATTGTGATGCCCCCAGATATGGTTTTCTTTTTTAAAATTCCCCTGGCTATTCGGGGTCTTTTCTGATTCCACACAAATCTTAAAATAATTTGTTCTAACTCTCTGAAGAAAGTCCATGGTATTTTGATAGGGATTGCATTAAACGTGTACATTGCCCCGGGTAACATTGACATTTTCACAATATTAATTCTGCCAATCCATGAGCATGGGATATTTTTCCATCTCTTTGTGTCTTCCTCAATTTCTTTCAGAAGTGTTCTATAGTTTTTAGGGTATAGATCCTTTACCTCTTTGGTTAGGTTTATTCCTAGGTATCTTATGCTTTTGGGTGCAATTGTAAATGGGATTGACTCCTTAATTTCTCTTTCTTCAGTCTCATTGTTAGTGTATAGGAATGCCATTGATTTCTGGGCATTGATTTTGTATCCTGCCACGCTACCAAATTGCTGTATGAGTTCTAGCAATCTTGGGGTGGAGGCTTTTGGGTTTTCTATGTAGAGTATCATGTCATCGGCGAAGAGGGAGAGTTTGACTTCTTCTTTGCCAATTTGAATGCCTTTAATGTCTTTTTGTTGTCTGATTGCTGAGGCTAGGACTTCCAATACTATGTTGAATAGCAGTGGTGAGAGTGGACATCCCTGTCTTGTTCCTGATCTTAGGGGAAAGGCTCCCAGTGCTTCCCCATTGAGAATGATATTTGCTGTGGGCTTTTTGTAGATGGCTTTTAAGATGTCGAGGAAAGTTCCCTCTATCCCTACACTCTGAAGAGTTTTGATCAGGAATGGATGCTGTATTTTGTCAAATGCTTTCTCTGCATCTAATGAGAGGATCCTATGGTTCTTGTTTTTTCTGTTGCTGATATGATGAATCACATTGATTGTTTTACGAGTGTTGAACCAGCCTTGTGTCCCGGGGAGAAATCCTACTTGGTCATGGTGAATAATTTTCTTAATGTGTTGTTGGATCCTATTGGCTAGTATCTTGTTGAGAATTTTTGCATCCATGTTCATCAGGGATATTGGTCTGTAATTCTCCTTTTTGGTGGGTTTTTGTCTGGTTTTGGAATTAAGGTGGTGCTGTAGGCCATTTATTTTTAAATCATAGTCTCCAAACCCCTTGTACTGAAACATCAAGTCTCAGCGTAAAGCAAGAATGTCTGCTTCTGGCTTCGATTACCAGCAAGTATCACACAAAGCCATGCAGCAGAAGTGAGTGTGCAAGCTTGACCTGGAGACATGCAGCTGTGTGAGGGCAGGTGGCCAGGGCAGGTGAGCCCACGGGGCTGAGACCCTGGCCAGAAGGAGTCACCGTGAAATGCACCAGCAGTCTCAGTCACTTTCCTCCTTGGGGGGTGGTGCAGGAGGCCGAACAGCATGGGGCTAGGAGCCTGGCGTCCTCACAGGCCAGCCCTTGTGCAGCATCTCAGCTCCTCGGGGAGCACACTCCCAGTGCTCTTCCAACTCCAGTGTCATCAAGTAGCTTCTTGTAAAGGTCACAGGTTAGCATCCAGGTGAGGAGGCCCTCGCAGTGAGGCCCAGCGATGCCGAGTGCAGGAACTTCTCTGAAGTGGCACTTGCTAAGAGCTTTCTAAAAAGGGCCACTTGGTCATGTCTCCTAAGATGTCATTGGGCCAAGGCCGTGGCACACAGCTGGTCCATTCCCTTAGGGAGGCTGAGCATGAGCAGCCTCCCCAGGGATGTGCATACCTACATGTGGAGGAGAGAGAATGGCTTAGCGAGTTTGCCGGCTGTAGGAGGCTTCCACTTTAAAAGCATGTGTGTGAATCATTACAGAAGTTAATTTCAAAATAGGAAAACAGGCTCAGAAAAAAATTAAAAAATAAAAATAAAAACAGAAAAAAATAGGAAAACATGCTCAGGTCCTTAGCACATCGTTTTGCAGTGTTTTCTCCTTCTGTTACGGATTGGCTGAAGTTTGCAATGTAGCAGGGTTGTTCTTTTGCTTTCTTTTTTTTCCAAAAAGCAGGTGCTGCGACGGTGTTTTTCAGGTTTTTATCTATGTAAAAATGTTTTCCTTGACTATTTGCTCAATGAAGGTACTGTATTGACAATTCTTAAGCCAAACTTTAAGATTCTGATTAAATGATGCCAACATGTCAGTCATGTCCGTGGGCAGCTTGGTTGCAATGCTCTACAGATGCCTCCATCTGTTTACTTTTGCCCACAGGATTATTCTCAGTCTTTGAAAGATACATGCAAAAGTTGTGCGTCCTTGAGACACACCGAGCCATTTCATTTCGTAGATTCAAACGTTCCTTTATTTTAGGAAAGTTTTCTTTAAGTCTTTGCTTTTATTTTCCCTCTTTCCTATTGCATCTGCTCTTGTCTTCGGGGACAAGATTGATGTACACGTTGGATCTCCTTTTTCTCTGCATCCTCACCAGCACTTGCATCTTGCGTGGTTGATTCTGACCCGTGTGAGGTGGTATCTTCCTGTGGTTTTCATTTGTGTTCCTCTGATGATGAGGGATGTGGAGTATCTCTTCATGTGTCTTGGAGAAAAATGTTCATTCAGGTCCCGTGCCCCCTGTTTGATCAGATTCTTTTTATTTTCTTTACTTTTGGGGTTGAATTACGACCTCTTTATATGCTTAGATATTAACCCCTTGTTAGATGCACGGTTTGGAAATATCTTCCCCATTCTGTAAGTTGCCTTTCATATTTTTGTGCTAAAGCTTTTTAATGGCTGTGCCCCTTCATGGAGGCTCTAGCGGGGAGTTCTTTCCCTGTGTGTTTCAGCTTCCAGAGTCCTCCTCACATGGGATCTGAACTCCTCCCTCCACACCTGAACCGTCCAGGGTCCTCTCTCTAACTGGCTGCCAGCTGACAAGCACAAGTGATGCCATCTGCTGCCTTGACGGCCCTTACCTGTGACACTCCTGGTCCCTGAGGATTGGCGTGTGGATATGGGGAGGGGGCATCATTTGCCTGCCACCTCTCTCCACATGCTTTGTTCTACGCTATTGCATTGGGTTGCTCTCCGTTATCTTCCATTGGCCAGATGCCTTTCCTCACTCTGTTTCCTCCTCCTGAATTATGTTTGCACAGTTTTCATGATGGTTTCCTAAAAATAAAATAAATTTTTTTTTAAAAAAAAGACAGGATTTTTCCTGGCCTAGCTAGCACACACACATCCCTGATGATCCTGTGGCTCTGTGAATTTGTTTGTTTGTTTGTTTGCTTTATTTATTTATTTATTTATTTATTTATTTATTTATTTATTTATTTATGGCTCTGTGAATTTGGATGTCAGAAAGTTTAATCTCACTTTTCTGTAACCAATGCAGGCCACACAGCCCAGTAGCGTCCACAGGTTGCCAGCATTTGGCACCCAGAGAAGCTGCAGCCCCGCCTATTGTGGACACTCACTGCTGCTGTGAACATTGGGGTGCAGGTGTCTCGGCGTTTCACTGCATCTGTATCTTTGGGGTAAGTACCCAGCAGTACGATTGCTGGGTCATAGGATAGCTCTATTTTCAACTTCTTGAGTTACATCCACACTGTTCTCCAGAGTGGCTGCTCCAGTTTTCATTCCCACCAACAGTGTAAGAGGGTTCCCCCTTCTCCAACATCCTTGCCAACATTTGTTTTTTCCTGACTTATTAATTTCAGACATTCTGACAGGTGTGAGGTGGTAACTTACCATGGTTTTGATTTGTATTTCCCTGATGGCAAGTGATGTGGAGCATTTTGTTATGTGTCTGTTGGTTTTGTCGACTCTTTCCTTTGCTGTGCAAAAGCTTTTTATCTTGATGAAATCCGAATAGTTCATTTTTGCCTTTGTTTCATTGGCCTTTGGAGACACGTCTTGCAAGAAGTGGCTGCAGCTGAGGTCATTCTTCTGGTGTGGCTTCAACACCATTTATTGAAGAGATTGTCTTTTTTCCATTGGATTTTCTTTCCTGCTTTGTTGAAGATTAGTTGACCATAGAGTTGCAGGCCCATTTCTGGATTCAGTGGTACCACGCTGTCTTGATGATTACAGCTTTGTAATACAGCTTGAAGTCTGGAATTCTGGTGCCACCAGTTTTGGTTCCCTTCTTCAACAATCCTTTGGCTATTTGAGATCTTTACTGGTTCCATACACATCTTAGGATGACATGTCCCAACTCTGTGAAAAAAGTTGATGTCTTAGTAGAGATTGCATAGAATGTATAACTTGCTCTGGGTAGCATAGACATTTTCACAATATTTCTTCTTCCAATCCAAGAGCATGGAACATTTTTCTATCTCTTTGTGTCTTCCTCAATTTCTTTCATGAGTGTTCTGTAGTTTTCTGAGTACAGATCCTTTACCTCTCTGGTTAGGTTTATTTCTAGGTATCTTATGGTTTTCAGTGCAATTGTAAATGGGATTGATTCCTTAATTTCTCTTTCTTCTGTTTCACTGTTAGTGTATAGAAATGCCACTGATTTCTAGGCATTGATTTTGTATCCTGCCACACTGCCAAATTGCTGTATGTGTTCTCACAATCTTGGGGTGGAGGCTTTTGGGTTTTCTACGTACAGTATCATGTCATCTGCAAAGAGGGAGAGTTTGACTTCTTCTTTGCCAATTTGAATGCCTTTTATTTCTTTTTGTTGTCTGATTGCTGAGGCTAGGACTTCTAGTACTATGTTGAACAACAATGGTGAGAGTGAACATCCCTGTCATGTTCCTGACCTTAGGGGAAAAGCTGTCAGTTTTTTCCCATCAAAATTCTTTCTTAGGAGCATAGATCTTTTTTTTTTTCCCTGCCTGTGGAGTCTTGGTCTCCACAGGGCTTACTCACTAACTCACTCCTTAAATAAATCAATATTAGGAGAACAGGATCCAATGATTGGCTTGTATAAATTAGAATACACCCCTGAAATTGGAGGAAAGAGTTAACTTTTCCTGAGTCTTGTAGGGAGAAGATGGATACTTGTACATAATTAGAGTCCTATTACCAAGGAAGAAGACAGCCAAGAGATGCTGGTCTGACTACTAAGGTATCTGCTCCACTCCTGTGGAATTCTCCCCTCATTCTAGGGTAGAGTATGTACTTGGCCTTTTGCATTTCATGCTTTGACATGAATTGGAAGGTGGGAGAGAAATTACTAGCACCTTCTGGGTAAAGGAAAAGGACCATTATTATTTAGAGGATTGTTATACTGATGAAGGCTGGAAGAATAGAGAAACCCAGCTGTCTGTACATCCTATTTTGAGGTGACCAAAATTCTACTAACTTGCTACATGGTTTAGGTAACATTCTCTCTCTCTCTTTTTTTCAATTACAAAGTTACATATACTTATTGGGAAAAAAGTCAATTAATAAAGAAATGTACAAGATAACAGCATTCTCTATTACTATACAAAATAAATGTCCTCTGCATGCTTTAACCTCATATTTGTAGTTTCAAATATAGTTTTTCCAGGTTTGTCAACATATGTATTAGTAAGTGCATATATATTTTTTAAAAAATAAGTAGTATCATATATACCTTCAACAAATTGCCAAATTTCTAATAGAATAATAGCTCTGCAGGAAATTTTTTAGGTTCCCAAGCAATAGAAGTTAAGCTTCAGGCAGCCATTCCAGATAATGAGAAGAGTTAGACCAGAGCTAACAAATAAAATTCTACAATTGATACACATGTCCTATGTGGTGCTCTCTCAACATGTGGCTGTGGAACCTTGAAAATGCCACTAGTATAGCTCAAACTGAACCATTCATTTTAATTAACTTAAATTTGAAAAAAAACCACAGAAATATAGACAATCATGAGGAAATATTAAGAAAATGATATGTTAACAAATGGAACAATTTGGAAGAAATGAACCAATTTCTAGAAACATACAAACTATTGATATTAAAACAAGAAAAAAAATAGAAAAATTTGAATAGACCAATAAACCAACAAAGAAATGGAATCAGTAATAATAATAATAATAATATAATAATAATAATAATAAACTCCAAGAAACAAAAGTCTGGGGCCAGATGGATTCACAGGGGAATTCTACCAAACATTTAAAGAAGAGTTAGTACCTCTTCTCAAACTATTCGAAAAAATAGAAAAAGAAAGGAAACTTCCAAATACATTCTATGAGGCCATCATTACCCTGGTACCAAAACCAGATAAAGACCCCACTGAAAAACAGAACTATAAGCCAATATTCCTGGTGAACATGAGTGCAAAATTTCTGACAAAATGCTAGCAAACTGAATCTAACAGTACAAGAATTATTCACCACGATCACATGGGATTTATTACTGGGCTGCAAGGGTGATTCGATATTCACAAATCAATCAACGTGATAGAGCACAGCAATAAGAGAAAGGATATGAACCATAACATTTATTGATGATAAAAACCCTTAACAAAGTAGTTTTAGAGGGAATGTACCTAAACGTAGTTAAAGCCACATATGAAAAACCCACAGCTGACATCATCTTCAATGGAGGAAAAACTGAGAGCTTTTCCCCTAAAGTCAGGAACACAGCAGAGATGCCCAGTCTCATCAATGTTGTTCAACATAGTACTAGAAGTCCTAGCCTCAGCAATCAGGCAACAAATAGAAATAAAAGGCATTCAAATTGGCAAAGAAGAAGTCAAACTTTCTTTCTTCACAGATGACATGGTACTCTAGAAAACCTGGAAGACTCCAGCAGAGAACTGCTAGAACTCATACAGGAATTCCATAAAATCACAAGATATAAAATCAAAGAACAGAAATCTGTTGCATTTCTAACACCAACAATGAAGAAGCAGAAAGAGAAATCAAGGAATTGATTCCCTTTGCAACTGCACTGAAAACAATAACATACCTAGGAATAAGCCTAACTAAAGAAGAGATCTGTACTCTGAAAACTATGAAACACTTCTGAAAGAAATTGAAGATGAAACAAAGGAATGGAAAAACATTCCATGCTCATGGATTGGAAGAATCAATATTGTGAAAATGTCTGTGCTACCCAGGGCAATGTACACGTTCAATGCAATTCCTATCAAAATATCACCATTTTTTCAGAGCTAGAACAAACAATCCTAAAATTTGTATGGACCCAGAAAAGACCCCAAATAACAAAGCAATCTTGAGAAAGAAAAGCAAATATGGTGGCATCACAATGCCTGACTTCAAGCTGTATTACAAAGCTGTGATCATGCAGACAGTATGGTACTGGCAAAAACAGACACCTAGATCGAGGGAACAGAGTAGAGAACCCAGAAATGGGCCATCAACTCTATGGTCAACTCATCTTCGACAAAGAAGGAAAGAATATCCACTGGAATGAAGACTCTTCAATAAATGTTGCTGGGAAAATTGGACAGACATGTGCAGAAGAATGAGAATGGTCCATTTTCTTACACCATACGCAAAGATTAAACTCAAAATGGATGAAAGACCTAAATGTGAGACAGGACTCTATGACAATCTTAGAGGAGAATACAGGGAGAAACTTCTTATAAGACATGTCTACAAAGACAAGGGAGACAAAAGCAAAAATGAATTACTGGGACTTCATCAAGGATAAAAAGCTTTTGCACAGTAAACAGTCAACAAAACTAAAAAACAAGCTACAAACAGGAGAAGATATTTGCAAATTACATATCAGATAAAGGGCTAGTATTCAAGATCTATAAAGAACTTATCAAAGTCAACACTCAAAAAGCAAATAATCCAGTTAAAGCATGGGGAAAAATCATGAATAGACACTACTCCAAAAAAGACAACCAGATGGCCAACAGACAAATGAAAAGATGCTCAACATCACTCAGCATGAGGGAAATACAAATCACAATCACAATGAGATACTGCCTCATACTTATCAGAATGGCTAAAATTAACAAGGTGGTACAGCCACTCTGGAGAACAGTGTGGAGTTTCCTCAAAAAGTCAAAAGTAGGGATCCCTGGGTGGCGCTGCGGTTTAGCACCTGCCTTTGGCCCAGGGCGCGATCCTGGAGACCCGGGATCGAGTCCCATGTCGGGTTCCCGGTGCATGGAGCCTGCTTCTCCCTCTGCCTGTGTCTCTGCTCTCTCTCTCTCTCTCTCTCTCTCTCTCTCTCTGTATGACTATCATAAATAAATAAAAATTAAAAAAAAGTTAAAAGTAGAGCTAACCTATGATTCAACAATTGCACTACTGGGTATTTATCTCAAAAATACAAATGCAGTGATCCAAAGAGACACCTGCACCCCAGTGTTTCTAGCAGCAATGTCCACAATAGCCAAACTGTGGGAGGAGCCTCTATATCCTTCAGCAGATGAATGGATAAAGAAGATGTCTATATACACAATGGGATATTGCTCAGTCATCAGACAGGATGAAATCTTGCCAATTACAGTAATATGGATGGAGCTGGAGTGTATTATGCTAAGTGAAGAAGTCAATCAGAGAAAGAGAAACACCAAATGATTTCACTCATATGTGGAATTTAAGAAACAAAACAAACAAGGAAAATTAAAAAAAATAAGAGGGAGGGAAAGAAAACAAGAAACAGACTCTTAACTCTAGAGAAGAAATTGAACGTTACCAGAGGGGAGGTGAGTGGGGCGATGGGTGAACTAGTTGTGTACCTGTTGTGATGAACACTCAGTAATTGTTGAATGACTGCATTGTACCTGAAGCTAGTATCTCACTATATGTTAACTAACTGGAATTTACATAAAAGTTTAAAATAAAAAAAAATCCTTAGAAAAGTGGGGGGAAAATAAATTAGAATTTCATTAGACACAGGTGGTAGTGGCTTCTGGAGGGATCGTGGAAGGCTGACAGATGCCAAGTGGCAGGCATCCCTGTAGACTAAGAATCTCTCTTCCAGGAAAGCAATGTGGCTTCTCACTGCTGGGGGTGGGGTGGGGTGGGGTGGGGAGGAGTAGCGAAACTGCTACCCAGAGGTGATGATTAATGCATCATGTTGTGCCCTGCGGGTAGAAGGAGGCAGGAGCTGGGTGAGGACTTGGAGGTATACACACCCGGAGCGGAGCAGGATTTGGGGTGTCCTGCTTTGTCGTTACTGCTTGGCTTGGGATTTCCAATATAATCTGACTTTCATTGTTTTGGGTCTTTGTCCTCATGTCTGGTGTCTGGATTTTTGGGTCAGAAAAATCCATCTGGCATTTCCTGGCTCTGCTCCCACCTGCAGAACCAGGGCTTGCCCTCCTCGCACAGCAGCAGTTTGGGAGCGCGGCTGTCTGCTCTGGCCTTCTGTGTTTCCCTGTCACCTTCGGCTGGTTGTGGTCCCTGTAGCTTCCATCAGTCATTGGAGTCCCAGACTGGGTTTCCTTTGGTTCTGTTTTGGTTTCCTGTAGTTTGTTCAATGAGAAGGAATTTGTGACAACTTTGGGTTTGCCTTCTGGCGTGAGCTTTGAGTGTTTAGTGGGCTTTTCTTTGGTGCACAGCGTAAAACCGTGGTTCTCCATGCTGCTTTTGGATGAAGCTTGAACTCAAAGGAAGAAGACATCGTAAGGTTTTACTCCTGAGACCATCCTTGCTTATTATTTTTGTCGACTCTCATATTCCCAAACCGGAAAGAGAACTTGTGTCAGGACTCAGGAGAACATGCAAAGCATCGTGATTGTGTTCTTGTCTAGTTTTCACGTGTGATTAGAGTATCTTTCCAAAGTTCTGGACTGAACTTTGAACAATGTGTCTTGCATTCCATCGGGTAGCCCACAGCCGGGAGCACGAGCAGCTGACTGCAAGGAGGAAACAGGTGTAGATGCCCTGAAGGCTGGAAATCACCTGCTCCTCTCCAGTATCCCAAGGATTAATGTCTCTAAGTCATTGCATCTAGTTCAACTTCATGGATTTTCAAATTATTTCCTTAATTTCCCTACAAACCAGTTACAGTGGCTTAACACGTCCAGCACCGATTCTCCCAAGTGCCAGGAAGGAGGCAAAGGGCCTGGAGCCATCACGTGCAGCCGCTGGCAGGACCGGTTGGGAAGACAGTGTGGTGGTAGTTTCTCCTGACACAGCCCAGCCACTCCGTGCCCAGGTATTTTCTCCCAGGAGACAGAAGCCTGCATAAGAAGCTGATGTGAGTGTTTACTATGGCTTTGTTAACAGTTGCCAGAACCTAGACACAACCCACGCATGGTTAGTGTGGAAAACGGACAAAGTCACCATGCTCTGTGCACAGTGGTCAGTACATCCCTGCGGGGAGGGGTGGAGATGCTGCGGTGAGGCTCCAGCAGGTGGGAGTGCCTGACAAGCCTGCTGCCGGAGAATACTGTTTCTGTGACACTCTGGAGAAGCACAGCTTTAGCTGCAGAAACCAGGTCGGTGGGTGCCCAGGTCGGTGGGTGCCCAGGTAGGCAGGTGCCCAGGCCAGTGGGTGCCCAGGTTGGTGGGGCCCAGGTAGGCGGGTGCCCAGGTCAGTGAGGCCCATTCTGGTGGGTGAGGACACAGCATGGCTACCAAGAGGGACAAGAAGTCGGGGGTATTGGAAGTGCCTTGAATGTCAGAGGTCCTGGTGGTTTGATGCCCTAGGTCCTGCTGAGAAGTCCTCCGTCTATACAGGAAGAGGGCAGGAAGTTATCCTGTGTAGAAATTCAGCCAATCCACTCACTAAATTAACACAAAGAAAAACAAGGAAAAAATACTCAGCTAATAGATTTGAAGGATAGACTTAAAAAAACAACACATTTTATTTATTTATTCATGGAGACACAGGGAGAGGCAGAGACACAGGCAAAGGGAGAAGCAGGGTCCCTGCAGGGAACCGGATGCAGGGCTCGATCCTGGGATCACACTCTGGGCCGAAGGCAGATGATCAACCACTGAGTCCCCCAGGTGGCCTGTTTAATTTGTTTCTAACTCATATGAGTAATATGTATTTATTGCAACAAAATAAAATTCAAATACCCCAGAAAGATTTAAATAAAAAGAAGAAATGCACTGTCATCCTTAAGAGAAAAGTTAAAGTCCCTGGCTGCTGGTGCACTGTTTCCTTCTGGGCGTGACTGGTGTTTGTGTGTGTGGCAGGGCCCTGAGGGCCCTGAGACTCCTCGCGGTGGCGGACCAGGGCACTCACATATGCTGTCCTGCAGTGGCTGCGGCTGCAGGAGGTACCTCTGTCTCCTCCATCACGGCCTCTGCACACCATCCAGTAACAGTGCAGGTGTCGGGATCTAACCACTGACACCAGCGTCTCTGACTCAGGTCCCTGTCATCAGTTCATTTGTTCAGTCCTTGCAAGAACCTTCTGCAATGGATGCTATCTGCACAGAGAAACGGACTCGCTTCCAGTGCTGCCCCCTGGACGTGGACTCTCATCCCTCTTGCTCTAGGCCCCATGCTGGCCCGAAGAGCTGACCTCCTCTCCCTCACCACGCTTGCTCTATGTACGCGGGCCATCATCACACTGTGGTCCTGCAGCCGCCACACGTGCCTGGAAACACGTTCCGGGTGCTGCTTGGTCCTCTGGCTCCTCTGGGGCAAAGCAAGGTGTCCCTCTAGGCTGGCATTCTTGCCTGGCACCCACTGGGCACTCTGTAAGTGCTCACAGACTAAGTGAGTCCATGAGTCTAGGAGCAGGGTTTGTGTCTGCCCCAAGGAATTGAACTTAGGATCTCGGAGAGATGTCCACACTTCCATGTCCGCTGTGGTGTTATTCAAAAAGGTCAGATAGGGAGAGAGGTTAAGTGTCCACAAGTGGAAGAAAGGGTGAAGACGGTAGGTACACGTCTACACCACATGCCATGGGGATTATTCAGCCATGGGGAAAAAGGACATGCTGCCATTTGCAACAACGTGGGTGGAGCTGGAGGACGTGAAGTGTGTAATATCACTGTACGTAGACTCCAAGTTCGTCAGAGTCACAGAGACAGAGAGTGCAGAGTCAGGGGCCCGGGGCAGGGAGGGGGCAGTGGGAGGTACCGGTTGGGGGCACGCAGGCTATGTGACGCCAGAGGACTAAGTCCTGGAGATGGGCATATGGCGCTGTGCCCACAGCTGGTCATTCTCTGCTGTGCTTGGAATACTTGCCAAAGGGCAGGTCTTGTATTAAGGGTTCTCACCATACACACAGAAGAGCATTAAAACAGCAACAATAATAAAGGGGTGGGAGGAGACGTTGGGAGGTGATGAGCATGGCCTCGGCAGAGGTGAGGTTCTCACAGGCGTATCCTCAATCCAGAAAAGCAGTTGAGGACGTTGACAGGTGGTGCACAGAGCCTTTGCCGGCCAGCAGACTGTGCCTGATGGCTGGAGGGCCAGGCATGCTCCTGATGCTCTACTTGCCAGCCCCGGGGGTCCCCTGCCCCACTGTGCTCACTACCTTCACAGCCCTCTCATGGCTGCTGGGAGGCCCAGGGGGACACCCTGCCTCAGGGGCCCCCGAGAGCACGGCAGACGTCTCTGGCTATGGCCGGAGATAAGCACGCTGCTCACTGGTGTGGAAAATCCACAATATGAGTAACTGTTAGTCTCCAACCTGGTGATGCAAGCTTGTTCACTCCATGCTGAGGCCACATCCTTCCTGCTCCTGCTGGGCTGTGACCACTATAAATTCATCAAGTTTCCTCTTGGGTTGTTTCTGAGGCTGGTGTCCGGGTGAGTCCAACTCTGTGGAGCCGCATGGCTGCAAGAGTGTGGGGAGAATGAGGAGGGGCCATGGAGAGCCGGGGGTGTCCTGGTTAGCACACTAGGGATTCTCTGCCCAGCTTCCAACCCTGCCCTTCCACGATTCTGGAAAACCCTTTTTTGGTTTTCATTACTGGGTCCTAGGCTTGTGTGCAAGTGTGTGCGTAGGGACTGGGGAGTGGGGGGGGGGGTAGGGACAGCCACCACAGCTCACACCCACCCCTGGGGCGGATTTGCCCAGCATCCCCCCAGGAAGTGGATGGAGGGGATGTGGTGGGGATGTGGACGTCCTGGACACCGCAGGACACAGAAGGCAAAGGTCAGGGTAGAGCGCACGGGGCTTAGAGGCTGGGGGGCACAGAGGAGCCGTAGAGTCCTGGTGTGGATGGCAAGGCTGACGGGGGTCCTGGGATGGTCCACAAAACAGGTGGGTCTACCTGGACATGCCCCAGCCCACCGCCAAACGCACGAGGAACAGATTTGGTGGGTGCATGGAGCCAGGAGTGCAGGGGAAGATGAAGGCACAGGGGAGGCAAGCATGCTTCAGGCATTGTGCACACACACTCTCTCCTGCAGTCCCAGCCTTCCTCTCCCTCCTGTTAGCGTCCCTCATTCATGGCCTTGGGTTGATGTTGTGCTTTCCCAAACTCAGTCATGTGGCGGGATGGATCCTAAACAAAGCCAACATGCTCATCAGCCCAAATCTTGGAGATGCAGAAGAGCAAGGACACAGCAGCTGACCTTTGCTCTATGTGGAACTCTGCATCCCTGTAGAAAAGCTGAGACCCTGAGCTCTAAAAAATGGTGGGCTGTGCGTGGAAAATGCTGGGAAAGTGGTTTGTTTTTGTTTTTTTGCCTTTTAACCACCTGTTTTATTGTCTTTGTTCTTTTCTGTGTTTTTCTGAGATACCTCGTTAAGTGATGGAAGAAAGAATCACATGCGTTTCCTTGCTATGAAAAGTAGTATTTAGGGACATGAATTCAGAAATCAGTGCCCCTGACCTAAATCCTGGCTTTGAACCCTTTTCTTTTTTCCTGCGAAACCCTGGGCAAGTCACTTAGTTTCTGCTAAGATTCAGTTCCTCTTCTGTAAAACGGGTCTAGGCATATGTGCACCTCCTAGGGTTTCGGGAGAGTTAGATGCACAGCACAGGAGTGCGGCGCCTAGGCTGCGAGAGGCTCTCAGTCCCCGTGGGCTCTAATGATGATCACAATTGTGAATGTTGCAAGGACACCTCAGGGAGATGTATGTGGTCATCACCTCCCCCTACGCACCTCGAGCGTCACCCACTCATCGCTATCAATCAATAGATGGATGGATGCACAATTGGAGACCTCCCCTGTCCAGGCACGCCTGTCTTCTTCCTCCGTCCAGCCGTGTGCTGCTGTTACTACCGTACTTACTCATTTCCGGGGTCAAAACAGAAATAGGGAACCAGAGCCTTTCCAATGGAAGGAACTTAAAAGCCATATTTTCCATTCTGTCATTTTATAGATGAAGAAACAGACGCTGAGGAAGACTTTGCCCCAGGCCATTCCTCAGTAACCAGTGAGAACAAAGTTCTCCCTGTGGTGCACTGTGGTGGCTTAAGGCTGCAGGTTGGGCTCACAGTATTATCGACATGGTTCCCTGTGCGGGTTTAACCTCTGTTTCTCTCCAGAGGGACACTGTTCTTCCATGGCTCAGGACAGACTCCTGAGTCGAACCAACAGGAAAACATTCTGGTGAGTATTTGGGTCATTTTTCAAAACCTCATTATGGTTCGATTCTCTATTTTTTCTCCTTATGTTCTGGGTTTTTCGTGGGTTCATTCTCTTTCAAAGGGCAGACTTTTAGGAAGATTCTGCTTACCCATGTGCTGTTTTCATCATCCAGCTTCCTGGAGTGGACCTATGCTCAAGGGCCCTGAGCCGAGCTGCAGAGGAGCATGGCAAGCGTCCGCTGCAAGCTGGCTCGTTACCTGGAGGACCTGGAAGATGCAGACTTTAAGAAATTCAAGATGCACTTACAAGACTATCCTTCTCAGAAAGGGTTCAGCCCTCTCCCTCGGAGTCAGACAGAGAAAGCTGACCACATGGATCTGGCTACTCTGATGATCGACTTCAATGGTGAGGAGAAGGCATGGGCCATGGCAGTGTGGATTTTTGCTGCAATCAACAGAAGAGACCTTTATGAGAAAGCTAAGAGGGATGAGCTGGAGTGGGGTGAGTGGAAGATAGACAGCATTTAAAAAATCGTGATAAGATACACATGACATACAATTACCGTCTCAGCCATTTCAAAGTTATGGTTCAGCAGCATTAAACACATTCACATTGCGCAATCAATCTCCACAACTTTTCTTTGTCTTGCAAAACTCTGTACCCATTAGACAACAATTCCTGTCTCCCTCCCCTAAGCACCTGGAACTACCACCTTCTATCCTTAAGAATTTGGCTACTCTTAGTACGGCTTATGAACAGCTTCATAAAGTATTTGTCTGTTTCTGGCTGGCTTACTTTATGAAGCATAATGTCCTCGAGCCTCATCCATGTGGTCGCATACAACATTATTTCGTTCTTTTTCAAGGTGGAATAATATTCCAGGGTATGTGTATGCCAAATTTTGTTCATCTATTCACCCATTAGTGGACATTTAGATTGCTGTTAGCTTTTGATTATTTTGAACAATGCTGCTAAGAACACAAGGGTACAAACCTCTTTGAGACCCTGCTTTCAATTCTTTGCAGGATGTGTTCAGAAGTGGAATTATTGTATTTTATGATGACTCTAAGTTTCATTCTTTGAGGAGCCACCATGATGTTTTCCATAGTGGCTGCCTCATTTTGCACTCCTATTAACAGTACGAGGGTTCCTTTTTTTTTTTTTAAGATTTTATTTATTTATTCATGGCAGACACACACCGAGAGAGAGAGAGAGAGAGAGAGAGAGAGAGAGAGGCAGAGACAGGCAGAGGGAGAAGCAGGCTCCATGCAGGGAACCTGATGTGGGACTCGATCCCAGGTCTCCAGGATCATACCCCGGGCTGAAGGCGACACTAAACCGCTAGGCCACAGGGGCTGCCCGTGTACAAGGGTTCTAATTTTTCCTCATCCCCATCAATGCATATTTTATTTTGTTTGATAGTAGTTACTCTGATGGGTGTGAGGGGATATCTTAGTATGGTTTTGATTTGCATTTTCCTATTGACTAGTGATATTGAATGACGTTTCATGTGCTTTTTCACCATTTGTCTATCTTTGGAGAAATGTCCACTCAACTTTTTTCCATATTTCAGTTGGGTTATTTGTTTTTGTTTTGTTGTTGTTGTTGACTTATAAGGGTTCTTTATATGTCTTGGATACTAACACTTTATCAGATATATGATTTGCAAATATTCCTCCCATTCCATGGTATTCTTTGATGCAATGAAGTTAGTATTTTGTTTTTTAAAATAATTCCTTTTATCATCTTGGCTTTATTCGGCCTTCCTCTCGTAAGAGGGCCATGAGAAGTTGGAGGAAAGCAGTTTGCTTTTTTTTTAACCTCCTTTAAAAATGGAATTTAGGGCTCATTTACCCCTAGGACCTGTGGACATGTTGGGGGTGAAGTTTTTTGCTTTCTGGCTTGGTGTTCTGATCAAGGGAAGAGCGCAAGCAAGGGCTCAGAGGAATCTAGAAAATAATAGGATGATGCTGTTGAGCTAGTGGGAAAGGGGAATAAAAATGAATCAGCAGATCAGGAGAAGCACAGCGAGTAGGGCAGCAATAAGGGCACAATGAGGGAGAGAAAATGAGATGCCGGCATGAGGCAGGGGTGCATAGCAGCAGGATGTTATAAACAAATTGCATATAATAACAGAATTGTAATTGTGTCAGTAATTATATACTCACTAACCCAATTAAAGTATAATGATCACAGCTACACAAGTCATTCATTAGGTAGTTTTTATGGATTTTGGTCATTCCTCATAAAAACTCTATGAGACTGGCTTTTTTTTTTTTTGTAGGCTCTACACCTCAACAGAGGGCTTGAACTCACAACCCCTAGATCAAGAGTTGTATACTTTACCAACTGCACCAGCCACACACCTTGAGGCTGACACTTTCGAAAGAACTTTCAATTTCATTACTCAATGAAATACTTTAGTCACAGAAAGACAAATGCCTTAAGACAGCATTTGTAAGAGGTACTAGAGCAGATAAATTTGTAAAGACAGAAAGTGGTAGCCAGGAGCTGTAGGCAGTGGGGATTGGGGAGTTGTTTAATGGATGTTGAGTTTTAGTTTTACAAATAAGAGATAATTCTGGAGATTGACCAACAAAGCGAAGTGAGCCTGAAAGAGGTTCTGGTTGCCCAAGGCTCTGTTTCAATCAGAGCCAAGGCATGAATTCAACGCTGGATGTGTCTTTGGCTAGAACCTGGCTCTTCATCTCTATGTGCTACCTTGGCTTGGGCTGAGATAGAAAAATGGTATCTGGGGTTAGAAGCTTTTTCTGTGGTTTTTTTTTTCTTTTCTTTTCTTTTCTTTTCTTTTTTTTTTTTTTTTTTGTGTGTGTGTGTGTGTGTGTTTTTTTGTTTGTTCTTTTTCCGAGGAGGACCAGGTTGTAGGGTTAGGCTTCAGATATGAATGAAGTCATGGTTTTGGTTTGAGTTACTGTTCAGATTTTGTTTTGTGATCAAGTTGCCAATAGCATTTGCATTCAGAATAAGTAGACACCTGCCAGGAATCTTTTATTTTGCTCTTGGGATCATGCTCATCTAAAGTTATCTCCCAAATATTTCCCCTGGTGCTCAGCACTTGTTCTGTTGTGCCTGTATTTCTCCAATGAAGTGCCTCTTTGGGATGTGTAATTTCGTGACTGTTTAGGTCTATGAATGTCAAATGTAGATGCATGTTGGAGCTTTCAAAATATAATGGTGCAGGTCCCTACCTCAGATAGAATGAAAAATAATCACTGGGAGTGGATTTTTTTTTTTTTAAAGCTTCCTAGGTGAATCTCAAGTCAGGGATTCACTTTTAGACAAACCAGCTTGATAATTCTCAGTCTTGAAGACCCAGAATGTGGGTACGATTAATTTCAGGCATTTGGGGGCAAGGGAGGACAATCCTGTTGTCTCATAGCCTCCTTGGGGGTATTTAGACATTTAGCGTGGGAGTGGCCTCAAAACAAGGACACCAGGGGAAGTTTGCCAAAGACAAACAAGGGTAAGAGAAACGTTGCCTGTCTCATGTGTTTGCTGATTGATTTATTGGCCTGGGAGAGATCCTGAGACTGGATACAGTGGGGGCACAATGCTAGGTGGGTGAGTGACACCCATTGCTTTGAAAGTAGGCGTGCATGAGTGCCACGAACTGGATGTTCAACTGTACCCCTATCATCTGCAACCCTGAGCTATGTTTTTGTTTGGGAGATGTCTGAGATAAGTGACTGCACTGTGCCATGTGCTGAGTACTGAGTCTCAATTACATCACCTTAGTCAGGAGTCCTGGTTTTTAACTTTGTATTTCTCCCTCCTCCCTGCCTTTTTTTTCCCCCAGATAATTCACATCTGGAATGCCGAGAAGAAAGCCTTGAAGAGGAGTGGATGGGTTTATTGGGGTACCTATCCAGAATCTCTATTTGTAAAAAAAAGAAAGGTAAACAGTGGGGTTAGTGCTTCCTATCGGGTTTGGAAATCCACTTTTGAAAGCTTGGTCATTCTATATGTTCCTGCTCCTTGGGGAGCAAAGGCCCATTTCAGGAAATCCACTTTAGCTGAAGAAAAAAATCAGTGTTCACATGGCTCCTTGCAGTTCCAGAACCAAGGGGAGGTGATTAAGTGTCTCAGGTTGTAAAAGGTATGGGCTGTGGACTACCTAGAGGAATACAACTGAATAAAAAGGATTTTCTGGCAGGTAACAGGGCCTCTGGTACTTTGCTGTTCTTCTGCTCAACTGTGTATTTTGTTGAAGATTTTGATGGCCTAGATTTTCTGGGACCGTCCATACCGACACAGTGAAGAGAGTCTGCACCTCCTTTTTCTTAACTCTGGTCATCATTCCCTGTGGACCACAGACCATTGTCAATAGCTCATATGTACTTGGAGTTCTCCCAAAGTTTATCTTTCTGTCTTTGCCCCAGATTACTGCAAGAAGTACAAAAAGCACGTGAGGAGCAGATTCCAGTGTATTAAAGACAGGAATGCCCGTTTGGGTGAGACTGTGAACCTCAACAAACGCTACACTAGGCTGCGTCTTGTCAAGGAACACCAGAGCCAGCAGGAGAGGGAGCATGAGCTCCTGGCCATTGGCAGGACTTCAGCCAAGACGCTGGATAGCCCCATGAGTTCCCTGAATGTGGAATTGCTGTTTGAGCCTGATGACCAACACTTGGAGCCCGTTCACACAGTGGTATTCCAGGGATCGGCAGGCATTGGGAAAACTATACTGGCCAGGAAGATCATGTTGGACTGGGCATCAGACAAAATTTACCAAGACAGGTTTGACTACTTGTTTTATATCCACTGTCGGGAGGTGAGCCTCGGGACACGGAGGAGCCTTGGGGACCTGATTGTCAGCTGCTGCCCTGACCCATACCCACCCATATGTAAGATTGTGAGCAAGCCTTCCAGGATTCTCTTCCTTATGGATGGCTTCGATGAGCTGCAGGGTGCCTTTGATGAGCATACAGAGGCTCTCTGCACAAACTGGCAGAAGGTGGAGCGGGGAGACATTCTCCTGAGCAGCCTCATCAGGAAGAGGCTGCTTCCTGAGGCCTCTTTACTCATCACCACAAGACCTGTGGCTCTGGAGAAACTGCAGCATTTGCTGGACCGTCCCCGTCATGTGGAGATCCTGGGTTTCTCAGAGGCCAAAAGAAAGGAATATTTCTTCAAGTATTTCTCAGATGAGCAACAAGCCACAGAAGCTTTCAGGCTGATTCAGGAGAATGAGATCCTCTTTACCATGTGCTTTATCCCCTTGGTCTGCTGGATTGTGTGCACTGGGTTGAAGCAGCAAATGGACAGTGGCAAGAATCTTGCCCAGACATCCAAGACTACCACTTCGGTGTATATCTTCTTCCTCTCCAGTTTGTTGCAATCCCACAGAGAGACCCAGAAGCACCAAGTCTCTGCCAGCCTCCGGGGTCTCTGCTCGTTGGCAGCAGATGGAATCTGGAACCAGAAAATCCTGTTTGATGAGTGTGACCTTAGGAATCACGGCCTTCAGAAGGCAGATGTGTCTGCTTTCTTGAGAATGAACCTATTCCAAAAGGAAGTGGACTGTGAGAAATTCTACAGCTTCATCCACATGACTTTCCAGGAGTTCTTTGCTGCCATGTACTACCTTCTGGAAGAGGAGGAACAGGGAAGGATGAGGAACCTGCCATGGAGTAGTTCCAAGCTTCCCAACCGAGATGTGAAGGTTCTTCTTGAAAACTATGGCAAATTTGAAAAGGGGTATCTGATTTTTGTTGTCCGTTTCCTCTTTGGCCTTGTAAACCAGGAGAGAACCTCCTACTTGGAGAAAAAATTGAGTTGCAAGATCTCTCAACAAATCAGACTGGAGCTGCTCAAATGGATTGAAGAGAAAGCCAAGGCCAAAAATCTGCAGATCCAGCCCAGCCAGCTGGAGTTGTTCTACTGTTTGTATGAGATGCAAGAGGAGGATTTTGTGCGAAAGGCCATGGGCCATTTTCCCAAAATTGAGATCAGTCTTTCCACCAGAATGGACCATGTGGTTTCTTCCTTTTGTATTGAGAACTGTTGCAGGGTGGAATCACTTTCCCTGAGGCTGCTTCATAACTCCCCAAAGGAGGAAGAGGAGGAGGAGGAAGAGGAGAATGAGAAGGAAATGCAACACTGTGATGTGGATCACTGTGTCCCCCTAGATCCTCATACCACCTATGCTTATCGGTAAGGAGATTTGGCTTCCGGCAGGTGTAGAATAGTAGTGCTGGTATCCATTTTCTAGCCACCTTTCTCTGGGCACTTGCTGTCTCTCCCTGCTTCTCAACTGTCTTTAAAATGTGGCTGCCAGACACCTTCAATGACAGAGGTTGACTAGTAGGGGAAAGGAAAGTGGACAAATGGGAGAGGAAAAAGGCAATGAAGAAAATAAGCAAATGATTGGTGGATGCCAACTCAGTGCAAGGTATTCTGTGGGGTAGAGAGTTGAATAAAAATGTTGTAAACTCAAATTGCTTGTAATCTACTTGGGGCTCTAGTGCTTAGTATTCAGTTAATACCCAAGGAGCAAAACAACCCCAGTGACTGTCTCACGAGCACAGAAGACAGAAGGCCTTTAGTGCTGGGTGCTGAAGGGAGGCTTCTCAGAGGAGTGAGGTTTGAGCCTGCCTTGAAGGTTTGGTAGGATATGGGTGAGTGCAGGAGAAGGTAAGGGGATTTTGGCAGTGGGGTCTGGTGTCTGAGGAACAGATTATGTAGGACACTATGGGGAGGGACATGGTTTCATTGGAAGTTATAATGAGGGAAAATTGAGGGTAATAGAGCTGGGAAGGAGAGGGTGATTTTAAGTCCCACATTATGTTTATAACCAGGAAGTCACCAACAGCACCCTCTTCAGGGTCTGTTCATCAATATTGTAGGAGATCAGAAGCCAGTTGCTGTGTCTGAACAGCAAAACAGTTCAGTTGCCTGACCTCTGAAGTCCCTGCTTGGGAACTGCCACAGCTATGGTGGGAAGGTGGATGCTCTGTGAATACTTGGGTTTAACCTGCCTAGAAAACACTTGACATGGGACAAAATTAAGGAGAAAGGGGACTGGTCCTTCCACCAGGGATCATGACTTTTCAACTCCCTCTCTCATGCTTGGCACTGCTACCAGGACAACCTTTTTATTTATCATTCAGTCATCAAGGACCACCTGCTAGGGCTTCAGCATTAGCTAAGACCTGGCCCTGCTCACAGCAACTTAAGGTTCAGTTGTGGAGACAGTTGGAAAACAACGATGGACAGTAGAGAGAGATGGACTATGGCAAGAACATCTATAGGATGTACCAGAAACACATGGTGGGAAGCCCTTGACCAGCTGGCCTCTGAGAGACGGAGCATGAGAAACCCAAGTGTGGGCAAAGGGTGGCTTGAACAGAGGGAATAGTGGGTTCAGAGGGCAGAGGTGGTGAAGCAGGTGTGTCCCTATAATGGCAAATAGTTTAGGGTAGCTGTAGAGGGTGAGAAAGAGAAAGTGAGGGAAGGAAGCATATCTGCTCTATAGGGCCCTAAAAACTATGCTGAGGAGAAACCTGACCAAGATCACACAGAGCTGTGAAGAAGGCTTGCAGAGACTCAGACTAAAACTCCTGATGAAAAGCCTGACACATCTCATTAGATGATAGTTACCTTCCTCTGAGGGCAAGAGCTTGCTTTGTGTGTTCCATAACCTTCTAAAGACCAGCAGCATTGGGCATCCATCCCATGCTTGTTAGAAGTGCAAAGCTGCATGTCTAATTCTAGACACACAAAGTCAGAATCTGCATTTTAACAAGACCTGCACATTGGAACCACTGCAAGTCTTAAGAATATTGATGTATGTGGTCCCATCTCAGAGATTCTGATATTAGTCTCATGGTGTCACCTGGCCTAGGGATTTTTGGCAGCATAGCTGATGCTATTATGCACCCCGTGTGAGAACTGGTCTCTGGGTCACTTAGAGTGACCAAGGCCATGGGCAGGACGGCTGACTGATGAGAGAGGGAAGAGAAAGACACCTGGGGGAGGCTCCGGAGGGTGTGCAAAGGCAGCAAGTCACAGACTCATGCTATTTCCATAATAGAGTGTGCAGGATAGTCTTACCAGGCCACCCCCTCCCCTCCCACCCCTGGCCTTTGTTATTCCTCAGTAGGCCATTTGTGGTTCTGTGAGTCAGCTCTTAATCCTCAGGAGGTCTTTGTCTGAACTGATTTTTCTTTTTTTTCTTCCTTGTTTACAATTTCTAGGTTGGTGAATTGCCAGTTCACTGTCAGCCTTTGGCAGGGTCTCTTCTCAGTCCTGAGCAGTAACTCACTGAGCCTCACTGAACTGAATCTCAGTGACAATGCTCTGGGGGACCAAGGGGTAAATGTGTTATGTGAAATGCTCCAGCATCCTGGCTGTAATATTCGGAGATTGTGGTAAGAACCTGTGTGTGTGTGTGTGTGTGTGTGTGTGTGTGTGTGTGCGCACCTGTTGCATGTATTTATGAGTGAGACAGAAAGAGGAAGACCCCAGATCAGTGGTTTAATAAAGTCTTCTAGGGCTGCTATATAACAAAGTACCACAAACCAAGAGGCTCAAACAATAGAAATTCATTATTTCATAGTCCTGGTGGCTGGATGTTCAAGATGAAGGTGTCAGCAGGGCTGGTTTCTCCTGAGGCCTTTCTTACAGACTTGTAGATGATGGTCTTCTTCCTGTGTCTTCACATGGTCTCTGTGTTCATGTTGGCTCTCCTCAAGGATACCAGTTGTGTTGAACTGGGGCCTGTCCTGATGACCTCATTTAAAGCCTGATTTCCAAATAAAGTCACAATTCTGAAATCCTAGGGATTAAGACTTCAACATATGATTTTTTTGGAGAGGTGGACACAGTTCAGTCCATAACAAGTGAGAAGGAAGAATGGATCAGAGGCCAGTTGTTTGGGAAGTTTCAAATGGGGAAGAAGGTAGGGGAAGTGAAAGGCCTGTGTTGGTGATACAACAAAAAGCGCATGACCTTCATGATCTTCCATTTCCTCACTGGCCATCCTCATAGATGAGAATTGGAGAGTTTTGTCATATACAATGGCTACTTGGGCTGGACCTCATGAAAATATTTTGTATAAGGGTACTTGGATGGCTCAGTGGTTGAGCATCTGCCTTTGGCTGAGGTCGTGATCCTGGGGTCCTGAGATCAAGTCCCGCATTGGGCTCTCTGGAGGGAGCCTGCTTCTTTCTCTGCCTGTGACTCTGACTCTCCCTCTGTGTCTTATTTAAGCATCTAATCACACTAGGGCACCCACCAGGGCATTTAGGTAAGGGAATGGTATAATGCAGGATAAATTACAAATCCTTTTCGTACCTTCAAGGCTCTGGCTGGTTTTGGCTCTTTACCTGCCTCTCTATCTCCATCCCACACCAGTCTCCTCAACTGCCCTGGTGGGTGCCCCTGTGTGATTCCAGAGAGGGAGACACAATGAGGGAGACATGGGTGATTCTGAGATATTTTGGAGGTAAACAGGGGTTTAGTTATGCATTTACTTCTGGTTGGTGTGAAGATAGTAGCAGAAAGGAAGATTGTTATTTATTTATTTATTTATCTATCTATTTATTTATTTATGTTTTTATTTATTTGACAGAGAGAGAGAGAGAGAGAGAGAGAGATCACAAGCAGGGGGAGGGGCAGAGGGAGAGGGAGAAGCAGGTTCCCACTGAGCAGGGAGCCCAACACGGGCTCCATTCCAGGATCCTGGGATGGTGACCCAGCTTCACTGATGGAGCCACCCAGGTACCCCTGGAAGATTGTTTAACAGGCTCTAGGATGATGAATTATTCACCTAGAAAGGAGAATGTTGTTCTTGCTCCTCTGACAGGGACACAAAGTGTTGTTATTGGTGGTGATGGTGATAATGGTGTGTGTGTGTGTGTGTGTATGTGTGTGTCATTGTAAAACAAGTCAAGAACTAGAGATTCCTGCTGTTTCAGTGTAGGTGGGGGGCTGGTAATTGATCTTTAAACAGAACAATGGGAACAGGATTGACAAAGAGAAGTAGATGGGTAAAACCCTAGAGAGACCTATATCCACCTGAGGGATTTTCACAGTGAGGAATGTGTGATGATGAGGTGGAACACACAGGTTCACCACCTTTTCCATTTATAAGACAGGGACATGCCATGTACACATTGCAGAGCTGACCATTATTTACATAGAGAGTTCACTGAGCCTGGGAGCCAAAGTCACACTAAAACTCAGGCTGCATACAGGTGTTCTGATTAAAATTTTCCTTTTGTAATGTGAGAATGCAAATGCCCCTGTTTGGTGCTGAAAACAAGCACAGACCAGAAGGCAGTGACAGAGAAACAGCCTGTGTTCTGATGCTTCTGCTTCTGTGCTTGGCATGAAGGTTGGGGCAGTGCTGCCTTTCCTATCGGTGCTGCTTCAACATCTCCTCAGTCCTGAGCAACAACCAGAAGCTGGAGGAATTGGATCTCAGCCACAACGCCCTGGGAGACTTTGGAATTAGACTTCTTTGTGTGGGGCTGAAGCATCTGTTCTGCAATCTGAACAAGCTTTGGTGAGTCTGAACTATTTTCCTTCGCAAAGCGTGAGCTGTGGCTTCGATGAGTCATGATGGGCTACAGTTTTCGCATGAGAATGGCCATCACTGTTCAGAAGATTTCCAGATGTTGATCAATAATGCAGTCAGTTATGTTTATTGTGGGAAGAGCCACATACTAAGCCTTAGGGAAGGAACTTAAAAAATCAAATCATGCTCGCTTTTAAGATATTTACAGTCTAGCTAAGAAAGTAAAACCAGTGTAAAGCATTGCTCTGGAAGAGTTTTGGGAGTTGATGACAAGTTCTTGGTCTCCATGCTAAGCAAGAAGAGAGGTGCTAACACAATACAGACACCTGGTATTTTACGCAGCCTTTCATTTACTGCTTCTGGGAGACTTGAATTTTGAAGAAGAGAAAACACTTGAAAATGGTAGTGATGATTCACACCCATTAGGAGGACTGTTATAAAACAAAACCAAACCACAAGGATAGATGAGCATGTGGAGAAATTGGAACTATAAAGCATTGCTGATGGGAATGTAAAGGGTATGGCCAGTGTGGGAAATAGAATGTCAGTTCCTCAGAAACATGACCCAGCAATTTTACTTCTGGGTACATATAAAGAGAGTGAAATCAGGCACCCAAATGTGTATTTGCACATCTGTGTCAACAACAGCATTATTTACAATAGCCAGAAAGTGGAAATACCTCAAATATCTATTGATGAATAAATGTGGGTGGAATTGCGGTTGGGAGTCAGGGAATGTGGTACAGACATGCATCCATCCTTAACAGGAATTTGGACACATCCTGCAATGTGGATGAACCTGAAAGACATTAAACTAATTAAAATAAGCCATACATAGAAGAGTAGATATGTACAATTTCACTCACAGGAAGCACCTAAAATAGTCAAATTCACAGAGACAAGTAGTAGAATAGTGGGTCCCAGGGGCTGGGGGAGGGAGGTATGGGGAGTTAGTGTTTAGTGGACACTGATTTCCAGTTTGGAAAAGATGAAAAACTTCTGGAGATGGATGGGGGTCACAGTTACACAGAGAAGACACTTAAATGCTCGTGAACTGTACACTTAAATTGGGTTGCAATGGTGAATGTTATGCCATGTATATTTTACACTATATGGATTAGTGCAGGGCCTCGAAGAGATGTAGATTGGGCATGGGCTGGAAGGTGTTTCCTTGGTATTATGCCAAAGGAAAGGAAATAGAAAGTTTGAGTAGTTTGGATGTGCTTTCCACGTGCGGACTGGACTAGAGGCAGCGTCAGAGCCAGCGCTTCCGCGATTCACAGCGTGAGATGAGAGAAGTGAATGACACTCTGCCATCTCTGTGGAAGGTTGGTCAGTTGCTGTCTCACACCAGCATGTTGTGAGGACCTTGCATCCATGCTGAGCACCAACCAGTCCCTGACCAGACTCTACCTGGGGGAAAATGCCCTGGAAGATGCAGGAGTTGGAGTTCTATGTGAAAAAGCAAAGCACCCACAATGTAAACTTCAGAGACTGGGGTAAGTCATTGTGGGTGTCTCAGTGGAGAAGCAAACACCCCCTCCTTAGGGATGTAATGGGAAACATGATGGGGTTTGCTCTGTGAAAGTTGGTCAGATGGAATGGAGGGTAGGGAACGGAGGAGCCAGTATGTGAGGTGGTTGCAGGTGCTAGATACTAATTTCTACTGTAAGGTATTTATGACCCCGAACTGGAGATTCTTAGAATTGAAGGAAACTGTAAGGGTTGTTGAGCCCAGGCCCCCACTTGCTCCTCAGACACTCACACGGATAGTTACTGGCTTCACGTGTGAACACTTCGAAGCACACCAGTCATTGCTGCCCAGTGAAGCCACAGCAGGAGGACAGAGTTGTGTCTATGCAGCACCTTCTTTGGTTTCTGGGGTTGGTCCTTGTTTCACCCCCCAGGGCTCTGCTGAGAGATGTTGATCTCAATTCCCCAGAGACCACACTCGAACTCTAGGCTTCTCTTCTCTTGCCTGGACGTCTCTGAATTCTCAAGAAGGATGCGGCTTCCCACCTTCGCCTATGTAGTCATGCTGTCCCAAGAAGGGCTGCTATGTTCATGTCCCTCTGAGAAGTATACTGCTGAGACCTGAGCCTGATACTCCTAAAGATATGTGGTGGTTTTTTCACCCCCTGTGGCAGGGCACTGTGTTGTCACAGGGGGCCTGTGGTTTCCTTTTGCTTCTGGCAGGCACATTGCATCACAACTTCATATTGGAATTCTGTAGTAAATAATAATGTGAAATTCTGGGGTGTTTCCTTCCTTCCTTCTTCCTTCCTTCCTTCCTTTCATTATTTTTAAAATATTTATCTATTTATTTGAGAGAGACAGAGAGAGCGAGCATGAGCAAGGTGCCAGCCATGGGGCTCCATCCCAGAACCCTGGGATCATGACCTAAGCCAAAGGCAGATGCTTCACTGATTGAGCACCCCAGCACCCCTCTGGCATGTTTTCTAACACTAACAACCAAATCTCTACAGAACCCAACTGCGTGTCTCACATGTCAGTTCAGATCTGACACTATATACTCAGACTTGGCACAGACCCCACAGGTCAAGAGCCTAGTCCTATATGCTCCCCATGCTGGCAATGTCAGATACCAATGCAGGTAGTGGGCACAGTTCACTTGCACATCTCTCTGACTCAGCTATGAACTGGGGACTTCCACAATCCCGTCTCAGGTTTGAAAATTTGCTAGAACAGCTCACAGAAATCAGAGAAACACAACTTACATTTATTATAAAATATAAAGAATGTAAATAAACAGCCAGATGAAGAGTCATATAGGCTGAGATCTGGAGCGCAGGGACTCTGTCCCCATGTAGTTGTGGTGGGCCACACTCCCAGCACACAGATGCTTTCTTCAACCTAGAAGGTCTCTGAATCTCATTATTCAGAGAGTTTACAGAGTTTAATCTCTGGCCTTCCTCGTTTCTCCTTCCTTGAGTTTGGTGGGTGGGGCTGGAGGTTCCAATTCGCTAATCACTTGGTCATTCTGGTGACCAGCCCCATCCTAAGGGCATCTATGGGTCTCACCTTCAGTCACCCCATTAGTATAAACTCAGGTGTGCTCAGAGGGGGCTCCTTTGAGTTGCAAAAGAGACTGCTCCACTTTGGACATTCCAAAGGTGTTAGAAGCCCTGTGCCAGAAACTGCTTATATACATATTTCTGCAAACTAAGCTGCAAACTATACATATTTCTCATTACGACACAAAAATAACAACTGATAATCATGTACCTAAACATGATCTTTATATGGGTTATCTCAGGTGGCCTCATAAAGATTATGCCAAGTAGATATCAGTGTCTCCAACTTCAATAGGAAAAAATGAGGCTCAGAGAGCATAAGACATTTGCCCAAGGACACCCAGATCGGAGGCAGTGGAGCATGTGCAAACACAGCCCAGTGCAGTGTACTGCCTCATGATGTGTTTGTCTAGGGGGCTTCCATGTCCTGCTTCGTCAACCTGCATGGGCCTCACTTTCCGCTCTGCTAGGTGTCCTCTTACCTTTCTTTTGATGAATTGTTTAGGCATTTTTGAATTGTGGTTCTGTCAATGTTATCTATCTACAATGTTATCTATCTACAACAAGCAAACCGTAAATGTCTTTGTTCCCATTACTGATATGAATACGAATCCACGTCAGCACCAAGACATAATAGAGCAGGGAGGGTCTTCACTGAGAAATAATCCCTTAATTCATCCTTACAAGCCACATGTGGTTACACCACTGTGTTATCCTTCCACCTGTCCCATCAACCCACCCACACATGTCACTGTGCCTCTGTCCTCAAAGAACACTGTATCCAACACCTCCACATCCTCTCAGCATGACTCAACCTCAGCAATTTGGCTTCTGCAACTCTTGGTTTGTTCAAAGGCGTCCTTGGGCTCCTTTACTTGTGAGCACTCTGGGGGTTTGCCTGTAGGTGTCGACAGTAGCAGTGAGTGAGGCAGACCAAGAGTCACAGCTTACAGGGGGCAGTGCACCCCAGACAGCAGGCAAACAATGTGTAATATATCTATGGGGTATCATAAAACCTGGAGTTGATGGTGAGGGCTGCTTTCTTGGCCAGGTGGGCAGCAAATGTCTCCCGAGTGGCCTAGGATCAGGTACTAACTGCAGGGGAATTGTGAGCTCTGAAGGAGCCAGGGGAAAAGGAATACTCCAGGGAAAAAAGAGAAGTGGAGAGACCCAGAGCACAGACTCTCAGAGGGCCCTCAGTGGTTCCGGTTCTGACTTGAACAGCCTCCCCAGTCTTTACTTAACATCTGTTGCTTTTCATTTACTCATCACCTTCCTCTTGTTTTTGGAGAATTACTCAGTCTTTCCTGCTATTTCTACAGCTTCTGTTTCTCTGGGTCCTGCACTGACTTCTCTTCCTGTGGTATGGGGATTTCACCGCTGGTTTTCTTTTCTTACTGATGTTTGTACCCTCTCTGGGACCACTCCTGTGCCCCTTAGCTTCAAAAACAATGTGGATAGAGATAGCTCTGAAAACAAGTCTTAAACCCACATATGATTCATTAGCTTTTCTTTTCTTTCTTTCTTCTTCTTCTTCTTCTTCTTCTTCTTCTTCTTCTTCTTCTTCTTCTTCTTTTCTCAAATAGATTTAGATGTCTTGGAGCAGTTTTAGATTCACAGCAGGATGGGGAGGAAAGTATGGGAATTTCTACATACTCTTTCCCCACTCATGCATAGATTCCCCTGTCATCAACATCACTAACAGGGTGCTACATTCGTTATAATTGAGGAGTTGATGACACATCATAATCACACAAAGTGCACAGTTTACATTGGAATTCACTCTTGCTTATGCACATCGTGTGAGTTTGGATCAGTGTATGACCGCATGTATCTACTACTGTAGTAATACAGAAAGTAGTTTCCCTCCCCCTTTTCTTTTTCCTTACCACTTTGGATTCCTTTTTTTTCCTTTTTGTCTGAATGCTACAACTAGGATTTCCAGAACTATGTTGAATAAAAGTTGTGAGAGTGGACATTCTTGTCTTGTTCCTGACCTTAGAAGAAAAATTTTTAGTTTTTCACCATTGAATATGATGTTATCTGTGGGTTTTTCACATAAGGCTTTTATTATGTTGAGGTATGTTCCCTACAAACCCATATTGTTGGGAGTTTTTATCATGAATGGATGTTGTATTTTGTTAAGTGATTTTTCTGCATGTATTGAGATGATCCTATGGTTTTTGTCCTTTCTCTTAGTAATGTGATGTATCACATTGATGGGTTTGCAAATATTGAAGTACTCTTGCACCTCTGAATAAATCCTACTTGACCATGATGAATGATTTAATGTATTGTTGAATATTTTGTTGAGAATTTTTTCATCTATGTTCATCAGTGATATTGGCCTAGGCTTCTCTCTCTCTCTCTCTCTCTCTCTCTCTCTCTCTCTTTTAGTAGTGTATTTTTCTGGTTTTGGTATCAGGGTAGTGAATGAATCTGGAGGTTTTGTAATAGTGTGAGAAGAATAGGTATTAATGTTTCTTTAAATGTTTGGTAGAGGGGATCCCTGGGTGGTGCAGTGGTTTGGCGCCTGCCTTTGGCCCAGGGCACGATCCTGGAGACCCAGGATCGAATCCCACGTCAGGCTCCTGGTGCATGGAGCCTGCTTCCCCCTCTGCCTGTGTCTCTACCCCTCTCTCTCCGTATGACTATCATAAGTAAAAAATTAAAAAAAAAATAAATAAATGTTTGGTAGAATTCACCTGTGTCTGGACCTGGGCTTTGTTTATTGGTAATTTTTTGATTACTGACAAAATTTCATTAATTGATCTTTTCATATTTTCTATTTCTTCCTGATTCAATTTTGGAGAAGTATGTTTCTAAGAATTTATCCATTTCTTATAGGTTGTCCAACTTGTTGGCATATACATTTTCATAAAATTCTCTTATCTTTATTTGTGCTTCTGTGATGTTAATTGTTATTTCTTCTCTTTCATATCTGATTTTATTTATCTGACTCCTCTTTATTTCTTGGTAAGTCTGGCTAATGGTTTATCAATTTTCTTTATACTTTCAAAGAACCAGCTCCTGATTTCAATGATCCTTTCCATTGTTTCTTTAGTCTCTATTTAATTTACTCATGTGCTGATCTTTATTATTTCCTTATTTCTACTAGTTTTGGCTTTGTTAGTTCATCTTTTTTTGCTCTTTCAGGTGTTAGGTTAGGCAGTTTATTTGAGATTTTTCTTGTTTCTTGAGGTAAGTGTGTATTGGCAGTAAGCTTTCTCTTGGAACAGCTTTTACTGCATACCAAAGATTTTGGGTTGTTGTATTTCCATCTGCATTTGTCTCCATGTTTTTAAAAATTTCCTCTTTGATTTTATGGATGACCCATTAGTTGTTTAGGAGAATGTTGTTTAACCCCCATGTATTGATGTTCTTCCCAGATTTTTTCTTGTAATTCATTTCTAGTTTCATACTGTTGTGGTCAGAACAGATGCTTCATCTAACTTCAAACTTCCTGAATTTATTGAAACCTGTCTTGTAGAGAATGTTTTCTATGTATTTGAAAGAATGTATATTCTGCTGTTTCTGGATAGAATGTTCTGTATATATCCATTAGGTCCGCCTGGTCCAATGTATTGTTCAAAGTCACTGTTTTCTCATTGATTTCTGTGTGGATGATCCATCCATTAATGTAATTGGGGTGTTAAAATCCCCTATTATTATTGTATCACTGTCATTTTCTCCCTCTATGTCTGTTAATAATGGCATTGCATTTTAGGTATTCCTATGTTGGGCGCATAGATATTGACAATAATTGTATCCTATAATTAGATTACTCCCTTTATCATTATATAGTGTCTTTCTTTGTCTGTTGTTATAACTTCGCTTTAAAGTTTATTTTGCCAGATATAAGTATTCTTTCCCTGGCTTTTATTTTTCTTTTTCTATTTCCATGGTATATGTTTTTCCATCCTTTCACTTTTTGTCTGTTGATATCCTTAGGTCTGAAGTGATTCTCTTGCAGGCAGCATATTAGATGGGTCTATTTCGTTTTATTCATTCAGTCAACCTATGTCTTTTGACTGGAGTGTAGTCCTTTTACATTTAAAGTAGTTATTGGTGGGACGCTGGGTGCCTCAGTGGTAGAGCGTCTGCCTTTGGCCCAGAGCATGATCCTGGAGTCTCAGGATCTAGTCCCACATCGGGCTCCCCTCAAGGAGCCTGCTTCTCCCTCTGTCTATATTTCTGCCTCTCTCTCTGTGTGCCTCTCATGAATAAATAAATAAAATCTTAAAAAAAGAAAGTAGTTATTGGTTAGCATGTATTTACTTCCATTTTGTTAACCTGGTTAACAACATTTTGTTTTCTGGTTGTTTTTGTAGTTCCTTTCTTGTCCTCTTGCTCTCTTCCCTTGTGGTTTGATGGCATTCTTTAGTGTTATGCTTGAATTAATTTCTCTTTATTTCTTGTGTATTTATTATAGGTTTTTTATTTGTGGTTATCATGTGATTCATATATAGCATTTTATGTATATAGCAGTTAATATTAAGTTTTTGGTTGCTTGAATTTGAACACATTCTAAAAGCACTATATTTTCACTCTGCTTGCATGTGATATGTATAGGATGTCATATTTTATCTCTATTCTTTCTTGTGTATCTCTTGACTGGTGTTTGTAGATGTAATTGACTTTACTGCTTTGGATTTTAACCTCCATACTGTCTTTATAAGAGATTAATCTACTTCCTTTACTGAATGTTTGGTTTTATCTGTGACTATTTCCCTTTTATAATTTTCTTACTTCTAGTTATGGGTTTTTCTTTCCACTGAAAGCATCCTCTTTAACATTTCTCGTAAGGTTGGTGTAATGGTGATGGACACCTTTAACTTTTATTCATCTGGGAAATACTGTATCTGTCCTATTCTGAATGATAATCTTGCCAAGCAGACTGTTACTGGTTACAAAGTTTTCCCTTCCAGCATTTTGAATGTATCATGCCATTATCTTCTGGTCTGCAATGCTTTTGCTAAAAAATGTAAAATTCTCTTGATCATACTTAAAAAATATTTTTAGTTTAAATTCAATTTGACAACATATACTATTACACCCAGTACTTATCTTAATGCTTGTCACCCATTACCACACTACCCCATCAACGTCCCTCCAAAACTCTCAGGTTCTTTCCTAGAGTTCAGAGACTCTCATGGTTTGTCTACCTCTGTAATTTTTTGCCTCTCAGTTTCCCTCCTTTCCCTTATAGTCCCTCTCACTATTTATTATATTCCCTGCTATGAGTGAAACCATATGATGATTGTCCTTCTCTGATTGACTTACTTCATTCAGGATCATACCCTCCAGTTCCATCCACATCAAAGCAAATGGTGGGTATTCATCCTTTCTTTTGTTTTATAATAAATTTATTTTTTATTGGTGTTCAATTTGCCAGCATACAGAATAACACCCAGTGCTCATCCCGTCAAGTGCCCCACTCAGTGCCTGTCACCCATTCACCCCCACCCCCCGCCCTCCTCCCCTTCCACCACCCCTAGTTCGTTTCCCAGAGTTAGGAGTCTTTATGTTCTGTCTCCCTTTCTGATATTTCCCACACATTTCTTCTCCCTTCCCTTCTATTCCCTTTCGCTATTATTTATATTCCCCAAATGAATGAGACCATATAATGTTTGTCCTTCTCCGATTGACTTACTTCACTCAGCATAATACCCTCCAGTTCCATCCACGTTGAAGCAAATGGTGGGTATTTGTCATTTCTAATGGCTGAGTAATATTCCATTGTATACATGAACCACATCTTCTTTATCCATTCATCTTTCGATGGACACCGAGGCTCCTTCCACAGTTTGGCTATTGTGGACATGGCTGCTAGAAACATCGGGATGCAGGTGTCCCGGCGTTTCATTGCATCTGAATCTTTGGGGTAAATCCCCAACAGTGCAATTGATGGGTCGTAGGGCAGGTCTATTTTTAACACTTTGAGGAACCTCCACACAGTTTTCCAGAGTGGCTGCACCAGTTCACATTCCCACCAACAGTGCAGGAGGGTTCCCCTTTCTCCGCATCCTCTCCAACATTTGTTGTTTCCTGCCTTGTTAATTTTCCCCATTCTCACTGGTGTGTGGTGGTATCTCATTGTGGTTTTGATTTGTATTTCCCTGATGGCAAGTGATGCAGAGTATTTTCTCATGTGCATGTTGGCCATGTCTATGTCTTCCTCTGTGAGATTTCTGTCCATGTCTTTTGCCCATTTCATGATTGGATTGTTTGTTTCTTTGCTGTTGAGTTTAATAAGTTCTTTATAGATTTTGGAAACTAGCCCTTTATCTGATATGTCATTTGCAAATATCTTCTCCCATTCTGTAGGTTGTCTTTTAGTTTTGTTGACAGTTTTCTTTGATGTGCAGGAGCTTTTTATCTTGATGAAGTCCCAATAGTTCATTTTTGCTTTTGTTTCCCTTGCCTTAATGGATGTATCTTGCAAGAAGTTGCTGTGACTGAGTTCAAAAAGGGTGTTGCCTGTGTTCTCCTCTAGGATTTTGATGGAATCTTGTCTCTCATTTAGATCTTTCATCCATTTTGAGTTTATCTTTGTGTCTGGTGCAAGAGAGTGGTCTAGTTTCATTCTTCTGCATGTGGATGTCCAATTTTCCCAGCACCCCTTATTGAAGAGACTGTCTTTCTTCCAGTGGATCGTCTTTCCTCCTTTATCGAATATTAGTTGACCATAGAGTTGAAGGTCCACTTCTGGGTTCTCTATTCTGTTCCATTGATCTATGTGTCTGTTTCTGTGCCAGTACCACACTGTCTTGATGACCACAGCTTTGTAGTACAACCTGAAATTTGGCATTGTGATGCCCCCAGCTATGGTTTTCTTTTTTAAAATTCCCCTGGCTATTCGGGGTCTTTTGTGATTCCACACAAATCTTAAAATTGTTTGTTCTAACTCTCTGAAGAAAGTCCATGGTATTTTGATAGGGATTGCATTAATCGTGTAAATTGCCCTGGGTAACATTGACATTTTCACAATATTAATTCTGCCAATCCATGAGCATGGAATATTTTCCCATCTCTTTGTGTCTTCCTCAATTTCTTTCAGAAGTGTTCTATAGTTTTTAGGGTATAGATCCTTTACCTCTTTGGTTAGGTTTATTCCTAGGTATCTTATGCTTTTGGGTGCAATTCTAAATGGGATTGACTCCTTAATTTCTCTTTCTTCAGTCTCATTGTTAGTGTCTAGAAATGCCACTGACTTCTGGGCATTGATTCTGTATCCTGCCACACTGCCAAATGGCTGTATGAGTTGTAGCAATCTTGGGGAGGAGTCTCTTGGGTTTTCTATATTCAGTATCATGTCATCTGTGAAGAGGGAGTTTGACTTCTTCTTTGCCAACTTGAATGCCTTTTATTTCTCTTTGTTGCCTGATTGCTGAGGCTAGGACTTCTAATACTATGTTGAATAGCAGAGGTGAGAGTGGACATCCCTGTCGTGTTCCTGATCTTAGGGGAAAGACTCTCAGGTTTTCCCCCATTGAGAATGATTTTTGCTGTGGGCTTTTCCTGGATGGCTTTTAAGATGCTGAGGAATGTTCCCTCTATACCTACACTCTGAAGAGTTTTGATCAGGAATGGTTTTGATCAGGATGCTGTATTTTGTGAAATGCTTTCTCTGCATCTCTTGAGAGGATCATATGGTTCTTGTCGTTTCTTTTTTTTGGTGTGATTTATTACAGTGATTGTTTTATCAATGTAGAACCAGCCTGGCATCCCAGGGATAAATCCTCCTTGCTCGTGATGATTAATCTTCTTAATGTACTGTTGGTCCTATTGGCTAGTATCTTGGTGAGAACTTTTGCATCCATGTTCATCAGGGATATTGGTCTGTAATTCACCTTTTTGTCTGGTTTTGGGATCAGGGTAATGCTGGTCACATAGAAAGAGTTTGGAAGTTTTTCTTCCATTTCCATCCTTTGAAACACTTTAGTAGAATAGGTATTATTTCTTCTTTAAATGTTTGATAGAATTCCCCTGGGAAGCCATCTCTCTCTGGACTAGTTTCTTGGGAGATTTCTCATTGCTGCTTCCATTTCCTTGATGGTTGTTCATCTGCTCAGATTTTCTGTTACTTCCCGTTTCAGTTTTGGTAATTTGTAGGTTTCCAGTAACACATCCATTTCTTCCAGATTGCCTAATTTGTTGGCGTATAGTTGCTCATAATGCGTTTTAAAAATCATTTTTATTTATTTGGGATTGTTTATGATCTCTCCACTTTCAGTCATGATATTATTAATTTGTGTGTTTTCTCTTTTCTTTTAAATAAGTCAGGCCACGGGTTTCTCTATCTTATTAATTCTTTCAAAGAACCAGCTCATGATTTTGTTGATCTTTTCTACAGTTCTTCTGGTCTCTATTTCATTGAGTTCTGCTCTAATCTTTATTATTTCTCTTCTTCTGCTTGGTTTAGTCTATACTTGCTTTACTTCTCCAGCTCCTTTACGTGCAAGGTTAGCTTGTGTATTTGAGATCCACCTGCCCCCGTTTTTTTGAGGGAGGCTTGTATTGCAATGTATTTCCCTCTTCAGACCACCTTTGCTGTATCCCAGAGATTTTTATCAGTTGTGCCTTCATTTTCTTAGTTTGAATGAATCTTCTTAATTCTTCTCTAATTTTATATTTGACCCATTCATCCTTATCAGGATGCTCTTTAGCTCCATCTGTTTGAGTTTCTTCCAAATTTCTTCTTGTGACTGAGTTCTAGTTTCAAAGCATTGTAGTCTGAAAATATGCAAGGGACAACCCCAGTCTTTTGGTACTGGTTGAGACCTGATTTATGACCCAGCATGTGGTCTATTCTGGAGATGGTTCCATAGGCACTTGAGAAGAATGTGCATTCACTTGTGCTTGGATGGAAAGTTCTGTATATATCTGTTAAATACATCTGGTCCAGTATATTATTTAAGGCCTTTGTTTCTTCGGTGATGTTCTGCTTAGAGGATCTGTCTTTTGCTGCAAATGCGGTGTTGATGTCTCTTACTATTGATGTATTACTATGTAAATATCTCTTTATGTTGGTTATTAATTGATTGATATACATGGCAGCTCCCACATTAGGGGCATCAGTATTCATGATTGTTATGTCTTCTTGTCGCATATACCCTTTAAGTATGATATAGTGTCATTCGCCATCCTTTATTAGAAAATGTAATGTATCTGATATGAGGATTTCTACCCATGCTTTCTTTTTTTATATAAATTTATTTTTTATTGGTGTTCAATTCACCGACATATAGAATAAGACCAAGTGCTTATCCCATCAAGTGCCCCCCTCAGTGCCCGTCACCCAGTACCCCCCCCTGCCCACCTCCCGTTCCACACCCCTTAGTTCCTTTCCCAGACTTAGGAGTTTCCCATATTCTGTCTCCTTTCTGATATTTCCCGCTCATTCTTTCTCCTTTCTGCTTTATTCCCTTTCACTTTTTTTTATATTCCCTAAATGAATGAGACCATATAATGTTTGTTCTTCCCTGATTGACTTATTTCACTCAGTGTAATAACCTCCGGTTCCATCCACGTCTAAGCAAATGGTGGGTATTTGTAGTTTCTAATGACTAATATTCCATTGTATACATAAACCACATCTTCATTATCCATTCATCTTTCCTTTTTTTTTGAAATGATTGAAAATTATTTTATTTTTATTTTATTTTATTTTTTTAATAATAAATTTATTTATTATTGGTGTTCAATTTGCCAACATACAGAATAACACCCAGTGCTCATCCCGTCAAGTGCCCCCCTCAGTGCCCGTCACCCACTCACCCCCACCCCCCACCCACCTCCCCTTCCACCACCCCTTGTTCATTTCCCAGAGTTAAGAGTCTTTATGTTCTGTCTCCCTTTCTGATATTTCCCACCCATTTCTTCTCCCTTCCCTTCTATTCCCTTTCACTATTATTTATATTCCCCAAATGATTGAAAACATATAATGTTTGTCCTTCTACGATTGACTTATTTCACTCAGCATAATACCCTCCAGTTCCATCCACGCTGAAGCAAATGGTGGGTATTTGTCATTTCTTTTTTTTAAATTTATTTATTTATTTATGATAGTCACAGAGAGAGTGAGAGTGGCAGAGACAGAGGCAGAGGGAGAAGCAGGCTCCATGCGCCGGAAGCCCGACGTGGGATTCGATTCCGGATCTCCAGGATCGCGCCCTGGGCCAAAGACAGGCGCCAAACCGCTGCGCCACCCAGGGATCCCTATTTGTCATTTCTAATGGCTGAGTACTATTTCATTGTATGCATAAACCACATCTTCTTAATGTGTTCATCTTTCGATGGACACCGAGGCTCCTTTCACAGTTTGGCTACTGTAGAGAGTGCTGCTATAAACATCGGGGTGTAGGTGACCCGGCGTTTCATTCATTTGTATCTTTGGGGTGAATCCCCAACACTGCAATTGCTGGGTCATAGGGAAGATCTATTTTTAACTCTTTGAGGAACCTCCACACAGTTTTCCTCCACCAGTTCATATTCCCACCTACAGTGCAGGAGGGTTCCCCTTTCTCCACCTCCTCTCCAACATTTGTTGTTTCCTGCCTTGTTAATTTTCCCCATTCTCACTGGTGTGAGGTGGTATCTCATTGTGGTTTTGATTTGTATTTCCCTGATGGCAAGTGATGCAGAGCATTTTCTCATGTGCTTGTTGACCATGTCTATGTCTTCCTCTGATATTTCTGTTCATGTCCTTTTCCCATTTCATGATTGGATTGTTTGTTTCTTTGCTGTTGAGTTTAATAAGTTCTTTATAGATTTTGGAAACTAGCCCTTTATCTGATAGGTCATTTGCAAATATCTTCTCCCATTCTGTAGGTTGTCTTTGAGTTTTGTTGACTGTATCCTTTGCTGTGCAAGAGCTTCTTATCTTGATGAAGTCCCAATAGTTCATTTTTGCTTTTGTTTCTCTTGCCTTCATGGATGTATCTTGCAAGAAGTTACTGTGGCCAAGTTCAAAAAGGGTGTTGCCTGTGTTCTCCCGTAGGATTTTTTTTTTCTCCCGTAGGATTTTGATGGAATCTTGTCTCACATTTAGATCTTTCATCCATTTTGAGTTTATCTTTGTGTCTGATGCAAGAGAGTGGTCTAGTTTCATTCTTCTGCATGTAGATGTCCAATTTTCCCAGCACCATTTATTGAAGAGACTGTCTTTCTTCCAGTGGATAGTCTTTCCTCCTTTATCGAATATTAGTTGACCATAAAGTTCAGGGTCCACTTCTGGGTTCTCTATTCTGTTCCATTGATCTATGTGTCTGTTTTTGTGCCAGGACCACACTGTCTTGATGACCACTGCTTTGTAGTACAACCTGAAATTTGGCATTGTGATGTCCCCCAGATATGGTTTTCTTTTTTAAAATTCCCCTGGCTATTCGGGGTCTTTTCTGATTCCACACAAATCTGAAAATAATTTGTTCCATCTCTCTGAAGAATGTCCACGGTATTTTGATAGGGATTGCTGTAAACGTGTAAATTGCCCTGGGTAACATTGACATTTTCACAATATTAATTCTTCCAATCCATGAGCATGGAATATTTTTCCATCTCTTTGTGTCTTCCTCAATTTCTTTCAGAAGTGTTCTGTAGTTTTTCGGGTATAGATTCTCCTTTACCTCTTTGGTTAGGTTTATTCCTAGGTATCTTATGCTTTTGGGTGCAATTCTAATTTTTCTTTCTTTCTTTATTTATTTATGATAGTCACAGAGAAAGAGAGAGAGAGGCAGAGACACAGGCAGAGGGAGAAGCAGGCTCCATGCACCGGGAGCCTGATGTGGGATTCTATCCTGGGTCTCCAGGATCGCACCCTGGGCCAAAGGCAGGCGCCAAACCGCTGCGCCACCCAGGGATCCCTGGGTGCAATTCTAAATGGGATTGACTCGTTAATTTCTGTTTCTTCAGTCTCATTGTGAGTGTATAGAAATGCCACTGACTTCTGGGCATTTATTTTGTATCCTGCCACACTGTCAAATTACTGTATGAGTTGTAGCAATCTTGGGGTGGAGTCTTTTGGGTTTTCTTTTTTTTTTTATAAATTAATTTTTATTGGTGTTCAATTTACCAACATACAGAATAACACCCAGTGCTCATCACGTCAAGTGTACCCCTCAGTGCCCGTCACCCATTCACCCCCACCCCCCACCCTCCTCCCCCTCCACCACCCCTAGTTCATTTCCCAGAGTTAGAAGTCTTTATGTTCTGTCTCCCTTTCTGATATTTCTCACACATTTCTTCTCCCTTCCCATATATTCCCTTTCGCTATTATTCATATTCCCCAAATGAATGAGAACATACACTGTTTGTCCTTCTCCGGTTACTGTGGCCAAGTTCAAAAAGGGTGTTGCCTGAGTTCTTCTCTGGGATTTTGATGGAATCTTGTCTCACATTTAGATCTTTCATCCATTTTGAGTTTATCTTTGTGTATGGTGCAAGAGAGTGGTCCAGTTTCATTCTTCTGCATGTGGATCTCCAATTTTCCCAGCACCATTTATTGAAGAGACTGTCTTTCTTTTAGTGGATCGTCTTTCCTCCTTTATCGTATATTAGTTGAGCATAAAGTTCAGGGTCCACTTCTGGGTTCTCTGTTCTGTTCCATTGATCTATATGTTTGTTTTTGTGCCAGTACCACACTGTCTTGATGAACACAGCTTTGTAGTACAACCTGAAATCTGGCATTGTGATGCCCCCAGATATGGTTTTCTTTTTTTAAAATTCCCCTGGCTGTTTGGGGTCTTTTCTGATTCCACACAAATCTTAAAATAATTTGTTCTAAGTCTCTGAAGAAAGTCCATGGTATTTTGATAGGGATTGCATTATATGTGTAAATTGCCCTGGGTAACATTGACATTTTCACAATATTAATTCTGTCAATCCATGAGCATGGAATATTTTTCCATCTCTTTGTGTCTTCCTCAATTTCTTTCAGAAGTGTTCTGTAGTTTTTAGGGTATATTTTGAGACCCATTTGAATGGTAAATGGTTCTCCAACCTTTTATTTTCAGGTTGTAGGTGTCCTTCTGTCTAAAATGAGTCTCTTGTAGACAGCAAATAGATGGGTCCTGTTTTTTTATCCAGTCTGAAACTCTGCGCCTTTTGATGGGGTCATTAAGCCCATTCACGTTCAGAGTTACTTGAACTTCTTCTTAAAGGGGAGTTTTAAGAGTCCCCCTTAAAATTTCTTGCAGAGCTGGTTTGGAGGTCACATATTCTTTCAGTTCCTGCCTGTCTTGGAAGCTCTTTATCTCTCCTTCTATTTTGAATGAGAGCCTTGCTGGATAAAGTATTCTTGGTTGCATGTTCTTCTCATTTAGGACCCTGAATATATCCTGCCAGCCCTTTCTGGCCTGCCAGGTCTCTGTGGAGAGGTCTGCTGTTACCCTAATATTCCTCCCCATGAAAGTCAGGGACTTCTTGTCTCTTGCTGCTTTAAGGATCTTCTCTTTATCTTTGGAATTTGCAAGCTTCACTATTAGATGTCGAGGTGTTGAACGGTTTTTATTGATTTTAGGGGGGGATCTCTCTATTTCCTGGATCTGAATGCCTGTTTCCCTTCCCAGATTGGGAAAGTTTTCAGCTAGGATTTGTTCAAATACATATTCTGGCCCTCTGTCCCTTTCGGCGCCCTCGGGAACCCCAATTAAACGTAGGTTTTTCTTCCTTAGAGTGTCATTTATTTGCCTTAATCTGTCTTCATGGTCCCTTAATTGATTGTCTCTTTTTTCCTCAGTTTCCCTCTTTGCCATTAACTTGTCTTCTATGTCACTCACTCGTTCTTCCACCTCGTTAACCCTCGTCGTTAGGACTTCTAGTTTGGATTGCATCTCATTCAATTGATTTTTAATTTCTGCCTGATTGGATCTAAATTCTGCAGTCATGAAGTCTCGTGAGGCCTTAATGCTTTTTTCTAGAGCCACCAGTAGCTGTATAATAGTGCTTCTGAATTGGCTTTCTGACATTGAAGTGTAATCCAGATTTTGTAACTCTGTGGGAGCGAGGGCTGTTTCTGATTCTTTCTTTTGAAGTGAGGTTTTCCTTCTAGTCATTTTGCTCAGTGCAGAGTGGCCAAAAACAAGCTGTATTGGAACACAGGGGAGTATCACTGGTCCCTCTAGCTGGTCTTCTGGGGGAGGGGCCTGCTGCGATGATTTTCAGGTGTTAGCACTTGGGGGAGCTGCTCTGCCCCTGCCTGCTGCAGGGCTCAGCGGGGGTTGTTTACCCCGTCGGGCCCCAGGAGGAACAGCCCCAGTGGCTATGGCAGCTCTGGAAGCCTGGATTCAGCCTCCGCAGGAACTACGGGGCTCGGGGCTCTCGGCTCTCCGTCCGCAGGGCCTGGAGGCTCCGGGGCGGGGCCGCTGATCTGCTCAGCTCGGGGCAGGAGCGTCTTCGCTGTCTCGGGCCCTCCCGGCCTCTGCCTGTCCCGGGGGAGGCCGGATCCTGGGCTGTGTCCCGGCGCCCTGTGCTCCGGGGCCTGCGCTGGTGGATTCGCGCTCCCGCCCCGCAGCCCCCTCCGCGGAGCCGCCGCCCGAGCCCCTCCGAGCTGCTCCGGTCGGTCCCGCCGTGCGCGCTGCAGCCCTTAGGGAGCTCGGCGCACTCCCCCGGGGCGCAGGTGTCTGTTAGTGTCCCCGGGAGCCCGAGGGCATCCCCGCTCTCCTGGGTCCTGCTCCAACTCCCTGCGAGCCCCTTTCCGCCCGCCCGGGAAGGTTGGTGCAGCTCCTGCTCCTCCGGGACGGGGCTCTCCTGTCCTGGGGACACTCGCCCCGGCCTCAGCCCGGCTCCTCGCGGGGCCCCTCCCCCTCGGAGGCCTTTTGTTCCTTTATTTCTTTTTCCCCGTCTTCCTACCTTGATAGAAGCGCGGACTCTTCTCACTGTAGCATTCCAGCTGGTCTCTCTTTACATCTCAGGCCGAATTCGTAAATTTTCAGGATGGTTTGAAGGTTATCTAGGTAATTTGGTGGGGACAGGTGATTTGGGGACCCTGCTCTTCCGCCATCTTGCCCCTCCCCTCTTTTGGGTTTTCTATGTAGAGTATCATGTCATCTGCGAAGAGGGAGAGTTTGACTTCTTCTTTGCCAATTTGTCATTCATGATTTTATTAATTTGAGTCTTTCTCTCTTCTTTTTAGTAAGGCTCGCTAATGATTTATCTGTCTTATTAATTCAAAGAACTTTCAAAGAACTAACTCCTGGTTTTGTTGATCTGTTCCACAGTTCTTTTGGTTTCTATTCCATTGAGTTCTGCTCAAATCTTTATTAACTCTCTTCTTATGCTGGGTGTAGGATCTATTTGCTGTTTTTTCTCCAGCTCCTTTATGTCAAACGTTCACTTTTGTATTTGAGTTCTTTCCAGTTTTTGGATGGATGCTTGTATTGCGATGTATTTCCCCCTCAGGACTGCTTTTGCTGTATCCAATAGATTTTGAATGATTGTATCTTCATTCTCTTTAGTTTCCAGGAATCTTTTTAATTCTTCCCTGATTTCCTTGTTGACCTTTTCATCTTTTAGCAGGATGGTCCTTTACCTACCCTTCTTTGAAATCCATCCAACTTCTTCTTGTGATTTAGTTCTAATTTCAAGGCATTATGGTCTGAATATATGAATGGGCCAATCACAATCTCTTGGTATTGGTTAAGACCTGATTTGCGACCCAGTATGTGGTCTATTCTGGAGAAAGTTCCATGTGCACTGGATAAGAATACGTATTCAATTGCATTTGGATGTAAAGTTCTGTAAATATCTGTAAAATCCATCTGGTCCGGTGTATCATTTAAAGCTTTTGGTCTTTTGAGATATTGTGCTTAAAAGATCTGTCGATTATAGAAAGCATTGTGTTCAAGTCATCAAGTATAAGTTTATTATTATCGAAGTATGTCTTAACTTTGGTTATTAATTGATATACTTGCAGCTCCCACATTCGAGGCATAAATAATCATGATTATTAAGTCCTCTTGTTGGATAGATCCTTTAAGTATGACATAGTATCCCTCTTCATCTCTTATTACAGTGTTTGGGAGAAACTTTAATTTATCTGATACAAGGATGGCTACCCCTGCTTTCTTTTGAGGACCATGTGAATGGTAAATGGTTCTCCAACCTTTTATTTTCAGGCTGGAGGTGTCCTTAAGTCTAAAATGAGTCTCCTGTAGACTGCAAATAGATGGGTCTTGTGCTTTTATCCAGTCTGAATCCCTGCGACTTTTGATGGGGTCATTAAACCCATTCACATTCAGAGTTACTATTGAAAGATATGAATTTAGTGTCATCATGATACCTATTCAGTTCCTGGTTTCTGGATTGTTTCCTTTGACTTCCTTTTTCTTTTAAAGAGTCCCCCTTAATATTTCTTGCAGAGGTGGTTTGGTGGTCACATATTCTTTCACTTCCTGCCTATCTTGGAAGCTCTTTATCACTCTTTCTATTCTGAATGAGTGCCTTGCTGGATACAGTATTTTTGGCTGCTTGTTCTTCTCATTTAGGACCCTGAATATATCTTGCCAGCACTTTCTGCCTGCCATGTCTCTGTAGAGAGGTCTGCAGTTATCCTAATACTTCTCCCCATAAAGGTTACGGATTTCTTGTCTCTTGCTGCTTTAAGGATCATCTCTTTTTCTTTGGAATTTGCAAGTTTCACTATTAAATGTCGAGGTGTTGAGTGATTTTATGATTTTAGGGGGGAACTCTCTATCGTCTGGATCTGAGTGCCTGTTTCCCTTCCCACGTTAGGGAAGTTCTCAGCTCTGATGTTCAAATACATTTCTGGACCTCTGTTCCTTTTGGCGTCCCTGGGAACCCCAATTAAATGTAGATTTTTCCTTCTGAGACTGTCATTTATTTCCCTTAACTTATCCTCATGATCTTTTAGTCGTTTTTCTCTTTTCTTCTCAGTTTCCTTGTTTCCATCAACTTGGCTTCTATGTCACTCACTTCTTCTTCTATCTCATTAACCCTCGTTGTTAGGACCTCCAGTCTGAATTGCATCTCATTTAATTGATTTTTAATTTCTGTCTGATTAGATCTAAATTCTGCATTCATGAAGTCTCTTGAATCCTTTATGCTTTTTTTTCTCCATCCCCCAGTAGCTTTATAATTGTGCTTCTGAATTGGCTTTCTGACATTTGAATTTTATTTTATTTTATTTTTTAAATTTTTATTTATTTATGATAGTCACAGAGAGAGAAAGAGAGAGAGGCAGAGACATAGGCACAGGGAGAAGCAGGGTCCATGCACCGGGAGCCCGATATGGGATTCGATCCCGGGTCTCCAGGATCGCGCCCTGGGCCAAAGGCAGGCGCCAAACCGTTGCGCCACCCAGGGATCCCTGACATTTGAATTTTAATCCAAATGTTGTAACTGTGTGGGAGAGAGGACTGTTTCTGATTCCTTCTTTGTGGTGAGTTTTCCTTTTAGTTATTTTGCTCAGTGCAGAGTGGCCAAAAACAAGTTGTACTCGAAAAGAGAGAAAAAAAAGAAAAAAAAAAGGGTTGGTGGGGGGAAACAAATAGAAAACAAAAAACAATGAGGAGTACCCTCTGATTTTATATACTGTAAATCCCTCTATTTCCACTGGAACTTTCCAGTGCTGTTTGTTCAATAACTTGCTTTTCCACTGTCCATCTAGCTGGTCTTCTAGGGGAGGGGCCTGCTGTGCTGATTCTCAAGTGTGTGCCTCTGGGGGAGCTGCACAGCCCCTTGCCAGATGTAGGGCTCAGTGTTAGCTGTTTATCCTGTGACTCCCCTGCTTAGTCCCAGGTACAAGGCAACAGTAGGAGGAGGAAAAACAATAGTGGTGGCGGCCAGCTCTTCAGCCCTAGAGTCACCTCCTGCAGTAACTACTGCAGCTCCTAGTAGGCAGGGTCCTGGATGTTCCGGGGCAGGGAGCGCCTATCTGCACAGCTTGGGGCCGCCCAGTGGTAGGAGCATCCTTGCTGTCCTTTGTCCTCCTGGTCTCTCCCTGTCCCGGGGGAGCGGCAGATCTTGTGCTGTGTCTCCCAGCACCCTGGGCTCCCAGGCCTCCTCGGCTGGAATCGCTCCCTCCCTCCCCGTCCACACAGCCCCCTCCGCCCAGAGCCCCCACCTGAGCCGCCACCTGAGCTGCTCCCAGGCCAGGCAGCCCCATCTGAGTGGAGCTTCCGTGTTGAGCCGCTGCTTGGGGCTGCTGCCTGAGCTGGTCCCGGGGGCCTGCAGGGCATGTGCTGCAGCACTTTAGGGAGCTGGGCCGGCAGTGTGTGGAGTGCTCTCCCCTGGGGCCAAAATCCTCTGTTAGTGCCCCTGGGATCCTGAGGGCATCCCTGTCCCCCTGGGATCCTGCCTGAGCTCCCTGTGAGCACCTTTCCATCTGGGAAGATTGGTAAAGCTCCTGCTTCTCTGGGACTGGGGTCTCCTGTCCTCGCGGCACTCCCCCCCCCCCGTGGTCTTAGCCTGGCTCCTCGCGGGGGCCCCTTCCCCTTGGATGCTTTTTATTTATTTTTTCCCCCCGTTTTCCTACCTTGTTAGAAGGCAAACTCTTCTCACTGTAGCATTCTAGCTGTTGTCTCTTTAAATCTCAGGCCGAATTTGTCGGTTTTCAGGATGATTTGAAAGTTATCTAGGTAATTTGTTGGGTACAGGTGACTTAGGGACCCTACTCTTCTGCCCTCTTGCCCTGTCCCCCCAGTCACATATTCTTTCAGTTTCTGTCTGTCCTGGAATCTTTATCTATCCTTCTATTCTGATAGTCTGGCTGGAAAAAGTATTCTTGGCTTCACGTTTTTCTTGTTTAGTACCTGAAAAGATTATGCCAACTTCTGGCCTGCCAGGTCTCTGTTCCAAGGTCTGCTATTGATCTAATATTTCTCTCCGTATAATTCAGGAATCTCTTGTAATTTTTTTAATTTTTATTTATTTATGCTAGTGAGAGAGAGAGAGAGAGAGAGAGAGAGAGAGAGAGAGAGAGAGGCAGAGACACAGGCAGAGGGAGAAGCAGGCTCCATGCACCGGGAGCCCGACGTAGGATTCAATCCCAGGTCTCCAGGATCGTGCCCTGGGCCAAAGGCAGGCGTTAAACCGCTGCGCCACCCAGGGATCCCAGGAATCTCTTGTCTTGAGCTACTTTCACGATTTTCTCTTTATCTCTGAAATTTGCATGTTTCACTCTTATATACCGGGTGTTGATCAATTTTTGTTGGTTTGGTGTGTGCCGGGTCCTTTATACATCTTGGATATGGATGCCTGATTCCTTCCCTAGATTAGGTAAATTCTCAGCCATATATATATATATATATCTCCAAACATACTTTCTCTTCCTCTCCCTCCACACCTTCTGGAATCCCCTAAGATGATATTATTCTTTCTCAAACTATGACATATTTCCTGGAGCCTCTCTTCATGGGCTCTTAATTTGTTTTCTGTGTTTTCCTTATCTTCCTTCCTTTTCATCAACTTGTCTTCTATGTCACTCAGTCTCCCTTCTGCCTCATTAACCCTAGCTGTTATAGCATCCAGTTTAGACTGCATCTCAGTTAAAGTATTTTTTATTATGGCATGGTTAGACCTCATTTCTGCAGTAAGAGAATCTCTAGTCTTTTATGCTTTTTTCAAAAGCCACCAGTAATTTTATATTTATAACCCTAAATTGTATCTCTGCCATCTTCCTTAAATCAATATCCATTAAGTCTGGGATCCCTGGGTGGTGCAGCGGTTTGGCGCCTGCATTTGGCCCGGGTCGCGATCCTGGAGACCCGGGATCGGATCCCACGTTGGGCTCCGGGTGCATGGAGCCTGCTTCTCCCTCTGCCTGTGTCTCTGCCTCTCTCTCTCTTTCTGTGATGACTATCATAAATAATAAAAAAAATATCCATTAAGTCTGTGGCAGAGAATTACTTCCAGTTCTGTTGTGATGAATTCTTTCTTCTAGTCATTTTGTCTAGTGCAGAGTGGATGTTTGAGTAAGCAGAGTCAAAAATATCGACCATGACCTAAGTAAAATACAACCTAGACAAATCTGAAGAGGTAAGAGACCAGAGAATAAAAGAAAAAGAGAAAGAAAGACAGCAAAAGTGAAAAACTAATAAAAAATAGTAACAATTTAAAAAGATGAGGAAGGAAGTGGTGAGGGAGAGAGAATATAAGCTCACAGAGTGGACTATCATGGTGATCTTCCTGGTTCTGAGTGTATTTTGGTCTGTATGTTAGAAGGTATTAAATTCCTTCCTATAAAAATTCCTCCTATAAAAAGCAAAACTTATATGGGGAAATAACAGGAGCAGCAACAACAACAACAACAAAAAAAAAACCATGAAGGAAAAAGAGGGGAGCAGAATGGAAAGAGGATAAAATCTCACAGAATTGACCAACACAGTGCTCCACTGACTCTGAGTGTATTTTTGTCTGTATGTTAGGAGGTACTAAATTCCAGATTTATAAAACACAACACAACAAAACAAAACAAAAAAAAAAACGCTCACCCACCCCAAACTTAAATATCTACAAAAAATTAAATTGAATATGTTGAAAGGAAGCAACAAATGAAGAATATATCTATGACATATAATTGTAAGAATATGAAAGTCAAAAAGGAAAAAATTAAAAACAGTTGATAAAATATTGTAGTTAAGACAGGAAAAAAGAAAGAATGTTGGAAATTTTTAATTCGAAAGATAAAGAAATCTTAAAAAAAAACAAAAACAAAATCCCTAGTTCTATATACTATTTTCCCTCAGTCCTGGAGCTTTCCAGAGTGGCCTGGTCAGTAAATTTGCTCTTCCCTTGTTCTTTCAGCTGGTCTTCTGGGAGGGGTCTGCTGTGCTGATTGCTGATTCTCAGGTGTCTGAACCTGGGCAGCGATGCCACGTTCCCTGTCAGGTTTCCGGGCTCCATATCAGCTGTTTTTCCTCTGAAGTCTTTGTTCCCTGGAGGCCTCACCTCTCCAGGGTGAGAGGAGAAAAAAAAATGCCAGCAGCCAGACCTCCAGTCCCAGAGCCAAGAGCTCCCTGCATGTGCAGAACTGCAGTCTCTCTGTGCACACTGGCTCAGATCTTCCTGGGGGAGGGCCTGGTAGTACTGCTTCCCACAATTTGAAGGTGCTGGGTGGCGGGACAGCTTTTACCTCTTGTGCTCTCACCAGCTCCTTCTCTCCTGGAGGAAGTGGAGGATAGCCTGCTTCTCTCCACCGCTGGGCCCTGGGGCAGAGAGCATTCACCTGCTAGAGTGTGCACCCTCTCCACCTCTCCCAGATGCAATCAGAGGGTTGATGCATTCTAGTCCTTCACCAGGACCTTGGCAGCCATCCCCCAATCCGGCCATGGTTTGTGGTTTTTGGTGAAAGCTGAGTTCTCTCCCAGCCTCATTGACCCAAATCTGTTTCCCACTGAAATGTTCAGGAATTTTGCAGCTTAAGCACCTGTGAACTTTCTGTGCCTCTGGGAATATTGAGACCTCACTGCTCCTCCTATGATTCTGCCCTATTTCACACCTGAGCACTTTTCAGGCCTGGAAGCCTCTCTCAGGAGCAGATTTCTAAGAGTTCTGATTGTACGCCCTAGGGCTGTATCACTTTCTGCAGTGGTTTACAAAAGCCCCCCCCCCTCAATTTATCTTCTGATATATCCCCTCCTTTCTTTTTTTCGCACTCCTACCGTGCCAGAAGCGATCACTTTTTTCTCTGTAGTGTTCCAGCTGCTCTTTCTTTACATTTCAGGTTGAATTCATAGGTGTTCAAGATGGTTTGAAAGTTATCCAGCTAAATATGGGGCACTAGATGAAACAAGGACTCTTACCCTTCCTTCATCTTGCCTATTCCTCTTCTCATTACTTTTTTTTATCATTTAAATTATTGTATATCCTTGTATGAACCTTTAGCTTCATCTTTTCTTAATTTGTGTATCTTTGTGACCATTACTTTGAATATTTATCAGATATATTGCTCATCAATGTTTTATTTAGTCCTTTTCCTGTAAAAGGCTAAAAGGGCCTTTTCTTGTTCTTTCATGTAGGACCTATTCCTCTATCTCTTCATTTTGTCAGACTCTCTGTTTGTTTCCAAGTATTAAAGAGATTGGCTACATCTCCTCCTCATAAAAATAGTGCCTTTGTACAGAAAAGATTTCGGTTATCCCTGACACAATGCTCCTGGTCAACAAAATCAGACAGTCCTGGGGTATTGTCCTATGTGGGCTGCATGCACTTCTTTTGTGGCTGCTATGGGCAGGGGGTGGAGTTTAGTTCCTGCTCTTTAAAGGGGCTTTTGAGGCTGCTGCAGGCTCATAGGTAGGTGGGGGCCACAACCAGGCTAGTTGTCTGGATGTAGCCTCTCTGCCACAGATGTTGCTGCATGGAATGGTAAGGCATTCTTCATGTGTATGCAACTAAAAGGCTAAGCTGCCAAAAATGTGGGCACACTGGTATGTGGGGTTACCTCCCTATCTTCCTGGGGCAGGAGTCCCCCTGGAGTAGTGCAGGTCCCTCCTGGGGCTGCTTGCTGGTTGTGCTGGGGTGGGAGTCACATTGGATGGTCACTTGCTGAGATGGATGATTTAGCTGTGGTGGTTCTGCAGGGGAACAGAGAGCAGGACATGGAGCATTGGCAAGAGAGGTGGGGGATGTTAATGCTGGCTCCAGCAAACTTCCAGCTATGTAGGCTCAGGGAGGAAAAGAGAAATGATTCCCACTAACACTTTGATTCTCAGAGACATCTTCTGAAGACTACCACCTTTCCAGCATGTGATCTGAGATCAGGAAACAAATCTCTTGCACATAACCCCCAGGCATGTTCTTTTCTATTTTTAGGGATATTTAATTAATTAATTTATGTTAAAAAGAGGTGAGGCCCAGGAGAGGTAGAGACTCCCCACTGAGTGTGGAGCCTGACATGGGGCTCAGCCTCACAACCGTGAGACCATGACCTGAGCTGAAACCAAGAGCTTGATGCTTAACCTACTGAGTCATCCAGGCCCCTCCCCTTCAGGCACTTTTCAGTGGTTGCTTTTGTGCTGTTTCTTGGGCTAAATTATTTATTATGCTGGCTATTTCTAAAAATATTTTTTAGTTGGGGCACCTGGCTTGCTCAGTCAGATAAGTGTCTGACTCTTGATTTCTTTCTTTTTTTTAAAGATTTTGTTTATTTATTCATGAGAGACACACACAGAGAGAGGCAGAAACAGGCAGAGGGAAAAGCAGGCCCCATGCAGGGAGCGAGACATGCGACTTGATCTTGGGTCTCCAGGATCAGGCCCTGGGCTGAAGGCAGTGCTAAACCGCTGAACCCCTGGGCTGCTCTGACTCTTGATTTCTGCTCAGGTTATGATCTTATTAGTTGTGGGATTGGACCCTGCATTGGGCTTTCCACTTAGTGGGTCGTCCACTTGGGATTTTCTCTCCATCCTCCTCTGCCCCTTCTCCCACTTGCACTCCTTCTCTTTCTCTCAAATAAATAAATACAATCTTAAAAAATTTTTTAAGTTTTTTTTTAAGTAATCTGTACACCCAACACAAGGCTCAAACTCATGAACCTGAGATCAAGAATCACACACTCTTCTGATTGAGCCAGCCAGGTGCCTCTGTTATGCTGGCTATTTTAGGGCAAGGATTAAATTTTTTATTACCCCGGATCTCCTAAAATTGAGTCTGCTGGGGCACCTGGGTAGCTCAGTGGTTGATACTCTTCAGCTCAAGTCATCATCCCAGGTTCCTGGGATCGAGTCCCACATCGGGCTACCTGCATGGAGCCTGCTCCTCTCTCTGCCTCTCTTTCTGTGTCTCTCATGAATAAATATATAAAATCTTAAAAAAGGTGGAATCTGCTAATTTTTAAAGTGCCCAGAGCTAAGTTCCACTGTCTTTCAAGTCAGATGTTATGGGGGCTTTTCTTCCCAGTTTGGGTTTCCATGCTTGTGGTATGCCTCTCACATGGGGTAGGACTTGCCAGGCATGTGGTTCTTCATTGTGCCCCCACACCTGCTATCTAATTCATGTGGCCTCCTCCCTATGGATTGTCTTTCCTGTGTTTCCCAATTGTTTTCAGAGCTTCAATTGCATAGATGTAGCTATTGCTGTGCTGTGGGACAAGATGAACTCAGGATCCTCCTACACCATGATCTTTTAAAAAAGTTTTTATTTTATTATTTTTTATTTTTTTATTTTATTTATTTATGAGAGAGAGAGAGAGAGAGAGACAGAGAGAGAGAGAGAGAGAGAGAGGCAGAGACACAGGCAGAGGGAGAAGCAGGCTCCATGCACCGGGAGCCTGACGTGGGATTCGATCCCGGGTCTCCAGGATCGCGCCCTGGGCCAAAGGCAGGTGCTAAACTGCTGCGCCACCCAGGGATCCCCTTTTAAAAAAGTTTTTATTTCAATTCCAGTTAGTTAACATACAGTATAATATTAGTTTTAAGTGTGCAGTAATAGTGATTCACCACTTCCATACAGCAGTCAGTGCTCCACATAACAATTGCTCTCTCTCATTCCCATCACCTATTTCACTCATCGCTTCACCCCCCCCCCCGTGACCATCAGTGTGTTCTCTATAGTTAAGAGTCTGTTTCTTGGTTTCTCTTTGTCTCTCTTTTATCCCTTTGCTCATTTATTTTGTTTCTTAAATTCCACACATGAGTAAAATCACATGGTATTTGTCCTTCTCTGACTGACTTATTTCACTTAATATGATATGCTCTAGGTCCATCCATATTGTTGCAAATGGCAAGATTTTTTCTTTTTGATGGCTGAATGTATACATATATATGTATATGTATATGTATATATATACACATTCACACACACACACCACATCTTGTTTATCCACACATCAGTTAATGGACATTTGGACTGTTTCCATTATTTGGCTATTGTAGATAATGCTGCTATAAACATTGAGGTGCATGTGTCCCTTTGAATTAGTTTTTTTTTGTATCCTTTAGGTAAATACTTAATAGTGAAATTGCTAGGTCATAGGGTAGCCCTATTTTTGACTTTTTGGGGGAACCTCCACACTGTTTTCCACAGTGGGTGCACCAGTTTGCATTCCCACCAACAGTATAATCCTCCACATCTTCACCAACAACTTTTTTTCCTTTTGTTCATTTGAGCCATTCTGACAGGTGCGAGGTGATATCTCATTTTGATTTGTTTTTCCCTAATGCCAAGTCTGTTAGCCATCTGTATGTCTTTTTAGGAAAAAAAATGTTGATTCACATCTTCTGCCCATTTTTTAAAGATTTTATTTTATTTTATTTTATTTATTCATGAGAGGCACACACACACAGAGAGAGAGACAGAGGCAGAGGGAAAAGCAGGCTCCATGCAGGGAACTCGACGTGGGACTCGATCCCAGGACTCCAGGATCACGCCCTGGGCTGAAGGTGGCACTAAACTGCTGGGCCGTCAGGGCTGCCCTTCTGCCCATTTTTAACTGGATTATTTGTTTTATAGGTGTTAAGTTTGATAAATTCTTTATAGATTTTGGATAATAACCCTGTATCTGATATGTCATTTGCAAACAACTTCTCCCATTCTGTAGGTTGCTTTTTAGTTTTGTTGATTATCTCTTTTGCTATGTAGAAACTTTTTATTTTGATGAAGTCCCAATAATTCATTTTTGCTTCTATTTCCTTTGGCTCAGGAGACATATCTAGAATGAAGTTGCTGTGCCTGATGTCAAAGAGGTTACTGCCTGTGTTCTCTAGGATCTGGATAGTTTCAAATCTCACATTTAGGTCTTTTACCCATTATGAATTTATTTTTGTGTATGGTGTAAGAAAGTGGTCCACTTTCATTCTTTTGCATGATGTTGTCCAGTTTTCCCAATGTTTTTCCCCAGTAGTTATTCTTTCCTGCTTTGTTGAAGATTAGTTGACCATAGAGTTGTCTCTGGGGTTTCTAGTCTGTTCCATTGATCTATGTGTCATTTTTTTTTGTGCCAGTACCACACAGTCTTGATGATTACAGGTTTGTAATACAGCTTGAAGCCCAGAATTGTGATGTCTCCAGCTTTGCTTTTCTTTTTCAAGGATGCTTTGGTTATTCAGGATCTTTTGTTTGTTGTTCTTTTGATTGCTTGTTCTATCTCTTTAAAAAAAAAGCTGGTGGTATTTTGTTAGGGATTGCATTAAATGTGTGCACTCCTTTGGGTAGTATAGACATTTTCACAATATCTACTCTTCTAATCTATGAGTATGGACTATCTTTCCATTTCTTTGTGTCTTCCTCAATTTCTTTTGTAAGTTTTTTTTTTTATAGTTTTCAGAGTACAGAACTTTTACCTTTTGGATGCAGTTATAAGTGTATTGATTCCTTAATTTGTCTTTCTGATGATTCATTATTGATATATAGAAATTAAACAGATTTCTGTACATTGATTTTGTATTATGCAACTTTACTGAATTCATGTATCAATTCTAGCAATATTTTGGTGTAGTCTTTTGGGTTTTCTTAATAGAGTGTAATGTCACCTGCTTTTAGGGAAGATTTTGCTATCTCCTTGACAATTTGGAAACTAACTTACTTCCTTCCTTCCTTCCTTCCTTCCTTCCTTCCTTCCTTCTTTCTTTTTTCTTTCTTCTTTCTTTCTCTTTCTTCCTTCCTTCCTTCCTTCCTTCCTTCCTTCCTTCCTTCCTTCCTTCCTTCCTTCCTTCCTTCCTTTCTTTCTTCTTTCTTCTTTCTTCTTTCCTTGATTGCTGTGGCTGACTTCAAGTACTACATTAAGTAACAGTGGTGAAATTGGACAGACCTGTCCTATCTTGACTGTGGAGGAAAAGCTCTCAATGTTTCCCCATCGATGATGATATTATCTGTAGGTTTTTCATATATGACCTTTAATATGTTGAGGTAGGTTTCCTCTAAATCCATTTTGTTAAGTGATTTTATCATGAATGGATGTTGTATGTTGTCAAATGCTTTTTCAGCATCCATTGAAAGGATCATGTTTTTTATTCTTTCTTTTATCAATGTGATGTATCACATTGGTTAATTTGCAAATATTGAGGCACTCTTGCAACCCAGAATCAAATCCTACTTGATAATGGTGAGATTGATATTTTAAAATGTGCTGTTGAATTTGGTTTGCTATCATTTTATTGAGAATTTTTACATCCATGCTCATCAGGGATATTGGCTTATAGTTCTCTTTTCTAGTGGAATATTTATCTGATTTGGTATCAGGATAATGCTGGCCTCATAAAATGAGTTTGGAAATTTTCCTTCCATTTATATTTTTGGAATACTTTGAGAAGAAGAGGTGCTAATTATTTAAATGTTTGGCAGAATTCACCTGTGATGTAATCTGACTCTGGACTTTTTGTTTGTTGGTAATTTTTTGATTACTGATTCAATTTCTTTGTTGGATATCAGTCTGTTCAAGTTTTCTATTTCTTCCTGTTCAGTTTGGGTAGTTTAGGAATTTATCCATTTCTTCCAGCTTGTCCGAGTGGTTGGCATAAAGTTTTTCATAATATTCTCTTATGATTGTATTTTTGTGGTGTTGGTTGTAATTTCTCCTCTCTTGTGTATGAGATTATTTATTTGGGTCCTTTATTTTCTGATTATTATTATTTTTTAAAGAACCAGGTTCTGGTTTCATTGATCTGTATTATTGTTTCTTTTAAGTTTCTGTATAATTTATTTTGGCTCCAACTTTATGCTTTCCCTCCCTCAGCTGGCTTTGGGCTTTGTTTGTTGTTTTTTTCTAGCTCCTTTAGGTGTGAGGTTAAGTTGTTTATTTGAGATTTTTCTTGCTTCTTGAGATAGGTCTGCATTATTGTAAACTTTCCTCTTAGAACCTCTTTTGCTTTATCCCAAAGGTTTTGGATACTTGTGTTTTCATTTTCATTTGTTTCCATGTATTTTTTAGATTTCATCTTTGATTTTTCCATTTGACCTATTTATTTTTTAAACATGTTGTTTAACCTCCATATTGTGATCTTTCCAGGCTTTTTTCTTGTGATTGGCTTTTGGTTTCATAGCATTGGGTTGGGAAAGGTACATGGTATAATTTCAATCTTTTTGTATTTTTTGACATCTGATTTGGGATCTAATATGTGATCTATTCTGGAGAATATCCCATTTGAATTTAAACTTGTGTGTTGTGCTGAGGATGCAATGTCTGACTAGATCTGTGAAGTTCATCTAGTCCAGTGTGTCATTCAAAGCCATTGTTTCCTTGTTGAATTTCTGCTTAAGTGATGTGTCCATTGCAGTAAGTCGTGTGTTAAAGTCCCATACTGTTATTGTATTATTAGCAATTAGTTTCTTTATTAATTAAAAAACATTAATCTATGTTATAGATTGTATTTATGTTCAGGTGCCCCCATGTTGGGTGCATAATATTTATAGTTTTTAGATATTGAATGATTGTCCCCCTTCATTATGACTTAGTGCCCTTCATTATTTCTTGTTACAGTCTTTGTTTTAAAATCCAGGTGTCCAATATAAATATTGCTAGGCCAGTTTTCTTTGGCAACCATTTTTTTAAATTTATTTATGATAGTCATACAGAGAGAGAGAGAGAGAGGCAGAGACATAGGCAGAGGGAGAAGCAGGCTCCATGCACCGGGAGCCTGACGTGGGATTCGATCCCGGGTCTCCAGGATCGTGCTCTGGGCCAAAGGCAGGCGCCAAACCGCTGCGCCACCCAGGGATCCCATTTGGCAACCATTTGAGTAGTAAATGTTTCTCTATCCCCTCACCTTCACTTGGCAGCTGTCTTTAGGGCTAAAATGAGTCCCTTGGACTCTAGAACAAACTGACAGTTACTAGAGGGGAGGTGGGCAGTGGATGGGACTAAATGGGTGATGGATATTAAAGAGAACACTTGTTGGAATGAGTATTGGCTGTTGGATGTAAGTGCTAAATCACTAAATTCTATTCCTGAAGCCAATATTACACTATATGTTAACTAACTTGAATTAAAAAAATTTAATGGGAATAAGAAAAATTCGAAAAAAAAATAAAATGTGTCTCTTGTAGGCACTACAAAGATGGATCTTGTTTGTGTGTATGTGTGTGTGTATCTGACTGTCTGTGTGTTTATCCTTTCTGAAAATCTTTGTGTTTTGATAGGAGTATTTAGTCACTTACATTCTATGTAATTATTATTATTTTTTAATAATAAATTTATTTTTTATTGGTGTTCAATTTGCCAACATACATAATAACACCCACTGCTCATCCCGTCACGTGTCCCCCTCAGTGCCCGCCACCCAATCACTCCCACTCCCCGCCCTCCTCCCCTTCCAACACCCCGAGTTCATTTCCCAGAGTTAGGAGACTTCATGTTCTGTCTCCCTTTCTGATATTTCCTACCCATTTCTTCTTCCTTCTCTTATATTCCCCTTCACTATTATTCATATTCCCCAAATGAATGAGAACATATAATGTTTGTCCTTCTCCGATTGACTTATTTCACTCAGCATAATACCCTCCAGTTCCATCCACATTGAAGCTAATGGTGGGTATTTCTCATTTCTAATGGCTGAGGAATATTCCATTGTATACATAAACCACATTTCTTTATCCATTCATCTTTCGATGGACACCGAGGCTCCTTCTACAGATTGGCTACTGTGGACATTGCTGCTAGAAACATCGGGGTGCAGGGTGTCCCGGCGTTTCATTGCATCTGAATCTTTGGGGTAAATTTACAGCAGTGCAATGGCTGGGTCGTAGGGCAGGTCTATTTTTAACTCTTTGAGGAACCTCCACACAGTTTTCCAGAGTGGCTGCACCAGTTCACATTCCCACCAACAGTGCAGGAGGGTTCCCTTTTCTCCACCTCCTCTCCAACATTTGTTGTTTCCTGCCTTGTTAATTTTCCCCATTCTCACTGGTGTGAGGTGGTATCTCATTGTGGTTTTGATTTGTATTTCCCTGATGGCAAGTGATGCAGAGCATTTTCTCATATGCGTGTTGGCCATGTCTATGTCTTCCTCTGTGAGATTTCTGTTCATGTCTTTTGCCCATTTCATGATTGGATTGTTTGTTTCTTTGCTGTTGAGTTTAATAAGTTCTTTATAGATCTTGGAAACTAGCCCTTTATCTGATATGTCATTTGCAAATATCTTCTCCCATTCTGTAGGTTGTCTTTGAGTTTTGTTGACTGTATCCTTTGCTGTGCAAAAGTTTCTTATCTTGATGAAGTCCCAATAGTTCTTTTTTGCTTTTGTTTCTTTTGCTTTCGTGGATGTATCTTGCAAGAAGTTACTGTGGCCAAGTTCAAAAAGGGTGTTGCCTGTGTTCTCCTCTAGGATTTTGATGGATCTTGTCTCACATTTAGATCTTTCATCCATTTTGAGTTTATCTTTGTGAATGGTGCAAGAGAGTGGACTAGTTTCATTCTTCTGCATGTGGATGTCCAATTTTCCCAGCACCATTTATTGAAGAGACTGTCTTTCTTCCAGTGGATAGTCTATCCTCCTTTGTCGAATATTAGTTGACCATAAAGTTCAGGGTCCACTTCTGGGTTCTCTATTCTGTTCCATTGATCTATGTGTCTGTTTTTGTGCCAGTACCACACTGTCTTGATGACCACAGCTTTGTAGTACAACCTGATATCTGGCATTGTGATGCCCCCAGCTATGGTTTCTTTTTTTTAAATAAATTAATTTTTATGGGTGTTCAATTTACCAACATACAGAATAACACCCAGTGCTCATCCCGTCAAGTGTCCCCCTCAGTGCCCGTCACCCATTCACCCCCACCCCCCACCCTCCTCCTCCTTCCACCACCCCTAGTTCGTTTCCCAGAGTTAGGAGTCTTTATGTTCTGTCTCCCTTTCTGATATTTCCCACACATTTCTTCTCCCTTCCCTTATATTCCCCTTCACTATTATTCATATTCCCCAAATGAATGAGAACATACACTGTTTGTCCTTCTCCGATTGACTTACTTCACTCAGCATAATACCCTCCAGTTCCATCCACGTTGAAGCAAATGGTGGGTATTTGTCGTTTCTAATGGCTGAGGAATATTCCATTGTATACATAAACCACATCTTCTTTATCCATTCATCTTTCGATGGACACCGAGGCTCCTTCCACAGTTTGGCTACTGTGGACATGGCTGCTAGAAACATCGGGGTGCAGGTGTCCCGGCGTTTCATTGCATCTGAATCTTTGGGGTAAATCCCTAACAGTGCAATGGCTGGGTCGTAGGGCAGGTCTATTTTTAACTCTTTGAGGAACCTCCACACAGTTTTCCAGAGTGGCTGCACCAGTTCACATTCCCACCAACAGTGCAGGAGGGTTCCCTTTTCTCCACATCCTCTCCAACATTTGTTGTTTCCTGCCTTGTTAATTTTCCCCATTCTCACTGGTGTGAGGTGGTATCTCATTGTGGTTTTGATTTGTATTTCCCTGATGGCAAGTGATGCAGAGCATTTTCTCATGTGCATGTTGGCCATGTCTATGTCTTCCTCTGTGAGATTTCTCTTCATGTCTTTTGCCCATTTCATGATTGGATTGTTTGTTTCTTTGCTGTTGAGTTTAATAAGTTCTTTATAGATTTTGGAAACTAGCCCTTTATCTGATATGTCATTTGCAAATATCTTCTCCCATTCTGTAGGTTGTCTTTGAGTTTTGTTGACTGTATCCTTTGCTGTGCAAAAGTTTCTTATCTTGATGAAGTCCCAATAGTTCTTTTTTGCTTTTGTTTCTTTTGCTTTCGTGGATGTATCTTGCAAGAAGTTACTGTGGCCAAGTTCAAAAAGGGTGTTGCCTGTGTTCTCCTCTAGGATTTTGATGGATCTTGTCTCACATTTAGATCTTTCATCCATTTTGAGTTTATCTTTGTGAATGGTGCAAGAGAGTGGACTAGTTTCATTCTTCTGCATGTGGATGTCCAATTTTCCCAGCACCATTTATTGAAGAGACTGTCTTTCTTCCAGTGGATAGTCTATCCTCCTTTGTCGAATATTAGTTGACCATAAAGTTCAGGGTCCACTTCTGGGTTCTCTATTCTGTTCCATTGATCTATGTGTCTGTTTTTGTGCCAGTACCACACTGTCTTGATGACCACAGCTTTGTAGTACAACCTGATATCTGGCATTGTGATGCCCCCAGATATGGTTTTCTTTTTTAAAATTCCCCTGGCTATTCGGGATCTTTTCTGATTCCACACAAATCTGAAAATAATTTGTTCTAACTCTCTGAAGAAAGTCCATGGTATTTTGATAGGGATTGCATTAAACGTGTAAATTGCCCCGGGTAACACTGACATTTTCACAATATTAATTCTGCCAATCCATGAGCATGGAATATTTTTCCATCTCTTTGTGTCTTCCTCAATTTCTTTCAGAAGTGTTCTATAGTTTTTAGGGTATAGATCCTTTACCTCTTTGGTTAGGTTTATTCCTAGGTATCGTATTCTTTTGGGTGCAATTGTAAATGGGATTGACTCCTTAATTTCTCTTTCTTCAGTCTCATTGTTAGTGTATAGAAATGCCATTGGTTTCTGGGCCTTGATTTTGTATCCTGCCACGCTACCAAATTGCTGTATGAGTTCTAGCAATCTTGGGGTGGAGGCTTTTGGGTTTTCTATGTAGAGTGTCATGTCATCTGCGAAGAGGGAGAGTTTGACGTCTTCTTTGCCAATTTGAATGCCTTTAATGTATTTTTGTTGTCTGATTGCTGAGGCTAGGACTTCCAATACTATGTTGAATAGCAGTGGTGAGAGTGGACATCCCTGTCTTGTTCCTGATCTTAGGGGAAAGGCTCCCAGTGCTTCCCCATTGAGAATGATATTTGCTGTGGGCTTTACGTAGATGGCTTTTAAGATGTCGAGGAAAGTACCCTCTATCCCTACACTCTGAAGAGTTTTGATCAGGAATGGATGCTGTATTTTGTCAAATGCTTTCTCTGCATCTTATGAGAGGATCCTATGGTTCTTGGTTTTTCTCTTGCTGATATGATGAATCACAATGATTGTTTTACGAGTGTTGAACCAGCCTTGTGTCCCGGGGAGAAATCCTACTTGGTCATGGTGAATAATTTTCTTAATGTGTTGTTGGATCCTATTGGCTAGTATCTTGTTGAGAATTTTTGCATCCATGTTCATCAGGGATATTTGTCTGTAATTCTCCTTTGTGGTGGGGTCTTTGTCTGGTTTTGGAATTAAGGTGATGCTGGCCTCATAGAACGAATTTGGAAGTACTCCATCTCTTTCTATCTTTCCAAACAGCTTTAGTAGATTAGGTATGATTTCTTCTTTAAACGTTTGATAGAATTCCCCTGGGAAGCCATCTGGCCCTGGACTCTTGTGTCTTGGGAGGTTTTTGACGACTTCTTCAATTTTCTCCCTGGTTATTGGTCTGTTCAGGTTTTCTATTTCTTCCTGTTCCAGTTTTGGTAGTTTGTGGCTTTCCAGGAATGCGTCCATTTCTTCTAGATTGCCTAATTTATTGGCGTAGAGCTGTTCATAATATGTTTTTAAAATCGTTTGTATTTCCTTGGTGTTGGTAGTGATCTCTCCTTTCTCATTCATGATTTTATTAATTTGAGTCTTCTCTCTCTTCTTTTTAATAAGGTTGGCTAATGGTTTATCTATCTTATTAATTCTTTCAAAGAACCAACTCCTGGTTCTATTGATTCCACAGTTCTTCTTGTCTCAATTTCGTTGAGTTCTGCTCGAATTTTAATTAACTTCTTCTGCTGGGCGTCGGGTCCATTTGCTGTTTTTTCTCTAGCTCCTTTATGTGTAAGGTTAGCTTTTGTATTTGAGTTCTTTCCAGTTTTTGAATGGATGCTTGTATTGCGATGTATTTCCCCCTGAGGACTGCTTTTGCTGCATCCCAAAGATTTTGAACAGTTGTATCTTCATTCTCATTAGTTTCCAGGAATCTTTTTAATTCTTCCTTAATTTCCTGGTTGACCCTTTTATCTTTTAGCATGATGGTCCTTAACCTCCACGTGTTTGAGGTCCTTCCAAACTTCTTCTTGTGATTGAGTTCTAATTTCAAGGTATTATGGTCTGAGAATATGCAGGGGACGATCCCAATCTTTTGGTATCGGTTCAGACCCGATTTGTGACCCATTATGTGGTCTATTCTGGAGAAAGTTCCATGTGCACTTGAGAAGAATGTGTATTCAGTTGAGTTTGGATGTCAAGTTCTGTAGATATCTGTGAAATCTATCTGGTCCAGTGTATCATTTAAAGCTCTCATTTCTTTGGAGATGTTGTGCTTAGAAGACCTATCGAGGGTAGAAAGAGCTAGATTGATGTCACCAAGTATAAGTGTATTATTATCTAAGTATATCTTAACTTTGGTTAATAATTCGTTTAAGTATTTGGCAGCTCCCACATTCGGGGCATATATATTGAGGATAGTTAAGTCCTTTTGTTGGATAGATCCTTTAAGTATGATATAGTGTCCCTCTTCATCTCTTCCTACAGTCTTCCGGGTAAATTTTGGTTTATCTGATATATGGATGGCTACCTCTGCTTTCTTTTGAGGACCATTTGAATGGTCAAAGTTTCTCCGTCCTTTTATTTTCAGGGTATAGGTGTCCTTCTGTCTAAAATGAGTCTCTTGTAGACAGCAAGTAGATGGGTCTTGCTTTTTTATCTAGTCTGACAGCCTGTGCCTTTTGATGGCGTCATTAAGCCCATTCACATTCAGAGTTACTATTGAAAGATATGAGGTTAGTGTCATCATGAACTGAAGTTCCTGTTTTGTGGATTGTTGCACTGAACTTCTTCTTAAAGGGGAATTTTAAGAGTCCCCCTTAAAATTTCTTGCAGAGCTGGTTTGGAGGTCACATATTCTTTCAGTTCCTGCCTGTCTTGGAGGCTCTTTATCTTCCCTTTCATGCTGAATGAGAGCCTTGCTGGATAAAGTATTCTTGGTTGCATGTTTTTCTCATTTACGACCCTGAATATATCCCATCAGTCCTTTCTGTCCTGCCAGGTCTCTGTGGAGAGGTCTGCTGTTACCCTAATGCTCCTCCCCATAAAAATCAGGGATTTCTTGTCTCTTGCTGCTTTAAGGACCTTCTGTTTATCTTTGGAATTTGGAAGCTTAATATTAAATGTCGAGGTGTTGAACAGTTTTTATTGATTTTAGGGGGGATCTCTCTATTTCCTGGATCTGAATGCCTGTTTACCTTCCCAGATTAGGAAAGTTTTCAGCTATGTTTTGTTCAAATACATATTCTAGACCTCTGTCCCTATCGCCGCCCTTGAGAACTCCAATTAAATGTAGGTTTTTCTTCCTCAGGCTGTCATTTATTTCCCTTAATCCATCCTCATGGTCTTTTAATTGTTTGTCTCTTTTTTCCTCAGTTTCCCTCTTTGCCATTAACTTGTCTTCTATGTCACTCACTCGTTCTTCCCCCTCGTTAACCCTCGTCGTTAAGACTTCTAGTTTGGATTGCATCTCATTCAATTGATTTTTAATTTCTGCCTGACTGGATCTAAATTCTGCAGTCATGAAGTCTCGTGAGGCCTTAATGCTTTTTTCTAGAGCCACCAGTAGCTTTATAATAGTGCTTGTGAAGTGGCTTTCTGACATTGAATTGTCATCCAAATTTTGTAACTCTGTGGGAGAGAGGACTGTTTCTGGTTTTTTCTTTTGAGGTGATATTTTCCTTCTAGTCATTTTTCTCAGTGCAGAGTGTACAAAACAAGTTGTATTGGGAAAAGGAGAGAAAGAGAAGAGAAAGAAGGAAAGAAAAGAAAAAAGAAAAAAGGAGGAAAAAAAGAAAAAAAAGAGAAGAAAAAGAAAAAAGAGAGAAAGGAAATAATAGGGGTGGGGGAAGCAAACAGGCATCAAAAAGCAAAAAAAAAAAAAAAGAAGAAACGAAAAAAAAAGAAAGAAAGAAAGAAAGAAAGAAAAACAAGGGGGAGTATCCTCTGATTCTTTATACTGTAAGTCCCTTGACTTCCCCTGGAACTTTCCAGTGCTGCGAGCCTCTGCCCGAGCCCCTCCGAGCTGCTCCCGGCCGCGCAGCCCCCTCCGCGGAGACGCTCCCGAGTCCCTCCGAGCTGCTCCGGCCCCGCCGTGCGCGCTGCAGCCCTTAGGGAGCTCGGCGCACACTCCCGGGGCGCAGGTGTCTGTTAGTGTCCCCGGGAGCCCGAGGGCATCCCCGCCCTCCTGGGTCCTGCTCTAACTCCCTGCGGGCCCCTTTCCGCCCAGGAAGGTTGGTGCAGCTCCTGCTTCTCCGGGACGGGGCTCTCCTGTCCTGGGGACACTCGCCCCGGCCTCAGCCCGGCTCCTCGCGGGGCCCCTCCCCCTCGGAGGCCTTTTGTTTCTTTATTTCTTTTTCCCCGTCTTCCTACCTTGATAGAAGCGCGAACTCTTCTCACTGTAGCATTCCAGCTGGTCTCTCTTTACATCTCAGGCCGAATTCGTAGGTTTTCCGGATGATTTGAAGGTTATCTAGGTGATTTGTTTGGGACAGGTGACTTGGGGACCCTACTCTTCCTACATCTTGCCCCTCCCCCCTCTTCCATGTAATTATTGATGGATACATATTTATAGCCATTTTATTACTGGCTTCATTATTATTTTTGGAAAATTTCTCTGAGCTTTTCTTTTCTTTGCCACTTTTGGTTTCTCCTTTGTCCTCAAAGAATCCCCTTTAATATTTCTTGCAGTGCTGGTTCAGTGGTTACAAATTACTTTCATTTTTCTTTGGGAAACTCTTTATCTCTCCTTCTGTTCTGAATTATAGCCTTGTGGACAAATTTTTCTTGGCTGCTGATTTTTCCCATTTAGCACATTGAGTATATCATGTCACTCTTCTAACTTGCTAAGTTTCTGTTGAGAACATCTGCTGCTAAACTTATGGTTCTTTCCTTGTAAGTTACGAACTTCTTTTTTCTTGCTGCTTTTAAGATTTTTAAACATATTTTGCAGATTTAATTACAATATATCTTGGTGTTGGCCTGCTTTTGTTGATTTCGATGGGAATTCTCTTGTCTCCTGGATCTCGATGTCTGTTCCCTTCCCCAGATTAGGGAAGTTTTCACCTATTATTTTCTCAAATTAATTTTCTGTCCATTTTTCTCTCTTCTTCTTCAAGGACTTTGATAATACAGACGTTATTATGATTGATGGCAGCAACTGAGTTCCCTAAGTCTATTCTTATTTTACAGAGTTCTTCATTCTCTCTTTTGTTCAGCTTCATTATTTTCCACTATTTTGTCTTCTGTGCCACTAATTCATTCCTCTGCTTCTTCCAGCCAGCTACTCATTTCACCAAGCCTGTTTTTAATCTCATTTGTTGCATTTTTTATCTCTGATTGATTTGTTTTTATCTCTGTGGTAAGGGTCTCACTAATGTCTTCTTTTCTCAAGCCCAGTGAGTATCCTTATAATTGTTTCTTTCAATTTTTCACCACAGATATTACTTAAATCGATTTTGAATAGATCTCTGGCCATCTCTTATCTTGTCTTTCATTTGGGATAAATTCCTCCACCTTGGCATTTTGCCTAAGACTGCCTTTTTCTCCATGTTAGAAAAGACTGTTTTGTTTTCTCCTCCTGGGAGTCATGGCTTTATGAAGAAGAGTCATGTACTGTCCAGTACCTGGTCCTCCAGGGAGTGTCTCTGATGTGTGTTGTGTACTCTTCTGCTGTGTTTTGACCTCTCTGTCCTCCAGGCCAGTCATCTGCAGAGGCTCTCCTTGCCCTCTGTGGACATATTTGGTCCCTTGCTTGCATGTGGTGAATTGTAACTAGGTGTGCTCTGGTCTGCTTGTGTTATGAGACCTGACACCACTTCCATGAGTTCAGGGGGCCCTGCAGAACTCTCTGGTCAGGAGATGGTGTGGACAGGGATTTGAAGAGGGGAGGGGCCCACCATGCTAAGAATGAGGCAATCTTTCCTGAGAAGGGCAAGTCACATCAGACCACAAGGGTGTGGGGCTTGCAGTAAGCAGGTTGGGAAACAAGTGTAGGTGTTGCACTTTCTGCAGGTGGCTCTGTGTTTGTGCTGAGGGATGGAGGGGGAAATGGCACCAGCCAGCTCTTTGTTCCTGGAGAGGTGTCTCCTTGAATGCTGTCTGTCAGGGAAGCCCTCCAAAAAGAGGAATGATCTCCCCCACTGTGTGCCCCAGGTGTGTTCAGATCACTGTTTCAATGCCCTCTGCTCCTGTGTTTTTTGCCTATCTTTGCTCCAGAAGTAGGTAGCACCCTCCAGGTTCTATTCCAGCCAAGCCTGCTGACCTTAAAACTCCAGGATTTAAGCTCTGCTGGTTTCAAGAACCCACAACTTCAGCCTTTCTCATTTTTCAAGCCAAATGAATGCGGTGGAGGTGTCCTCTTTGTGTATTTCCTTATGTACTCCTCTCTTTCTCACCCTTCTCTGTGACCATGAATCCCTCCCCACCATGGCATCTGTGATCTGTTTCTCCCCTAAACCACATCTCTGATCTTCCTACCTTCTTCAAAGTGGTCTCTTCTGTCTCTTTAGTTGTGTAGTGTGGTCTTCCAGTCTTCAGGTTGGCTTCTGGGGTATTTAGGATGATTTGATAGTTATCTAATTATGTTCATAGGAAGAGAGGAGCCTACTGTCCTCTTACTCTGCAGCCAGTTTCTGAATTTCTCCTACTCTGTCATCTTATTAAACCTCTTGCTTTCAGGTTTTCATATTTATGAATAAAGGTGGGATACACATCTCTGTGGCGGTTTTTGCATGGAAATAAGTTTTCAGCTCCTTAGAGTAAATACCAAGGAGTGAGAGCACCTGGGTGGTCGAGTGTCTGCCTTCAGCTCAGGGTGTGATCCGGGGGTCCTGGAATTGAGTCCTACATTGGTTTCCCCACAGGGAGCCTGCTTCTCCCTCTTCCTGTGTCTCTGCCTCTATGTGTGTGTCTCATGAATAAATAAATAAAACCTTTAAAAAGTATATCAAGGAGTGCTATTGCTGCATCATATATTAAAGGATGTTTAGTTTTGTAAGAAACTCAAACATGCCTTCCAAAGAGGGTGTACTGTAATAGCATCTTGCATCCCTGACACCATGAGTGAGCACTCTTGTTGCTCCGTATCCTCACCAGCATTCAGCATTGTCAGTTTCCCATTGTGGCAATGGTAATATGTGTGTAGTCATATCTCATTTTTATTTTAATTTGCATTTCTTTTGTGACTTATGATGTAGAGCGTATTTTCATAAACTTTTTGGTCACCTGTGTGTATTCTTTGGTAAGTGTCAAAGTCTTTGGCCCATTTTTAAATCATGTTGTTTATTTTCTTATTGGATTTTATGGGTCCTTTGTGTATTCTAAATTGCAGTCCTTTATCAGATATGTCTTTGGAAATATTTTCTCCCAATATGGCTTGTCTTTTTATTCTCTTGGTAGCATCTCAGAGAAGATAATTTTAATTTTTATAAAGTCCAATTAGCAATTATTTTTTTCCTGCATCATGCCTCTTGTATTGTATCTAAAAAGTCATTGTTGAACACCAAATAATCTGGATTTTCTCCTATGTTATCTCCTAGATATTTTATAATTTTGCATATTACATTTAGATATGTTTTGAGTTAATTAAAAATATTTTTACATGTGCAGTGCATTAAAGTCAGGGTCTAGAGTATTTTTTTCTTTTTCTTTTTTAGCATGTGAATGTCTAGTTGTTCTAGCACCATGCGTTGAAAGGCTAACTTTTGTCCATTGTCTTGGCCTTGCTCCTTTGTCAAAGATCAGTTGACTATGTTTATGTGGGTCTATTTCTGAGCTTTCCATTCTGTTCTGTTGATCAATTTGTCTGTTACTTTGCCAGTACTGCACTGTCCTCATTATTATTGTTTTATAGCGACTCTTGGAATTCAGTGGTGCCAGTTCTCTGATTCTTTTCCTTTATAATTATGTAGATAATTCTGGGTCCTTTTTTTAAGAAAAAGATTTTATTTATTTATTCATGAGAGACACACAGAGAGAGTCAGAGGGAGAAGCAGTTTCCCTGTGGGGAGCCCTATGTTGGACTCAATCCCAGAACCCTGGGATCATGCCCTGAGCGGAAGGCAGAAGCTCAACCACTGAGCCACCCAGGCCTTCCAAGAGAGCTAAATTCAGCTGGGGTTGGGTATTTTTCTTTTCTAAGGCCAATTAGGCTCTAATAATATCTTATCAGGTTAGACCCGGTTTAACTAGTTTTTCTCATTAAGAATTAGCTTTATTAAGAAAAGCAGAGCAACTGGCGATATTTTAAAGTGGTCTTCTCTCTCCTCCTCATGAAGCACAAAGTGATTTTTCTCTGATACTGTGAGAATATGGTTGAGCCCCTAGAGATAAAACTTAGAGAAGTAAGGGGACTCTCCTATGACTGGGTTCCTCTGGTGTTTTTATCTCTCAGACTTGTCTATACCCAACATCCAATGATTTATCAATTGTAGTCAGGCTTCCTTATCTGTGTACTGATTCCCATGGTGGTTTCAGCTTGTGGGGCTCTGATCCAGGCAGTTATGGTTCCCTTCTGTCTCTCCAATTTTGGGGGCAGCAGATTGCCCTGTGACCACATCTCTCTTGTGGACCTAAGGATGAGTTGTTTAGTAGCTCATTCAGCTTTTAACTTGCTGTTAAGATGAGTGGTGGGTTCTCAGCTTTCTACATGCTGGACTGAAACTGGAAGTTCTGCATGTGGGTCTTTTATTACAAAAGTAAGACATGCTTAGTGTGTAAATATCAAATAATATAAATGCATGAAGTAAGAAGCAAAAGTTCTTACTCGGCCCACTTCTGACAGAACCATTTACAAGGAGCTGATGAGCAAAGCTTCCAGACATTTTACTATGCATTAACATTTACCTGTCTGTCTGTCCATCCACCACCCACCTTAATACACCCTGTGAATTGGTTTTCTAGGGCTGATGTAACAAAGGACCACAAAAGGGTTATCTAAACAATACTCATTTATTTTCCTCCAGCTTTATTGAGCTACCACTGACACATAGCAGTGTATGAATTTATGGTCTACAAAATAATAACTTGATGTACCTATATTATGAAAGGATCATCATAATGAGTTAGGTTAGCATCCATCACCTCATTTAGTTACAAAAATATGTTTTTTCCCTTGTCAAGAGAACATTTAGGATTTACTTTCTTAGTAACTTTGAAAGATATCATACAGCAGTATTAACTATAGTCATCATGTTGTACATTACAGGTCCAGCACTTATTTATAAATAGAATTTTGTCTCTTCCACCACCTTCATCATTTCCCCACACATCTGATAATCACAAATCTAATCTCTTTTTCTGTAAGTTTGGTTTGAGTTTTATTTTATTTTTTTACAATTTTATATATAAGAGAGATCATGACTAGTTTCACTCTGTGTAGTGTCCCCCAAGGTCCATCCATCTTGTAGCAAATTGCAGAATTTCTTTCTTCTTTATGGTTGAGTAGTGTTCAGTTGCATGCATAATCATATCTTCCTTACATTCATCTTTTGATGGACAATTACATTGTTTCCTTGTTTTGGCTGTTGTAGATAATACTGCAATGAACATGGGGTGCAGGTACCTCTTTGATATACAGATTTCATTTGAGAAATTAGTAAATCATGGTAGTTGTATTTTTAATTTTTGGCCTCCACTGATTGTACCAATTTTCATTCCCACCAGCAATGCAAAAGGACTTCCTTTATTTCACATCCTCCCAGCATTTGTTACCTTTTTGTCTCTGTAATGATAGTCATTTTAGCAGAGGTGACGTGGCAATCTCATGGTATTTGTGATTTGCCTTTCACTAATGATTAATGATGTTGATATTTTTAATGTTTACATGTTTTAGATATTAACCTCTTATCAGATATATCATTCACAGTTTATTCTACATTCTGTAGATTGCCTTTTCATTTTGTTGATCACTTCCCTTGCTGTGCAGAAGTTTCTTTTTTTTAAAAAAATATTTTATTTATTTATTCACGAGAGACACAAGGAGAGAGGAAGAGACATAGGCAGAGGGAGAAGCAGGCTCCATGCAGGAAGTCCAGGATCACGACCTGAGCCAAAGGCAGACGTGCAACTACTGACTCACCCAGGAGTCCCTGTGCAGAAGCTTTTTAGTTCGTTGGAGTCCCACTTGTTTGTTTTTTATTTTGTTGCTTGTGCATCAGACATCATATTAAAAAAAAATTCCTAAGACTTACATCAAGGAGCTTTTTCCCCTTGTGTTTTCTTCTAGGTGTTTTATGGTTTCAGGTCTTATATTTAAATCTTTAGTTCATTTTGAGTTAATTTTTGTGAATGGTATCTAGCTTTGTTTTTTCTTTTTTACATGTTAATATCTAGTTTTCCAAATAACATTTATTGAAGAAACTGTCTTTTTATTCCTGAGTAATCTAGGCTTCTTTGCTAAGTGTTAGTTGACCATATATACATGGCTTTATATCTGGGCTCTTATTTAAAAAAAATGAAAATAAAATATAATATAATAAAATATAATGGGATGATGGTTCTTCCACTTCTTCTACCTGAAAGGCATCTGGGTTCGGTGTATACACACTGTAAATTGACATGAGTATGTATATGTGTGTCTGCATTTTAGTGCGCCCCTTCTCTCATCTATAGATGTAACAATAAAACACTAAAGAAAGTGCCTGAAAAAAATAAAACAAACTTCTGGGGGGAATCAAATTATATTTGGTAAAAAGGAAAATTTATGGGTTTTTGTTTGTTTGTTTGTTTTACACTGTGTACTTTTTATAGAGCTAAATATATTTTGTTACTTCAGGTCCATAAAATTCTTTATGTATTTTTTAGTGTGCTCATAACATTTTGATGTATACTTAAAAATATCTAAAGACTTAGGAACGTTAAAAAAATAAAATTTTCAATTAAAAAAAACAAAAACAGAATGGTCCTAGCATAAAAACAGACACCTAGGTCAATGGAACTTTCAGATATTTAGTACCATTCTGTTTTGATCACTACATCTTTATATATAGTTTGAAATCAGGAAGTGTGATGCTTCTAGCTTTGTTCTTCTCTCTCAGGACTGCTTTGGCTATTTGGGATCTTTTGTGTTTCAAACAAATTTTAGGATTTGTTTTTTCCCAATTAAAAATGGAGTTTTCAGCCATTAGAAACGACAAGTACCCACCATTTGCTTCGATGTGGATGGAACTGGAGGGTATTATGCTGAGTGAAATAAGTCAATCGGAGAAGGACAAACATTATATGGTCTCATTCATTTGGGGAATATAAAAAAATAGTGAAAGGGAATAAAGGGGAAATGAGAAAAAATGAGTGGGAAATATCAGAAAGGGAGACAGAACATGAGAGACTCCTAAATCTGGGAAACGAACTAGGGGTGGTGGAAGGGGAGGTGGTTGGGGGGTGGGGGTGACTGGGTGACGGGCACTGAGGGGGGCACTTGATGGGATGAGCACTGCGTGTTACTCTATATGTTGGCAAATTGAACACCAATAAAAAATAAATTTATAAAAAAATGGAGTTTTGATATGGATTGTATTGAATCTATAGATGGCTTTGGGTAGTATGGACATTTTAACAATATTAATTTTTCTTTTTAAAATATAGTTCCCTTTTTAATGATTTATTTAATTTTTAGAGACAGAAAGAGAGCATAAGTGGGAGGGGCAGAGGGAGAAGGAAGGAGAATCTCAAGCCCACACCATGCTGAGTGTGGAGCCTGACATAGAGCTTGATCTTATGACCCTGAGATCATGACCTGAGCCAAAACCAAGAGTCAGGCATATAACTGAGTATACTACCCACGTGCTCTGATAATATTAATATTTCTAATCCATGAACAAGGATTTCTAATCCAAGAAAAATCCATTTATTTGTGTCTTATTCAATCTCATAGTTTTCAATGAAGATCTCTACATTCCTTCTTTAAATTTATTCCTAAATATTTTATTGTTTTTGATATTTTTAGAAATGAGATCCTCTTTTTTAATAAATCCCACTTGGTCATGGTGAATAATCTTCTTAATGTATTGTTGGATCCTACTGGGTAGTATCTTGTTGAGAATTTTGCATTGGTGTTCATCAGGGATATTGGTCTATAATTCTCCTTTTTGGTGGAGTCTTTGTCTGGTTTTGGAATTAAGGTGATGTTGGTCTCATGAAAGGAATTTGGAAGTACTCCATCTCTTTCTATCTTTCCGAACAGCTTTAGTAGTATAGGTATGGTTTCTTCTTTAAACGTTTGATGGGGGAATCCCTGGGTGGCGCAGTGGTTTGGCGCCTGCCTTTGGCCCAGGGCGTGATCCTAGAGACCCGGGATCGAATCCCACGTCGGGCTCCTGGTGCATAGAGCCTGCTTCTCCCTCTGCCTATGTCTCTGCCTTGTCTCTGCCTCTCTCTCTCTCTCTGTGACTATCATAAATAAATAATTTTAAAAAATTTTAAACGTTTGATGGAATTCCCCAGGGAAGCCATCTGGCCCTGGACTTTTGTGTCTTGGGAGGTTTTTGATGACTGTTTCAATTTCCTCCCTGGTTATTGACCTGTTCAGGTTTTCTATTTCTTCCTGTTCCAATTGTGGTAGTTTGTGGTTTTTGAGAAATGCGTCCATTTCTTCTAGATTGCTTAATGTATTGGCATATAGCTGCTCTTAATAAGTTTTAAAAATCATTTGTATTTCCTTGGTATTAGTGGTGATCTCTCCTTTTTCATTCGTGATTTTATTAATTTGAGTCTTTTCTCTCTTCTTTTTAATAAGGCTGGCTAATGGTTTATCTATCTTATTAATTCTTTCAAAGAACAAGCTCCTGGTTTTGTTGATCTGTTCCACAGTTCTTTTGGTCTCTATTGCATTGAGTTTTGCTAGAATCTTTATTAACTCTCTTCTGCTGGGTGATGGTTTTATTTGCTGTTCCTTCTCCAGCTCCTTTAGGTGCAAGGTTAGCTTTTGTATTTGAGTGCGTTCCAGTTTTTGGATGGATGCTTGTATTGTGATATATTTCCCCCTCAGGACTGCTTTTACTGTATCCCAAGGCTTTTGAATGGTTGTATCTTCATTCTCACTAGTTTCCATGATTTTTTTTTTTTGTAATTCTTCTCTAATTTCATGGTTGACCCTTTCATCTTTTAGCAGGATGGTCTTTAACATCCACATGTTTGAAATCCTTCCAAACTTCTTCTTGTGGTGTATTTCTAGTTTCAAAGCCTTATGGTCTGAAAATATGCAGGGCATGATCCCACTCTTTTGGTATCAGTTAAGACCTGATTTGTGACCCAGTATGTGGTCTATTCTGGAGAAAGTTCCATGTGCACTTGAGAAGAATGTGTGTTCAGTTGCATTTTGATGGAAAGTTCTGTAAATATCTGTGAAATTCATCTGGTCCAGTGTATCATTTAAAGCTCTTATTTTTGGAGATGTTGTGCTAGAAGATCTTTCAATTGTAGAAAGCACCATATTCAAGTCTCCAAGTATAAGTGTATTATTATCTAAGTATGTCTTAACTTTGGTTATTGATTGATTGATATATTTGGCAGCTCCCGCATTTGGGGCATAAATATTCATGGTTGTTAGGTCCTCTTGTTGGACAGACTCTTTATGTATGATACAGTGACCCTCTTCATCTCTTACTACAGTCTTTGGGAGGAACTTTAATTTATCTGCTATGAGGATGGCTACCCCTGCTTTCTTTTGAGGATCATTTGAATGGTAAATGGTTTTCCAACCTTTTATTTTCAGGCTGTAGGTGTCCTTAGGTCTAAAATGGGTCTCTTGTAGACAGAAAATAGATGGTTCTTGCTTTTTTATCCAGTCTGAAACCCTGCACCTTTTTATGGGGTCATTAAGCCCATTCACGTTTAGAGTTACTATTGAAAGATATGAATTTAGTATCATCATGATACCTATTCAGTCCCTCTTTCGGTGGATTGTTACCTTGGACATCCTCTTCTATTACAGAATCACCCTTAGTATTTCTTTCAGAGCTGGGTTGGTGGTCACATATTCTTTCAGTTTCTGCCTATCTTGGAAGCTCTTTATCTCTCCTGCTATTCTGAATAATAGCCTTGCTGGATAAAGTATTCTTGGCTGCATGTTCTTCTTATTTAGGACCCTGAATATATCCCACCAGCCCTTTCTGGCCTGCCAGGTCTCTGTGGAGAGGTCTGTTGTTAATCTGATATTTCTCCCCATAGAAGTTAGGGATCTCTTGTCACTTACCACTTTAAGGGTTTGCTCCTTAGCTTTGCAATTTGCAAGTTTCACTATTAAACGTCGAGGTGTTGAACTTTTTTTTCTTTTTGCTTTAGTGGGGATAAAGCATTAAGGATATTGCTTTTCTCTAGAGCCACCAGTAGCTTTATAATAGTGCTTCTGAATTGGCTTTCTGACATTGAATTGTCATCCAAATTCTGTAACTCTGTGGGAGACAGTACTGTTTCTGATTCTTTCTTTTGTGGTGATTTCTTCCTTCTAGTCATTTTAGTGCACTTAGTGCACAGTGACTAAAAACGAGTTGTACTGGAAAAAGGGAAGGAAAAAAAGAAAATAAAAGGGGGGAACAAAAAAGGGGGAAAACAACAAAAAAGAAAAAAAAAGGTGGGGTATCCTCTGAATCTATATAGTGTAAGTCCCTAGACTTCCCCTGGAACTTTCCAGCACTGCTTTATCAAGAACTTGCTCTTTCCCTGTCCTTCCATCTGGTCTTCTGGGGAAGGGGCCTGCTGTGCTGATTCTCAGGTGTGTGCCCCCAGCTGAGCTGCCGCACCCCTGCCAGGTACCTGGCTCAGTGTGAGCTGTTTTTCCTGTGAGGACCCTGCTCCCTGGTGGCCGTTCAGTCCCAGGCACAAGATGACACCAGAAGGAACAACAACAGTGCTGGCGGCCAGCTCTCCAGCCCTAGAGTCAGCTCCCGCAGTAACTACTGCAGCTCTCAGTCTGCAAGGGCCTGGATGCTCCGGGGCTGGGGGGCACTGATTTGCACAGCTCAGGGCTGCTCGGTGGCAGTAGCATCCTTGCTGCCCTGTTTCCTTCCAGCCTCCGCCTGTCCTGGAGGAGCACCAGATCCTGGGCTGTGTTCCCCGGCACTCTGGGCTCCGGGGCCTGTGTCGCTGGAATCACACTCTCTGGAATCACACTCTTGGGCTGTGAAGCCCCCTCTGCATGGAGTAGCCACCTGAGCTGCTCCTGAGTCCCGACTGGGCGCAGGCTCCAGCCCTTTAGGGAGCTCGGCCTGCCGTGTGTGGCACTGTCCCCTGGGATGCACTTCCTCTGTTAGTGACCCCGGGAACCTGGGAGCATCACTCCCCTCCTGGGATCCTGTCCGAGTTCCCTGAGAGCACCTTTCCATCTGGGAAGATTGGTAAAGTTCTTGTTTCTCCAGGATGGGGCTTTCCTGTCCTGGGGGCACTCCATGTGCGCCTTACCCCAGCTTCTTGCGGGGCCCCCTCCCCCTTTGGTGCTTTTTATTCATTTATTTTTTCCATCTTCCTACCTTGATAGAAGCGCGAACTCTTCTCACTGTAGCATTCCAGTTGTTCTCTCTTTAAATCTCAGGCCGAATTTGTTGGTTTTCAGGATGATTTGAAAGTTATCTAGGTAAGTTGGTGGGGACAGGTGGCTTGGGGACCCTAGTCTTCCACCATCTTCTTTGAATTTTGTTAAGTGTTTATTCTGCTTCTACTGAGAGGATCAAATGAATTTTATATTTCATTTTATTATTGTTATTTATCACATTAATTGATTTGCATATGTGAAACCATCCTGGCATCAGGGATAAATCCCACATGACATGGTGAATAACCCTTTAAATGTGTTGCTGAATTCAGTTTACTATTATTTTGTTGGGAATTTTTGTTCTAAATTCATGAAGAATATTGGCTTGTGGTTTTCTTGTAGTGTCCTATCAATTTTGGTCTTAGGATAATGCTAATCTAAAAATAAGTTTAGAAATGTTCCTTTCTCTGATTTTTTGGAAGAATTTGAGAAAGATTGCTGTTAATTTTTTAATAATAAATTTATTTTTTATTGGTGTTCAATTTGCCAACATACAGAATAACACCCACTGTTTATCCTGTCAAGTGCCCCCCTTAGTGCCCCTCACCCATTCATCCCTACCCCCCACCCTCCTCCCCTTCCACCACCCCTAGTTCATTTCCCAGAGTTAGGAGTCTTTATGTTCTGTCTCCCTTTCTGATATTTCCCACACATTTCTTCTCCCTTCCCTTCTATTCCCTTTCACTATTATTTATATTCCCCAAATGAATGAGAACATATAATGTTTGTCCTTCTCCGATTGACTCATTTCACTCAGCATAACACCCTCAAGTTCCATCCACGCTGAAGCAAATGGTGGGTATTTGTCATTTCTAATGGCTGAGGAATATTCCATTGTATACATAAACCACACCTTTTTTATCCATTGATCTTTCGATGGACACCGAGGCTCCTTCCACAGTTTGGCTATTGTGGACATTGCTGCTGGAAACATCGGGGTGCAGGTGTCCCGGCGTTTCATTGTATCTGTATCTTTGAGGTAAATCCCCAACAGTGCAATGGCTGGGTCGTAGGGCAGGTCTATTTTTAACTCTTTGAGGAACCTCCACACACATATATATGTCACATCTTTTTCCATTCGTCAGTCAGTGGATAGTTGGGCTTTTTCTATAATTGTTGGCTATTGTTGGTAATGATCCTAGAAACATTAGGGTGCATGTGCCCCTTCAAATCAGTATTTTTGTATCCTCTGGGCAAATACCTAGTAGTGCAATTGCTGGATTGTAGGGTAGTTCTATTTTTAACTTTTTGAAGAACCTCCAGTTTGCATACCTACCAGTGGATATATAATAAGATTTGCCTTTCTCCATATCCTCATCAACATCTGTTGTTTCCTGTTTTTAGCCATTCTGACTGGTGTGAAGTGATATCACATTGTGATTTTGATTTGCATTTCCCTGATAATGAATAATATTGAGCATCTTTTCATGTGTCTGTTAGCCACCTGGATATCTTCTTTGAAAAAAAAAAAGTCTATTCATGTCTTCTGCCCATTCCTTAACTGGATTATTTGTTTTTGGGGGTGTTAAGTTTGATAAATTCTTTATAGCTCTTGGATACTAGCCCTTTATCTGATATGTCATTTGCAAACATCTTCTCCCATTCTATAAGTTGCTGTTTAGTTTTGTAGATTGTTTCCTTCACAGTGCAGAAGCTTTTTATCTTGATGAAGACCCAATAGTTCATTTTTGCTTTTGTTTCCCTTGTTTCTGGAGATACACTTAGTAAGAAGTTGCTGTGGCTGAAGTCAAAGGAATTGCTGCCTATTTTCTTTTCTAGCATTTTGATAGATTCCTGTCTCACATTTATGTCTTTCAACCATTTTGAGTTTATTTTTGTGTATGGTGTACGAGAATAGTCCAGCTGCATTCTATCAGTGGCTGTCCAGTTATCCCAACAGCATTTGTTGTTTTTCCATTGGATATTCTTTCCTGCTTTGTTGAGATGAGTTGACCATAGAGTTGAGAGCCCATTTCTGGGTTCTCTGTTCTGGTCCGTTGATCTATGTGTCTGTTTTTGTGCCAGGACTATGCTGTCTTGGTCATTACTGCTTTGTAATATAGCTTGAAGTTGGAATCATGATGCCCCCAGCATTGGTTTTCTCTTTCAGGATTGCTTTGTTACCCATTGTCTTTTGTGGTTCCATACAAATTTTAGGATTGTTTGCTCTAGCTCTGTGAAAAATGCTGGTGGTATTTTGATAGGGATTGCATTAAACGTGTAGATTGCTTTGGGTAGTATAGATATTTTAAACAATGTTTGTTCTGGTCCATGAGCATAGAATTTCTACCCTATTTCTTTGTGTCCTCTCAATTTCTTTTGTATATGTTCTATAGTTTTCAGAGTACAGATCTTTTACCTTTTTTGGTTAGGTTTATTCCTAGGTATCTAATTGGTTTTGGTGCAATTATAAGGTGGGACCGATTCCTTGATTTCTTTTTCTGCTACTTCAATGTTAGTGTACAGAAATGCAATGGATTTCCGTACATTGATTTTGTATACTGTGACTTTACTAAATTTGTTCATCAATTCTTACAATTTTTTGGTGGAGTCTTTCTTATGATTTCTTCTTAAATTTATTATGAATTTGTTGTCATGCTGGTATATACAGATCTACATATTTGGATTTAGTATTACATAGTATGCATTATAGTATTTTATTTAGGTTCTCATTGAATGATAAATCTTTGGATGAAGTTCTTTTTTTACAATTATAAGTATGAAAAAACAAAGTATATATATATAACTATATTTATGTGTGCATAAAATTCTTTCTTTCTTTTGAGGTAGATGCCTACAAGTATAATTAATGAGATAACACTTTTAGGTATTTTACATTTTGCTAAATATGGCTAAATGTCTTGAATTTAGGCCTTTATCTCTGGTGGCATTTTGCACCACTCTCCCCACACACCAATATTACATAAATGCCACATGGTGGGCATTTGTAAAATTCTTTAATTCTTGTAAGAATTAAAGGGTGCTGAATTAAAAGAATTAAAGGGTGCTGCCCACCCTCATCTTTTGTTCCCTTCTTTTCCTTTCTTTACTGCCTTGTTGAACAGTGGGACTTTCCAGGGGGCTGATTAGCCAGTAAACAGGAAAATACTAGGTTTTCTTTACTTTCAGTTCCCTCTACCCCCTTCTTTCTTTTACACAACACCAGAGGAGTTTTCTAAAATGTTGATTTGAGGGATTCTTGTGTGGCTCAGTGGTTGAGTGTCTGCCTTTAGCTCAGGCCATGATTCCTGGGTCCTAGGATTAAGTCCTACCTCAGGCTCCCTGCAGGGATCTTGCTTCTCCCTTTGCCTATGTCCCTGCCTCTCTTTCTTTTTTTTTTAATAATAAATTTATTTTTTATTGGTGTTCAATTTGCCAACATACAGAATAACACCCAGTGCTCATCCCGTCAAGTGCCCCCCCTCAGTGCCCACCACCCAGTCACTCCCACCTCCCGCCCTCCTCCCCTTCCACCACCCCTAGTTCGTTTCCCAGAGTTAGGGGTCTTCCATGTGATGTCTCCCTTTCTGATATTTCCTACCCATTTCTTCTCCCTTCCCCTCTATTCCCTTTCACTATTATTTATATTCCCCAAATGAATGAGAACATATAATGTTTGTCCTTCTCCGATTGACTTACTTCACTCAGCATAATACCCTCCGGTTCCATCCATGTTGAAGCAAATGGTGGGTATTTGTCATTTCTAATGCCCGCCTCTCTTTCTTTGTCTCTCATGAATAAATAAATAAAGTCTTTAAAAAAATAATAAAGTGTAGATTTGGTAATATTGAGGTATTTCTTAAAAAACTTCAAAAGTTCTTTGAAGTCAGAGTGTACTTGCTGTGTCTTAGCATATTACGCAGAGCTGTCCCTGATCAGCTCTAGATCACTGCTTTTGCCATACCCTTTACTCCATTTTAAGTCATATTGAATAAGTCTTAGTTCTAAAAAGTTGACCTCTTTCATCCTTCCTTCCCTTGCTTATCACCTTCTTTTTGCTTGGTATGCAAAATACTCTCCCATCCTCACAGTCCATCTAGGAAGCTCCTTCTTTTTTTCAAGTAATTTCCTTGAGTCTCAGCTTTTCCATTTAAAAATAAGGATGAAAACAATCCTGCGTATATATTGGCTAATTGAATTTAAATTAAATAAAAAAGGAATTAGCATTAGGGAATTTTATGAACAACATTTTCACTTATTAAAGGACACTTTAAGCTGAAAAATAAAATAAAACAATCAAAACAAAACAACAGCTCCATCTTGGTTTTATAGTAAATCTATGAGATAATCTTACTTAAAGTCATTATTTCAGCCAAGCATATAGTAAACACTTAAAAATGTTAAATATTCTTCCTCAGTTTTCTTTTGTGACACATTTTTATAATGTAAAGTATATCAGTACATTTAAAAAACACAATAATTTGACAATAGAGTACATGGCAAGATATCTGTGCTCAGTGAATGTAGAACTGAGTCGAATGGATTGGTTGAGACCAAGAGAAATGATGGTTACAGCCCTCTAATCAAGTGGTTGTTTGGTTGCCTAAATATTTCATCATGCACCCCATGCATCCATCACTCAGTCTCAATGGTTATTAACATTTTGATAATTCAGATGTGACTTATTCTTAACAAAACCACCTTGTGCTTGTAAGCTTGTAACTGCTGCATTTCATGGTGCACTGTTCCTCAAATACTTGTTTCATAATAATTTCCAGTCCTTTTATGGAAATGATGGCAGAGGTTTCCATTTTGTATCCTGCAAAATATTTTTTCCTTTCCTTTAGAATGACATGTTCAGTCTTCTGGAATGATCTTTATCTTTGCTGGTGTCTTAGTCTGTTCAGGCTGCTGTAACACAAGTACCATAGTCTGAGTGACTCAAAAAACAAACAGTTATGTCTCACAGTTCTGGAGGTGGAAAGCTGAAGATCAAGGTGTCTGTAGATCATCTTGTTCCTGGTGAGAACTCTCTTCCTGGCTTTCAGACACCCATCTTATTGTGTCCTCACATGGCAGTAGGGGCAAGGGAACTCTCTAGGGTCTGTTTTATCATGGCCCTAATTCCATAATGAATACTCTATGTTCAAGATCTGATTACCTCTCAAAGGCTGCACCTGCCTACCATCACAATAAGTATTAATATTTCAACATGATTTTGAGAGGACACAAATGTTTGGTTCATAACAGCTGATAATCTTGCAAATACCTTCTGTATCCTAATTAAGGACCACCTGATGAAATTATTACTAGCTGGAAATAAAGTTATTACTAGAAGCCCTTTAAAACTTGCCTTTTAAAAAAAACTCATCCATCTTGGGCTTTATTCTCCTCTTTGTCTTGCTTATTCTTTTTTTTTTTTAATTATGATTCATCCTTGACTGGGGAGATGGAAAGCACTGTGTAGATAAGTACTTCTGCTTTCTTTTGATCACCTGCTGGTACTACTTTCTATGTGTCTGTTTTTCCTGATTCTAAAACATCTTAGAGCTTAAAAACATAACATTGTTAAGGATTCTGGCAGGAAGAATTTGATTGCATGAGATGTTGTTAAGTTAAAGTTTTGTTGAAGGTCTAGCATATGTGGCTTTCTGTGTATGTGTACCACCTTCTGAGCTTCTATGCTAGAATGATGCAGCTCTCTACCTCAGAGCATCGTGCTCCTGTTGGGTGATAGGATATATTCACCTTGACCCAAGTGCAGCACACCAAACATCTTAATCCCTGAGTGTAATTAATGAGTGTAATGCAAATCTAGATCTCTGCTCCAAGAGACCCCTTCCAGTGAAGAAGGAAGAGTGATATGGATAGAAGGGACACAGAGGAGCAATGACCCTATAAGGCTTAAGTCCAGGTCCCCTCTCCACTAAACACTTGCTCTTTGACCTTAAGAGAAACATGTGATTTGATAACCTCAGATGTGTAATCTGTAAAAGATATATAATAGTTACAGCTGCACTGCCACCTCGCTCAGTTAGTGTGAGAATCAAATAAGGCAAGTGCCTGCATTGTTATAGGAATTAACAGTGGAGAATAATCTGGGATTTTTTTTTTTTGTATTAAGATGTGGTGGTAAGGAGCATGCATAGGAGAGGGAATATGTGTAAGAAAGAAGAAGAATGTGGAAGGAATCTGGATCAGTTTGCTTTTGCTCTGTCTCTTCTAATGATCCCAGCAAGACATCTGCTGTGACCATTACTTGTCTCTCTTATGGGTCCACAGGCAGAGTCATGCTCTCTTCAGATTGTGTGCAAGATGCTGGCTCCTGACTTTGAAGTTGAAGGATGCAGCTTTTTTTTTTTTAAAGATTTCATTTATTTGAGAGAGAGAAAGAGTGAGTGAGAGAGAGCACCAGTGGGCAGTGTAGGAAGACAGAGGGAGATGCAGACTCCCCACTGAACAGAGAACCTGACTCAGGGCTTGATCCCAGAACCCCAGGATCACAACCTGAGCCCCCCAGGTGACGCAAGGATGCACCTTTTTAGATAAGATGAGATTCCTGTGGCAAGATAGCTGAACCATGTTCAAGGAAGGCTGAACATTGAAGGCTTGTTCTTGTTCCTTCTCCAGGTTGGTGAATTCTGGCCTCACACCAGGTTGCTGTCCAGCTCTGGCCTCCATGCTCAGCACTAACCAGAAGCTCACACACCTTTACCTACGGGGCAATGCTCTTGGAGACACAGGGGTGAAGCTACTCTGTGAGGGCCTCTTGCACCCCAACTGCAAGCTTCAGATATTAGAGTAGGTCTCATAGCTAATTACAATGATGGGGATGCATGGTGGCTAAGGTGGGGGGATGATAATGGGATGACTTGTATCTGAGAAGTGATGGTGTCTTCTTGAGGTTCAGCTTATTTCAGGATCCTGAGACTGAGAGGACTTCTACTTCTTGTAAATACTGGATTTCCCTCACCACAAAAGAATAGGGTGATTGGCACTGTGTTTTAAGGAAACTTGAAGAGAGGCATAGAATTTGGCAAAGATCAATTCACAATTACTAATTTGATCTTCACAATCTAGTAGACTGGAAAGAATACTTTCATCTGAAAAAGGGGAGAAAAATAACCATGGGCACAAAAAGTTATTCCAAGTTAGTTAATCCTGCGCTTTTTGTGCATTTGAAACATTACAAGCTGAGAGCTTGTGGAGTTGGGGGGATGGTGAACAGGGAATTTTTTCTAAATCACCCTCTTCCTTGCAGATTGGATGGCTGTAACCTCACCTCACACTGTTGCTGGGATCTGTCCACGCTTCTGACCTCCAGCAAGAGCCTCCGGGAGCTAAGCCTGGGCAGCAATGACCTGGGAGATCTAGGGGTCATGCTGCTCTGTGAAGTGCTAAAACAGCAGGGCTGCATCCTACGAAGCCTGAAGTAAGTGTGCTCTACACAGACTCACGTGGCAGCATTCAGAGTCCCAAGGACAAGTTGATCAGTTATCAAAACCCCAGATGGTTTCATCTGTACTCAGACTGAGATTGAACCTGAGCCTGTTGTCCCAGACTTTTTTTTATAGGGTATATGAGTTATGAACCAATATTGAACTTTATCTGGATAGTCAGAATAATTAATATTCAGTTGGGTGTGAAAAGCTTCCATTCATGTTCCCCCCAAAACACAAGTCCCAATGAAAGTGGAGGACTAGGGCTATATGGCTCTTTAAGTGACCATATGTACTTTGAGAACGAGAGCATCCATGGTTCATCTTAATCACAAAGGTCTTTGCACAGTGGGGTGTTCTGAGGATTTCTAAGTGGGAAAAGAGAGTTCCAGAAACATGAAGTTTAGAAGTTCCATGAACCAGCTTATGTGCATTGTGTTGGGTTTCATTATTAGTGATACCACCAGATATTCATTACCTCTCCAGTAAGAGCTTCCTAATGAGTCCTGTACGTTTGTCAGCCCTGACGATCATATTCTCCACAGAAGACACTCCCCTTACTTAGTGTTAGGGGGTCACACCTTCTTCACAGTGGATTTCTTCCACTTTATTTGCTGTTTCTTCTCAGTCTCCTTTGTGGATTCTCTTTATCCTCCTGACCTGCACATGCTGAATCCTCAGGATTCAATCATTGGGCTAATTTTTCTTCTCTATACTTCATCCCATGTTGACATCGTCTAGTCTTCTGGCTTTACCATATATATGTTGTGCTACCCAACTTATACCTGCATGAATTCCATGTTCAAGTGCTAGTCTGACCTTTCTGTTTGTATGTCTAATAAACCTTCTAAACTTTACATGTCCAAATCCAATCCGCATTACCCCTTCTGCCAAAAAACTGCTTTGTCCCCATCTCAGTCAATGGTTACTCACTGTGAATTTCTCAAGCTAAAAAAAAAAAAAAAAGAAAAAAGAAAACCTGTGTCATCTTTGACACCTCTTTTTTGTTATGCACACGTCCAACTCATTGACGTGCCCTGATAGGTTTCATAACATACCTGTTATTGACCTCTTCTTGCCAGTTTTGTGACTCCTACCCTGGTTCGAGCCATTGTGCCCTCTTGTCTGGAATGTTCTGGTGGTATTCTGCATCTATTATTATTATTACCATGGCAGATGGAGGGTGCAGCTAAAACATGAACAAGTAATCATATCGTTCCTACCAAAATGGTCTAGTGACTTCCTGTCACATTTAAAGCAAATTGCACAAACTCATGGCAGTGCGCACGGCCCCCTGTGATCTGGCCCCTGCTTCTTCTGCAAATTCATTTTCTCCTAATTCATGTTCCTTCTGCTCCACTCATACTGATCTCCTTGTAGTTTTGCAAAATTACTGTCACCCCCAGAACTTTGCACTTCCTGTTCCCTCTGCTGGACCTCTCTCCCCTTTGGCATTGGTGTCTTGTTCCCATGTGTCTTTAAATTCTCTGCTGAAAGGTTTTCTAGATATCTGTCTCTGATCATCCTACTGAAAACAGCAGTCCAGCATATCCTCATCCCCTTTTCTTTGCTTATTTTCTTCCATAGTGTTGATCACCATTGTACAAACATGCAATATCATTTTCTTGTTTATTTATTATCTATATCTTACTCAAACAATATAAATTCTATTAGTCCTGAGAACCAACTGGAATGCATGTTCGCTTAAGCAGAAGTATGCATCAGCATTGCATCATTAAGCAGACACAGTGGAGCACACGTGCTGCAGGAAAAGCCAAAATTCTCAGAGCTAAGAAAATAGAGGGACAAAGGGAAGGATAGGCCAGGATGAAGCTGGGACATTTCTGTATGTGGAGTTGCTCACCCAGTCCTGAAGGACTCTCTGGAGATGAGGGACAGGCTTCAAATAGACTGAGGAACCTCTATGCAGTCAACATGTCTTATCAGCTCAACACACATTCATTTCTCACAGTTTTCAATACGGAATGTCTAGGATCACAGTGCCAAGAGATTCAGATTCTGGGGAGAGCTTTCTTCCAGGCTTGCAGATGGCTGCCTTCTCCCTGTGTCCCTACATGGCAGAGAGAGACAGAGACAAGGACAGGGAGACAGAGTGTGTGCTGTGGCTTCTCTTATCATAGGGACTGACCCCATCATGATGACCCGCCCCATGATCTCATCTAACCCTAATTTATTTCAAAGGCTTCTTTCCAAATTCCATCACATGGAGGATTAGGGCTTTGATGTATGAATTTTGGAGAAACACAATCAGTCCGTCACACAAGCAAATCAAGATTATTAGAAATGATGCAGGACAAGTGGAATGATTTCTTAGCTAAGTTGTAAGGGAAACTTAAAAAAAAAGAGAGAGAGAGAGAGACAATAGGGAAGAAATTGTGTATCAAAGAAGATTTGAGAGACATACCGAATAATTGCAGTGTGTGAACTTACATGGCTTCTGATTAAATCAACATAATATAAAAAGTGTATCAGCCAGTTGAGGAAATTTATTTTTTTAATAAATTAATTTTTATTGGTGTTCAATTTACCAACATACAGAATAACAGCCAGTGCTCATCCTGACAAGTGTCCCCCTCAGTGCCCGTCACCCATTCACCCCCACCCCCGCCCTCCTCCCCCTCCACCACCCCTAGTTCATTTCCCAGAGTTAGAAGTCTTTATGTTCTGTCTCCCTTTCTGATATTTCCCACACATTTCCTCTCCCTTCCCTTATATTCCCTTTCACTATTATTCATATTCCCCAAATGAATGAGAACATACATTGTCCTTCTCCGATTGACTTACTTCACTCAGCATAATACCCTCCAGTTCCATCCACGTTGAAGCAAATGGTGGGTATTTGTCGTTTCTAATGGCTGAGGAATATTCCATTGTATACATAAACCACATCTTCTGTATCCATTCATCTTTCGATGGGCACCGAGGCTCCTTCCACAGTTTGGCTACTGTGGACATTGCTGCTAGAAACATCGGGGTGCAGGTGTCCCGGCGTTTCATTGCATCTGAATCTTTGGGGTAAATCCCTAACAGTGCAATTGCTGGGTCGTAGGGCAGGTCTATTTTTAACTCTTTGAGGAACCTCCACACAGTTTTCCAGAGTGGCTGCACCAGTTCACATTCCCACCAACAGTGTAAGAGGGTTCCCTTTTCTCCGCATCCTCTCCAACATTTGTTGTTTCCTGCCTTGTTAATTTTCCCCATTCTCACTGGTGTGAGGTGGTATCTCATTGTGGTTTTGATTTGTATTTCCCTGATGGCAAGTGATGCAGAGCATTTTCTCATGTGCATGTTGGCCATGTCTATGTCTTCCTCGTGAAATTTCTGTTCATGTCTTTTGCCCATTTCATGATTGGATTGTTTGTTTCTTTGCTGTTGAGTTTGATAAGTTCTTTATAGATTTTGGAAACTAGCCCTTTATCTGATATGAAATTTGCAAATATCTTCTCCCATTCTGTAGGTTTTCTTTGAGTTTTGTTGACTGTATCCTTTGCTGTGCAAAAGCTTCTTATCTTGATGAAGTCCCAATAGTTCATTTTTGCTTTTGTTTCTTTTGTTTTCGTGGATGTATCTTGCAAGAAGTTACTGTGGCCGAGTTCAAAAAGGGTGTTGCCTGTGTTCTCCTCTAGGATTTTGATGGAATCTTGTCTCACACTTAGATCTTTCATCCATTTTGAGTTTATCTTTGTGTATGGTGCAAGAGAGTGGTCTAGTTTCATTCTTCTGCATGTGGATGTCCAATTTTCCCAGCACCATTTATTGAAGAGACTGTCTTTCTTCCAGTGGATCGTCTTTCCTCCTTTGTTGAATATTAGTTGACCATAAAGTTCAGGGTCCACTTCTGGGTTCTCTATTCTGTTCCATTGATCTATGTGTCTGTTTTTGTGCCAGTACCACACTGTCTTGATGACCACAGCTTTGTAGTACAACCTGAAATCTGGCATTGTGATGCCCCCAGATATGGTTTTCTTTTTTAAAATTCCCCTGGCTATTCGGGGTCTTTTCTGATTCCACACAAATCTTAAAATAATTTGTTGTAAGTCTCTGAAGAAAGTCCATGGTATTTTGATAGGGATTGCATTGAACGTGTAAATTGCCCTGGGTAACATTGACATTTTCACAATATTAATTCTGCCAATCCATGAGCATGGAATATTTTTCCATCTCTGTGTCTTCCTCAATTTCTTTCAGAAGTGTTCTATAGTTTTTAGGGTATAGATCCTTTACCTCTTTGGTTAGTTTTATTCCTAGGTATCTTATGCTTTTGGGTGCAATTGTAAATGGGATTGACTCCTTAATTTCACTTTCTTCAGTCTCATTGTTAGTGTATAGGAATGCCATTGATTTCTGGGCATTGATTTTGTATCCTGCCACGCTACCAAATTGCTGTATGAGTTCTAGCAATCTTGGGGTGGAGGCTTTTGGGTTTTCTATGTAGAGTATCATGTCATCGGCGAAGAGGGAGAGTTTGACTTCTTCTTTGCCAATTTGAATGCCTTTAATGTCTTTTTGTTGTCTGATTGCTGAGGCTAGGACTTCCAATACTATGTTGAATAGCAGTGGTGAGAGTGGACATCCCTGTCTTGTTCCTGATCTTAGGGGAAAGGCTCCCAGTGCTTCCCCATTGAGAATGATATTTGCTGTGGGCTTTTCATAGATGGCTTTTAAGATGTCGAGGAAAGTTCCCTCTATCCCTACACTCTGAAGAGTTTTGATCAGGAATGGATGCTGTATTTTGTCAAATGCTTTCTCTGCATCTAATGAGAGGATCATATGGTTCTTGGTTTTTCTCTTGCTGATATGATGAATCACATTGATTGTTTTACGAGTGTTGAACCAGCCTTGTGTCCCGGGGAGAAATCCTACTTGGTCATGGTGAATAATTTTCTTAATGTGTTGTTGGATCCTATTGGCTAGTATCTTGTTGAGAATTTTTGCATCCATGTTCATCAGGGATATTGGTCTATAATTCTTTTTGGTGGGTTTTTTGTGTGGTTTTGGAATTAAGGTGATGCTGGCCTCATAGAATGAATTTGGAAGTACTCCATCTCTTTCTATCTTTCCAAACAGCTTTAGTAGAATAGGTATGGTTTCTTCTTTAAACGTTTGATAGAATTCCCCTGGGAAGCCATCTGGCCCTGGACTCTTGTGTCTTGGGAGGTTTTTGATGACTTCTTCAATTTCCTCCCTGGTTATTGGCCTGTTCAGGTTTTCTATTTCTTCCTGCTCCAGTTTTGGTAGTTTGTGGCTTTCCAGGAATGCGTCCATTTCTTCTAGATTGCCTAATTTATTGGCGTAGAGCTGTTCATAATATGTTTTTAAAATAGTTTGTATTTCCTTGGTGTTGGTAGTGATCTCTCCTTTCTCATTCATGATTTTATTAATTTGAGTCTTCTCTCTCTTCTTTTTAATAAGGTTGACTAATGGTTTATCTATCTTATTAATTCTTTCAAAGAACCAACTCCTGGTTCTATTGATCTGTTCCACAGTTCTTCTGGTCTCAATTTCGTTGATTTCTGCTTGAATTTTAATTAACTCTCTTCTTCTCCTGGGTGTCGGGTCGATTTGCTGCTTCTTTTCTAGCTCCTTTATGTGTAAGGTTAGCTTTTGTATTTGAGTTCTTTCCAGTTTTTGAATGGATGCTTGTATTGCGATGTATTTCCCCCTCAGGACTGCTTTTGCTGCATCCCAAAGATTTTGAACAGTTGTATCTTCATTCTCATTAGTTTCCATGAATCTTTTTAATTCTTCCTTAATTTCCTGGTTGACCCTTTTATCTTTTAGCAGGATGGTCCTTAACCTCCACGTGTTTGAGGTCCTTCCAAACTTCTTCTTGTGATTGAGTTCTAATTTCAAGGCGTTATGGTTTGAGAATATGCAGGGGACAATCCCAATCTTTTGGTATCGGTTCAGACCCGATTTGTGACCCATTATGTGGTCTATTCTGGAGAAAGTTCCATGTGCACTTGAGAAGAATGTGTATTCAGTTGAGTTTGGATGTCAAGTTCTGTAGATATCTGTGAAATCTATCTGGTCCAGTGTATCATTTAAAGCTCTCGTTTCTTTGGAGATGTTGTGTTTAGAAGACCTATCGAGTGTAGAAAGAGCTAGATTGAAGTCACCAAGTATAAGTGTATTATTATCTAAGTATTTCTTCTCTTTGGTTATAATTCGTTTAAGTATTTGGCAGCTTCCACATTCGGGGCATATATATTGAGGATTGTTAAGTCCTCTTGCTGGATAGATCCTTTAAGTATGATGTGGTGTCCCTCTTCGTCTCTCACTACTGTCTTCGGGGTAAATTTTAGTTTATCTGATATAAGGATGGCTACCCCTGCTTTCTTCTGACGACCATTTGAATGGTAAATGGTTCTCCAACCTTTTATTTTCAGGTTGTAGGTGTCCTTCTGTCTAAAATGAGTCTCTTGTAGACAGCAAATAGATGGGTCCTGCTTTTTTATCCAGTCTGAAACCCTGCGCCTTTTGATGGGTCATTAAGCCCGTTCACGTTCAGAGTTACTATTGACAGATATGAGTTTAGTGTCATCATGATATCTATTTAGTCCTTGTTTTTGTGGATTGTTCCACTGAACTTCTTCTTAAAGGGGAATTTTAAGAGTCCCCCTTAAAATTTCTTGCAGAGCTGGTTTGGAGGTCACATATTCTTTCAGTTCCTGCCTGTCTTGGAAGCTCTTTATCTCCCCTTCCATTTTGAATGAGAGCCTTGCTGGATAAAGTATTCTTGGTTGCATGTTCTTCTCATTTAGGACCCTGAATATATCCTGCCAGCCCTTTCTGGCCTGCCACGTCTCTGTGGAGAGGTCTGCTGTTACCCTAATATTCCTCCCCATGAAAGTCAGGGACTTCTTGTCTCTTGCTGCTTTAAGGATCTTCTCTTTATCTTTGGAATTTGCAAGCTTCACTATTAGATGTCGAGGTGTTGAACAGTTTTTATTGATTTTAGGGGGTGATCTGTCTATTTCCTGGATCTGAATGCCTGTTTCCCTTCCCAGATTGGGAAAGTTTTCAGCTAGGATTTATTCAAATACATATTCTGGCCCTCTGTCCCTTTTGGCGCCCTCGGGAACCCCAATTAAGCGTAGGTTTTTCTTCCTTAGGCTGTCATTTATTTCCCTTAATCTGTCTTCATGGTCCTTCAATTGTCTGTCTCTTTTTTCCTCAGTTTCCCTCTTTGCCATTAACTTGTCTTCTATGTCACTCACTCGTTCTTCCACCTCGTTAACCCTCGTCGTTAGGACTTCTAGTTTGGATTGCATCTCATTCAGTTGATTTTTAATTTCTGCCTGATTGGATCTAAATTCTGCAGTCATGAAGTCTCGTGAGTCCTTAATGCTTTTTTCTAGAGCCACCAGTAGCTGTATAATAGTGCTTCTGAATTGGCTTTCTGACATTGAATTGTAATCCAGATTTTGTAACTCTGTGGGAGAGAGGACTGTTTCTGATTTTTTCTTTTGAGGTGAGGTTTTCCTTCTAGTCCTTTTGCTCAGTGCAGAGTGGCCAAAAACAAGTTGTATTGGGAAAAGGAGAGATAGAGAGAGAAGAAAAGGAAAGAGAAAGAAAAAAAGAAAAAGAAAAAGGAAAAAAAGAAGAAAAAGAAAGAAAGGTGAAAAAAAGGGGGGTGGGGGAAGAAATCAGAAATCAAAAAGAAAAGAAAAAAGAAAAAAAAAACAAAAAACACGGGGGAGTATCTTCTGATTCTGTAGACTTTAAGTCCCTTGACTTCCCCTGGAACTGGTCCGTCCAGCTGGTCTTCTGGGGGAGGGGCCTGCTGTGCTGATTTTCAGGTGTTAGCACTTGGGGGAGCTGCTCTGCCCCTGCCTGCTGCAGGGCTCAGTGGGGGTTGTTTACCCCGTGAGGCCCCAGGAGGAACAGCCGCAGTTGCTATGGCAACTCTGGAAGCCTGGATTCAGCCTCCGCAGGAACTACGGGGCTCTCCGTCTGCATGGCCTGGAGGCTCCGGGGCGGGGCCGCTGATCTGCTCAGCTCGGGGCAGGAGCGTCCTTGCTGTCCTGGGCCCTCCCGGCCTCTGCCTGTCCGGGGGAGGCCGGATCCTGGGCTGTGTCCCGGCGCCCTGTGCTCCGGGGCCTGCGCTGTTGGATTCGCGCTCCCGCCCCGCAGCCCCCTCCGCGGAGCCGCCGCCCGAGCCCCTCCGAGCTGCTCCGTCCCGGCCGTGCGTGCTGCAGCCCTTAGGGAGCTCGGCGCACTCTCCCGGGGCGCAGGTGTCTGTTAGTGTCCCCGGGAGCCCGAGGGCATCCCCGCCCTCCTGGGTCCTGCTCTAACTCCCTGCGAGCCCCTTTCCGCCCGGGAAGGTTGGTGCAGCTCCTGCTTCTCCGGGACGGGGTTCTCCTGTCCTGGGGACACTCGCCCCGGCCTCACGTTCCAGCTGTTCTCTCTTTAAATCTCAGGCTGAATTCGTAGATTTTCAGGATTATTTGAAGGTTATCTAGGTAATTTGTTGGGGACAGGTGATTTGGGGACCCTACTCTTCCACCATCTTGCCCTCCTCCTCAGTTGAGGAAATTTAAACACTGATTAAACATATATGTTGATATTAAAGAATCACTGTTAACTTTTTAAAGTGTGATAATGGAATTGTGGTTGTATTTTTAAAAAGCGTTCATTTAGTGTCATATAGTGAAATATTTACAGATGCATGCAATGTTGTGTTTGTAATAATCCACTGATGTGAGGAGTAGGTGGGTGAGAGATGAAACAGGATTGGCCATGAGTTATTAATTGTCGAGTCTGGGTAACAGGCCTGGGGGTTCATTACTATTCTCTGTGAATGTACATATATTTAAACATTTCCAAACTTGAAGGTTAAAAATATAACCGGAAAACATGAGCCATGAATTATAGCACTGGAGAGTTTAGGAATGTGTTAGGTTAAGGGAAGTAAGGAAATGAGATTTTTAAGGCAAACACTCTGAGAGTGTTCTTCCAAGAACATAATGCAAGGCTCTTGATTTCCTCTTGCAGGTTGTGTGAAATGTATTTCAATTATGATACAAAATGTGCATTAGAAACACTTCAAGAAGAAAAGCCTGAGCTGACCATTGTCTTTGAGCCTTTTGGTAGTGACAGAAGCAGGCTGCCAGATGCCAGCGTTTGGGCTCCCTGCCATCTAGGTGTCCACAAGTGGGAGCGAGCACTCCTCCATCCAGGGTGAAGACCATCTCTCGACAACTCCCCTGGTCCAGGGTGGGATGCCGAATCCTGCTGATGGTACCTTTGTACAGAGAATGTGAGCACCCCCTTTGTCCCGGTTTGAAGACACAGGACAATCACATCATCCAAATGAGGTGGTTCTCAGTATAGAACCTTAGTCAGATATGTTCCTTTTGGTGACCTCATGTAACTAACTCATTTAATAAAGCACTTTTTCTGTTTCTTTTTCGCTTCTTACTCTCTCTAAATCTCCTTTCCCTCATATCTTTTTTACCCATCTTTGTTCTGTTCACTTTCACCCATCACCACTCCTACTATCTTTCCCTTAACTGACTATAACAGAACAAGTAAACTATATATTATGTTGCAATTTTGTGACAATGACTTATTTATTTTTGGTTTTTGTAACAGTTTTATTTTCTAATAAAAGAATTCATGTTTATTGTAGATAGTTGAAAATTCAGAAAATATAAGACCTTTTGGTATTTATTGATTCAAATTGTTTTTTTCCCTTAATTTTAAAAGAAGTTGGCTAGAAATCTTTTTTACTATAAGCTACTGTAGATAAATTAAATTGCTTTATGCATTTAAAAAAATGAGTGGGAAATATCAGAAAGGGAGACGGAACATGAAAGTCTCCTAACTCTGGGAAACGAACTGGGGGTGGGGGTGGCAGGGGAGGAGTGTGGGGGGTGGGGGTGAATGGGTGACAGGCACTGAGGGGGGCACTTGACGGGATGAGCACTGGGTGTTATTTTATATGTTGGCAAATTGAACACCAATAAAAAATAAATTTATAAAAATAAAAAAAGATAATCCTAAAAAAATAAATAAAAAAATCTCTTTGCCAAATGATTTAATAGTAATAGATGAAGAAAAAAAAAATCATCTTACCCTGACTCTAGGGGTTGAAATTGCAGCTCTGCTGGGATAGAAAATTGAAAATCATGCAAAAGAAGGTTTTAGAGTACATGGAGCCTATACTAATAAATAGAAGTATTATGTAGAAAATGCATTTTACCTTCAATTGTAAGAGTTTATCTTGGGTTTATCTGACTTCAGGAGCAGTTCATCTGCCATACTTCATACTGATTAATTGCTTTTCTATGCATGGGACAACTCTTGAACCACATGGGATTGTTCAGGATGGAAACACTGTTTCCTCTGTTAAATGAGGCATCCAGAGTTCTGCTGCTCAAAGCACTGCCTGCCAACTGTTGATATAAGAAACTTGTGCAAGAATGTAGATCAATCACATTACTAAGCATGCTTTTTAGATAAGCTGATTTTTTTTCTTGGTAAGAATGCCTCAATAAAGGAAACAGTGTGTGATTTATATTTTATTGCAAGCTTTTCTTCTTGTCTAGGACCAGCACTTGGGTGTAACTCTGATCTAGATTTTTGTTTTCTGCATCTTGGTGAAGTGAACTATTACACACTGTCTCCGGCCACACACGCATTGACATACAGGGTAAAGTGTAATTAAAACACAGTTATTCTGGAAAGAGAAAAACTTCTGGGCACCAGGAACTTAAAACTGAATTGAGAGTTTACCAATCACCCACCCAGAGGAATATCTGGATAAATAAAAATGCAACAATAAGACTATTAATTTGGAAGAAATCCATGAGGCTTCCTACACCAGTAGAACTAAAAAAAATAAGTAAAGTTGCTGGATAGAAGATTAATATACAAACATCAACAGCATGCAACTAGAAAAAAATAATTCTTTCCAACTATCATAGTAAAGATTGTATCAAGTATGAAGCAAATGCATGAGTGCTAAACTCTCTTTAGAGATGTGAAAGAAGAGCAGGTACTTACATATTTGGGGAGTCTCCACATTTGGCTAATCAGTTGTGAAAGAAAAATATTAACTATGTAAAGAACAGAAATTAGATAGCATCCTAACCATCTTATAAAAGGTAACAATGGAGGCAAATGGATGTTTCCTTTCTGGTGAGATGACTTGAGAAGGGATTGCTATCCCTGGTGAATAATTGCAGCACAGGATGTATACGCAGAATCTTGTCATTGGGAAACACTGCACTAATTCCAGATGAGGCAGTACAATTGAAAAGAGGAATTCTATCTGAAGAGGGGACTGTCATCTTCAAGAACATCCATGTCATGAGAAAATGCTCTGCATCACTTGCCATCAGGGAAATACAAATCAAAACTACAATGAGATACCACCTCACTCCAGTGAGAATGGGGAAAATTAACAAGGCAGGAAACCACAAATGTTGGAGAGGATGTGGAGAAAGGGGAACCCTCTTGCACTGTTGGTGGGAATGTGAACTGGTGCAGCCACTCTGGGAAACTGTGTGGAGGTTCCTCAAAGAGTTAAAAATAGATCTGCCCTACGACCCAGCAATTACACTGCTGGGGATTTACCTCAAAGATACAGATGCAGTGAAACGCCGGGACACCTGCACCCCGATGTTCCTAGCAGCCATGTCCACAATAGCCAAACTGTGGAAGGAGCCTCGGTGTCCATCGAAAGACGAATGGATAAAGAAGATGTGGTTTATGTATACAATGGAATATTACTCAGCCATTAGAAATGACAAATACCCACCATTTGCTTCAACGTGGATGGAACTGGAGGGTATTATGCTGAGTGAAGTAAGTCAATTGGAGAAGGACAAACATTGTATGTTCTCATTCATTTGGGAAATATAAATAATAGTGAAAAGGAATAGAAGGGAAGGGAGAAGAAATGGGTAGGAAATATCAGAAAGGGAGACAGAACATGAAGACTTCTAACTCTGGGAAATGAACTAGGGATGGTGGAAGGGGAGGTGGTCGGGGGGTGGGGGTGACTGGGCGACGGGCACTGAGGGGGGCACTTGATGGGATGAGCACTTAGTGTTATTCTATATGTTGGCAAATTGAACAACAATAAAAAATATATTTATATATATATATATATATATATATATATATATATATATATATATAAAGAACATCCATGTCAGTATTGATAACAGGTAATTCTTGGCAGGGGGTGGTTATGGGATTGCACTATATGCTATTCATATTCTTTTTTTTTTTAGATTTATTTATTTGAGAGACAGAACTCAGGAGAGTGGGGAGAGGGAGAGAGAATCTCACTTAGACTGTGTGCAGAGCACACCCGAGTCAAATCAAGAGTCATCCTGTCACCCAAGTGAACCACCCAGGCACCCTTATCATTCTTATTCTTGTATCTTTTCTGTACATATGGCATTATTTCCTAATTAAAAGTAATAAAACAATAAAAAATAAAAATGCTTAATAGCACTCCTAAGCACCTGCAATTTAAAATGTAATAAAATCCTATTAATTATAGCAATAAAAACTATCAGATACCTGGAATAAATATATCAAAAACTGTACAAAAGTTATACAAAAGAGACCTAAATGAATGGAGAACTATTCATGGATGGGAAGGTTCCGAGCTCCACTGCCTTTCCATCAACAAAAATGCAGTGCAATTGCAATTAACATACTAATGGGGATTTTAATAAAATTGAGCAAGATGATTTTGAAAATGTATCTGGGAAATAGTGGGGCAGAGTATTGAGGGAAATTTGACAACCTAAGGATCTGCTTCACCACATATTCTGGTGCTATAATTGGTCTACGTATTAGAGGCAGGATAGAGTTCATGTGCAGGTGTAGAAATGCATGGAAATGCAATCTGTGGCACTGAAAATGATGAAGAAAGGAAGGTCTAGTCCAGGAACCTGGCTTTGATGAATTGCCATACACGCAGGAACACTATTTCTCATACAAATAACTTCCAGGAGTGATAAAGACACTTTTTTTTCAATAATTTTGATTTTATTGTTTTTTCCTTTTTTTAAAGTTTTCATTTCAAGTTTTTATTTAAATTTCTGTTAGTGAACATGCCTTGTAATATTAGTTTCAGGAGTAGAATTTAGTGCTGCAACACGAACATACAAAACCCAGTGCTCATGATAAGTGCTCTCCTTAAAGCCCATCACCCATTAAGCTCACCCTCCTGCTCACTGACATCCATCAACCCTCAGTTTGTTCTCCAAAGTTAACAGTCTGTTTTATGCTTTGCTCTTTTCCCTCCATATGTTCATCTGTTTCATTTCTTAAATTCCATGAGTAAAATCAGATGTTGTCTTCCTCTGATGGACTTATTTGACTCTAGCTTCATTCATGTCATTGCATATGCCAATATTTCCTTTTCTTCTTCTTTTTTAAAGATTTATTTATTTATTTATTTATTTATTTATTTATTTATTTATGAGAGAGAGAGAGAGAGAGGCAGACACAGGCAGAGGGAGAAGCAGGCTCCATGCAGGGAGCCGGACATGGGACTTGATCTTGGGTCTCCAGGATCACGCCCTGAGCTGAAGGTGACGCTAAACTACTGAGCCGCCTGGACTGCCCAAGATTTCCTTTTCTAATGGCTGAGTAATTTTCCACTGTTTATATAGACCACATCTTCTTTATCCATTTGTCTTTCAAGGCTCCTTCCACAGTTTGGTTATTGTGGACATTGCTGCTATAAACATTGAGGTGCAGGTGTCTTGCTGTTTCCCTGCATCTGTATCTTTGGGGTAAATCCCCAGCAGTGCAATTGTTGGGTCATAGAGTAGTTCTATTTTTAACTCTTTGACCTTCACACAGTTTTCCAGAGTGACTGTACCAGTTCACATTCCCACCAACAGTGCAAGAGAGTTCCCCTTTCTCCACATCCTCTCCAACATTTGTTGTTTCCTGTCTTGTTAGTTCTTACCATTCTCACTGGTGTGAGGTGGTATCTCATTGTGGTTTTCATCTGTATTTCCCTGATGATGATGTTGGCCATTCATGTGTCTTCTATGGAGAAATTTCTGTTCATGCCTGCTACCCATTTCTTAACTTGACTACTTTGGAGAGAGTGTTAAGTTTAATAAGTTCTTTATAGATCTTGGATACTAGCCCTTTATCTGATATGTCATTTACAAATATCTTCTCCTATTTTGTAGGTTGTCTTTTAGTTTCCTTCACTGGGCATAAGCTATTTATTTATTTATTTATTTATTTATTTATTTATTTATTTAAAATTATTTATTTATTTGAGGCAAGAGAAAGAGAACATGAGTAGGGTGGGGGTTTAGAGGGAGATGGAGAAGCAAACTCTCCACGGAGCCGCTTGTGGGGCTCAATCCTGATCCCAGGGCTCCAGAATCATGATTTGAGGTGAAGGTAGACACTTAACTGAGTCCCCAGGCACCCTGAAGAGGCTTTTTATCTTGATGAAGTCCCAATAATTCATTTTTGCTTTTGTATCCCTTGCCTTTGGAGACGTGTCTTGCAAGAAGTTGCTGGGGCTGCCATCACAGAGGTTGTTACCTGTGTTCTGTAGGATCACATTATATACCATATATAAATCTAGATAAGAAAGACAAATTTCATCGCATGTCATGTAAGCATATCGACAAAGATCACTAAATTAACAGAATAGAATTACAACAAAAGCATAATGTTTCCTATGGGGGAAAATAAAGGCATAAACCATTTAGAAGAAAATAGAGCAAATTATCTAAGTTATGTTCTGTGTCCCTTTCTGATATCTCCCACACATTTCTTCTCCCTTCCCTTATATTCCCCTTCACTATTATTCATATTCCCCAAATGAGTGAGAACATACACTGTTTGTCCTTCTCCGATTGACTTACTTCACTCAGCATAATACCCTCCAGTTCCATCCACGTTGAAGCAAATGGTGGGTATTTGTCGTTTCTAATGGCTGAGGAATATTCCATTGTATACATAGGCCACATCTTCTTTATCCATTCATCTTTCGATGGGCACCGAGGCTCCTTCCACAGTTTGGCTATTGTGGACATTGCTGCTAGAAACATCGGGGTGCAGGTGTCCCGGCGTTTCATTGCATCTGAATCTTCGGGGTAAATCCCTAACAGTGCAATTGCTGGGTCGTAGGGCAGGTCTATTTTTAATTCTTTGAGGAACCTCCACACAGTTTTCCAGAGTGGCTGCACCAGTTCACATTCCCACCAACAGTGTAAGAGTGTTCCCTTTTCTCCGCATCCTCTCCAACATTTGTTGTTTCCTGCCTTGTTAATTTTCCCCATTCTCACTGGTGTGAGGTGGTATCTCATTGTGGTTTTGATTTGTATTTCCCTGATGGCAAGTGATGCAGAGCATTTTCTCATGTGCATGTTGGCCATGTCTATGTCTTCCTCTGTGAGATTTCTCTTCATGTCTTTTGCCCATTTCATGATTGGATTGTTTGTTTCTTTGGTGTTGAGTTTAAGAAGTTCTTTATAGATTTTGGAAACTAGCCCTTTATCTGATATGTCATTTGCAAATATCTTCTCCCATTCTGTAGGTTGTCTTTGAGTTCTGTTGACTGTATCCTTTGCTGTGCAAAAGCTTCTTATCTTGGTGAAGTCCCAATAGTTCATTTTTGCTTTTGTTTCTTTTGTTTTCGTGGATGTATCTTGCAAGAAGTTACTGTGGCCAAGTTCAAAAAGGGTGTTGCCTGTGTTCTCCTCTAGGATTTTGATGGAGTCTTGTCTCACATTTAAATCTTTCATCCATTTTGAGTTTATCTTTGTGTATGGTGCAAGAGAGTGGTCTAGTTTCATTCTTCTGCATGTGGATGACCAATTTTCCCAGCACCATTTATTGAAGAGACTGTCTTTCTTCCAGTGGATCGTCTTTCCTCCTTTGTCGAATATTAGTTGACCATAAAGTTCAGGGTCCATTTCTGGGTTCTCTATTCTGTTCCATTGGTCTATGTGTCTGTTTTTGTGCCAGTACCACACTGTCTTGATGACCACAGCTTTGTAGTACAACCTGAAATCTGGCATTGTGATGCCCCCAGATATGGTTTTCTTTTTTAAAATTCCCCTGGCTATTCGAGGTCTTTTCTGATTCCACACAAATCTTAAAATAATTTGTTCTAAGTCTCTGAAGAAAGTCCATGGTATTTTGATAGGGATTGCATTGAACGTGTAAATTGCCCTGGGTAGCATTGACATTTTCACAATATTAATTCTGCCAATCCATGAGCATGGAATATTTTTCCATCTCTTTGTGTCTTCCTCAATTTCTTTCAGAAGTGTTCTGTAGTTTTTAGGGTATAGATCCTTTACCTCTTTGGTTAGGTTTATTCCTAGGTATCTTATGCTTTTGGGTGCAATTGTAAATGGGATTGACTCCTTAAATTCTCTTTCTTCAGTCTCATTGTTAGTGTATAGGAATGCCATTGATTTCTGGGCATTGATTTTGTATCCTGCCACGCTACCAAATTGCTGTATGAGTTCTAGCAATCTTGGGGTGGAGGCTTTTGGGTTTTCTATGTAGAGTATCATGTCATCGGCGAAGAGGGAGAGTTTGACTTCTTCTTTGCCAATTTGAATGCCTTCAATGTCTTTTTGTTGTCTGATTGCTGAGGCTAGGACTTCCAATACTATGTTGAATAGCAGTGGTGAGAGTGGACATCCCTGTCTGGTTCCTGATCTTAGGGGAAAGGCTCCCAGTGCTTCCCCATTGAGAATGATATTTGCTGTGGGCTTTTCGTAGATGGCTTTTAAGATATCGAGGAAAGTTCCCTCTATCCCTACACTCTGAAGAGTTTTGATCAGGAATGGATGCTGTATTTTGTCAAATGCTTTCTCTGCATCTAATGAGAGGATCATATGGTTCTTGGTTTTTCTCTTGCTGATATGATGAATCACATTGATTGTTTTACGAGTGTTGAACCAGCCTTGTGCCCCGGGGATAAATCCTACTTGGTCATGGTGAATAATTTTCTTAATGTGTTGTTGGATCCTATTGGCTAGTATCTTGTTGAGAATTTTTGCATCCATGTTCATCAGGGATATTGGTCTGTAATTCTCCTTTTTGGTGGGGTCTTTGTCTGGTTTTGGAATTAAGGTGATGCTGGCCTCATAGAATGAATTTGGAAGTACTCCATCTCTTTCTATCTTTCCAAACAGCTTTAGTAGAATAGGTATGATTTCTTCTTTAAACGTTTGATAGAATTCCCCTGGGAAGCCATCTGGCCCTGGACTCTTGTGTCTTGGGAAGTATTTAATGACTTCTTCAATTTTCTCCCTGGTTATTGGCCTGTTCAGGTTTTCTATTTCTTCCTGCTCCAGTTTTGGTAGTTTGTGGCTTTCCAGGAATGCGTCCATTTCTTCTAGATTGCCTAATTTATTGGCGTAGAGCTGTTCATAATATGTTTTTAAAATCGTTTGTATTTCCTTGGTGTTGGTAGTGATCTCTCCTTTCTCATTCATGATTTTATTAATTTGAGTCTTCTCTCTCTTCTTTTTAATAAGGTTGGCTAATGGTTTATCTATCTTATTAATTCTTTCAAAGAACCAACTCCTGGTTCTATTGATCTGTTCCACAGTTCTTCTGGTCTCAATTTCGTTGATTTCTGCTCGAATTTTAATTAACTCTCTTCTTCTGCTGGGCGTCGGGTAGATTTGCTGCTTCTTCTCTAGCTCCTTTATGTGTAAGGTTAGCTTTTGTATTTGAGTTCTTTCCAGTTTTTGAATGGATGCTTGTATTGCGATGTATTTCCCCCTCAGGACTGCTTTTGCTGCATCCCAAAGATTTTGAACAGTTGTATCTTCATTCTCATTAGTTTCCATGAATCTTTTTAATTCTTCCTTAATTTCCTGGTTGACCCTTTTATCTTTTAGCAGGATGGTCCTTAACCTCCACGTGTTTGAGGTCCTTCCAAACTTCTTCTTGTGATTGAGTTCTAATTTCAAGGCGTTATGGTTTGAGAATATGCAGGGGACAATCCCAATCTTTTGGTATCGGTTCAGACCCGATTTGTGACCCAGTATGTGGTCTATTCTGGAAAAAGTTCCATGTGCACTTGAGAAGAATGTGTATTCAGTTGAGTTTGGATGTAAAGTTCTGTAGATATCTGTGAAATCTATCTGGTCCAGTGTATCATTTAAAGCTCTCGTTTCTTTGGAGATGTTGTGTTTAGAAGACCTATCAAGGGTAGAGAGAGCTAGATTGAAGTCACCAAGTATAAGTGTATTATTATCTAACTATTTCTTTACTTTGGTTAATAATTCGTTTAAGTATTTGGCAGCTCCCACATTCGGGGCATATATATTGAGGATTGTTAAGTCCTCTTGTTGGATAGATCCTTTAAGTATGATATAGTGTCCCTCTTCGTCTCTCACTACTGTCTTCGGAGTGAATTTTAGTTTATCTGATATAAGGATGGCTACCCCTGCTTTCTTTTGAGAACCATTTGAATGGTAAATGGTTCTCCAACCTTTTATTTTCAGGTTGTAGGTGTCCTTCTGTCTAAAATGAGTCTCTTGTAGACAGCAAATAGATGGGTCCTGCTTTTTTATCCAGTCTGAAACCCTGCGCCTTTTGATGGGTCATTAAGCCCGTTCACGTTCAGAGTTACTATTGACAGATATGAGTTTAGTGTCATCATGATTTCTATTTAGTCCTTGTTTTTGTGGATTGTTCCACTGAACTTCTTCTTAAAGGGGAATTTTAAGAGTCCCCCTTAAAATTTCTTGCAGAGCTGGTTTGGAGGTCACATATTCTTTCAGTTCCTGCCTGTCTTGGAAGCTCTTTATCTCTCCTTCCATTTTGAATGAGAGCCTTGCTGGATAAAGTATTCTTGGTTGCATGTTTTTCTCATTTAGGACCCTGAATATATCCTGCCAGCCCTTTCTGGCCTGCCAGGTCTCTGTGGAGAGGTCTGCTGTTACCCTAATATTCCTCCCCATGAAAGTCAGGGACTTCTTGTCTCTTGCTGCTTTAAGGATCTTCTCTTTATCTTTGGAATTTGCAAGCTTCACTATTAGATGTCGAGGTGTTGAACGGTTTTTATTGATTTTAGGGGGGGATCTCTCTATTTCCTGGATCTGAATGCCTGTTTCCCTTCCCAGATTGGGAAAGTTTTCAGCTAGTATTTGTTCAAATACATATTCTGGCCCTCTGTCCCTTTTGGCGCCCTCGGGAACCCCAATTAAACGTAGGTTTTTCTTCCTTAGATTGTCATTTATTTCCCTTAATCTGTCTTCATGGTCCTTTAATTGTTTGTCTCTTTTTTCCTCAGTTTCCCTCTTTGCCATTAACTTGTCTTCTATGTCACTCACTCGTTCTTCCACCTCGTTAACCCTCGTCGTTAGGACTTCTAGTTTGGATTGCATCTCATTCAGTTGATTTTTAATTTCTGCCTGATTGGATCTAAATTCTGCAGTCATGAAGTCTCGTGAGTCCTTAATGCTCTTTTCTAGAGCCACCAGTAGCTGTATAATAGTGCTTCTGAATTGGCTTTCTGACATTGAATTGTAATCCAGATTTTGTAGCTCTGTGGGAGAGAGGGCTGTTTCTGATTCTTTCTTTTGAGGTGAGGTTTTCCTTCTAGTCCTTTTGCTCAGTGCGGAGTGGCCAAAAACAAGTTGTATTGGGAAAAGGAGAGAAAGAGAGAGAAGGAAAGAAAAGAGAAAAAGAAAAAAGAAAAAGAAAAGAAAAAGGAAAGAAGAGAAGAAAAAGGGAAAGAAAAAGAAAGAAAGGTGAAAAAACGGGGGTGGGGGAAGCAATCAGAAATCAAAAAGAAAAGAACAAAGAAACAAAAAGAAAAAAAAAACCACGGGGGAGTATTTCTGTAGACTTTAAGTCCCTTGACTTCCCCTGGAACTGGTCCGTCCAGCTGGTCTTCCGGGGGAGGGGCCTGCTGTGCTGATTTTCAGGTGTTAGCACTTGGGGGAGCTGCTCTGCCCCTGCCTGCCGGAGGGCTCAGCGGGGTTGTTTACCCCGTGAGGTGTCAGGAGGAACAGTTGCAGTTGCTATGGCAACTCTGGAAGCCTGGATTCAGCCTCCGCAGGAACTAGGGGCTCGGGCTCTCGGCTCTCCGTCTGCAGGGCCTGGAGGCTCCCGGGCGGGGCCGCTGATGTGCTCAGCTCGGGGCAGGAGCGTCCTTGCTGTCCTGGGCCCTCCCGGCCTCTGCCTGTCCCGGGGGGAGGCCGGATCCTGGGCTGTGTCCTGGCGCCCTGTGCTCCGGGGCCTGCGCTGTTGGATTTGCGCTCCCGCCCCGCAGCTCCCTCCCTGGAGCCGCTCCGGAGACCCTCCGAACTGCTCCGGTGCGCGCTGCAGCCCTTAGGGAGCTCGGAGCACTCCCCTGGGCTCGCAGGTGTCTGTTAGTGTCCCAGGGAGCCCGAGGGCATCCCCGCCCTCCTGGGTCCTGCTCTAACTCCCTGCGAGTCCCTTTCCCCCGGGAAGGTTGGTGCAGCTCCTGCTCCTCCGGGACGGGGCTCTCCTGTCCTGGGGACACTCGCCCCGGCCTCAGCCCGGCTCCTCGCGGGGCCCCTCCCCCTTGGAGGCCTTTTGTTCCTTTATTTCTTTTTCCCCGTCTTCCTACCTTGATAGAAGCGCGAACTCCTCTCACTGTAGCATTCCAGCTGGTCTCTCTTTAAATCTCAGGCCGAATTCGTAAATTTTCAGGATGATTTGAAGGTTATCTAGGTAATTTGGTGGGGACAGGTGATTTGGGGACCCTACTCTTCCGCCATCTTGCCCCTCCTCCAATGTTAATCTTCCAATAGGAAGTGGAGTACATCATCGTCAAGCACCCATTTTCAGCCTCCTTACTTACAAAGAAAGTTATGGGGACATCTTACACATTTGCAATTCCTTAAAGACACTTGCTTTCTATTAAAATACTTCTTTATACATAAATAGATAAAATCTGTGAAGAATTCACGGAAGCATCCATCACCTTAAAAAGTTAAAAATGTATCAAAATGTACATAACAATGGCAAATCTATATAATGTCTCCATTTGTGTCACCATCCTCCAAACCTAGAGCATATGCTGCCATAAAATGTATTACCTCCCAGCTAAGTTTGAAACCTTGCTTCAAAACATTGCTCAGTACTAATTCTCAGAAGACATGTTATAGGACCATGTGAGTGACTGTTAGGCAGATGGCTGAGGAATGCTAATTACAGACCCCAGCCTGGACTGTGCAGAGTGCCTCTCCAGAGAACGCTATCTTCCCCATAGGTATTGAGGGAAGGACACTATTTAAGTATAAAGACAGATCAACTTAAAAAGTATGGGCAAAATCATGCTTGATTTTATCTTACAACCCACAGTATATCAGAACATAATTTAATAAATTCATACATATTTTCAAAAGGTAAACCTGATACAGAAGTAGCAATAGTTACAAATCATAATCATCGGATGAAATAATTTCCATGAAGCTTGTCTGTCTGGAAGAGATGGGGACAAGGCAAGTGGTCAGGAAGGAAACAGTGTGCTTTTAACCTTGCAGGAAAATCAGTGCTCAGTTCCATGTTACTGCATAAACTCTCCACTTCAAATTACTCCCCAAATGCTTTACTGAAACTCCGCTTCTGGCCTTTGTTTTGGAATCTGTTATTTTTGTTGCCACCTCCTGATCGCTGTCCTCTGAAGCTTCGATTTCCCTCCTGCTGTCCTCTAAAGCCTAGACTGCCTTCCCGTTGTCCCCGGAAGCCTCGACTGCCTTCCTGCTGTCCACGGAAGTTTCGATATCCTTCCCGAGGTCCTTCCAGCTCTGGTTGCTCCGTGGCCACAGAGAGCTGCCAGCGACGTGCATCATGCCATTTTTCCTGTATTTCTGTTACTGCTGCAGTAGGGACATCGAAGCAAACTCCCTGCTTTCCTTTGAGAAACACCATTCCTTTCACTTTGGAATCAATATCCTCTCCCAGCTGCTCTTTAAGTTCTTTCCAAGCATAACTAATGTTTGGCATTTCAATTGAGCATCGTAAGATCATGGTCACAAAGCCCGCATCTGAGTTGATCAGAGAGCGCTGGTCTACTGATGTGGCACCTGAAATATGGGCCAAGGCTGCTGCCAGGGCTTCCACGGCTCCTTTCTCCTCTATTAGTTTCTCCGCTGACTGCTTGAAATGACTAATGGCAGTGGGAGGCACAGAATCCAAAAGCCTGATGGCATCTTTGCTGGAAGCCTTTATGATCTCTGTTGCAGAAGGAACACCTATTCGTTTAAATTTAATTCCCGCTTTTTGCTCCACTTGTGCTAACTGAAACTCCTCCATGTGCTGATAAAAGCAGATGCAAATCCCTGTCCTTCCAGCTCTGCCCGCCCTCCCAGAGCGATGAATATAGGACTCCACATCCTTTGGTGGAGAACTCTGTATCACCTGATCAACCTCAGGGATGTCTAACCCACGAGCAGCAACATTAGTTGCAACCAAAACTCCCAAATCACCATTTCTAAAACCTTTCAGAGTGATTGCTCTCTGCTTCTGAGGAATATCTCCATGCAATGACTGGGCATCCTGCCTTATGGACATATTCTGTGACAACTCCTGGGCTTCTTTCTTGGTTTCGCAGAAGATGATGGTACGCCCGTGAAAACCACTGTATACTCGGATCACATCCCCAATAACTGCTGCCCTTTGAGTCCAGTGGCACTTGATAGCCAGGTGCTCCACGGTTATTGCCGTTTTCTGGATCTTTTTACCAATCAGGTCCACCTGTTCATATGTAGATTTCATGTATTTCTTAGCAACATCATATACCCAATGAGGGCAAGTTGCAGAAAAAAGCAATGTTTGGGGATTGTCTTCTGAATCTTTTTTGTATGCCACACTTAAAATCTCTTCCACTTGATCAGCAAACCCCATATCTAACATCTGGTCAACTTCATCCAGGACAACATGCTTAAGTTTGGTGAGATCTAGCTTGCCATTCTGAAGGTGGTCTTTGATACGACCTGGGGTCCGAACCAGGATATCAATCCCAATCTGCATGCGTTCAATTTGACCTCCATAGGGAGTTCCACCATAAAAACAAGCCACCGCCAGCTTTCTTGTGATGTCACTGAAGTCTCTGCTTACTTGATTTGCCAACTCCCTTGTGGGTGCAAGAACCAGTACCTGAGGGGCACGACCTCTTTTCCTGTCTTGCAGTTCTCCCTAGAGCTTCACAATCAAAGGGATGGCAAAGGAGAACGTCTTCCCAGTTCCTGTCCCCGCCTGTGCAATTAAGTCCTTTCCAGTATAGACATGGTAAAATGTCTTTGCTTGTATAGGAAACAGGAAGGTCACCCCACAGGCTTTGAGAAGTTTAATAGTCTCTTCAGGTATGGGAAAATTAGAGAAAGCTCCTTCTTTCTGTTCCACAGGTATTTCCTGCTCTAACTCACTGTTACTTTCTTCCCCTAGGGTTTCACTGGTGTTAGAGACAAGTCCAGAATAAGGGAATCCATTCTTCAGTTTGGAGCTTTTCTCTCCAATTTCTTCATTCATTTCCTTTTCTTTCTTCATCTTCTTGGGCTTAGGAACACTTATCTCTTCTTCAGAAGGTTCTTCACTTTTTATTACTTTTTTTTTTTTTGTTTTAGGAGAAACAACTTTCTTTTCAAAGGACTCCTTTGTTTTTTTCACACTTTGGTTTTAGGAGAAATTATGTCATCCTGAGATGGCTCCTCTTTCTTTTTTGCCTTTTTAGATTTAGGAGAATTCATGTCAGCCTCATTAGACTCGGCTTTCTTTTTAACTTTTTTAGCTTTAGGGGAAGGAATTTCTTCTTTTACTTCTGTTGCCTCTTCAGTCTTAATAGATTTTGGTTTCTCCTTTCTACCTTTCTTCTATTTTTTTTTAATTTTTATTTATTTATGATAGTCAGAGAGAGAGAGAGAGAGAGAGAGAGAGAGAGAGAGAGAGGCACAGAGACATAGGCAGAGGGAGAAGCAGGCTCCATGCACCGGGAGCCCGATGTGGGATTCGATCCTGAGTCTCCAGGATCGCGCCCTGGGCCAAAGGCAGGCACCAAACCGCTGCGCCACCCAGGGATCCCTCTACCTTTCTTCTCATTCTGCTTCCGTGGTGTCTCCACTTTTTCTGTGGCGGTCTCAGAGTCCAAACCCGCGTCACTAAGGAGTTTCCCCGGCAGTGTTCACCTCAAGCAATTCTGGCCGACCGGTCAGGTCCACCGCATAGAGAGGAAGACTCCACCAAAGATGTTTTAAGAATTCTTTCTTGGTTGTCGGCTCTGGGCTTCACCTATGTTCCAAAACTTTCATCTTTATGAGGTCATAGGGATTTGGATTTCAATATATGAATTCTGGAAAACACAATTAAACTTATAAATGTGCTCTCTCCCCAAATTCATGTTCTTCTCACATGTGAAATATGTCCACTGTCTCCCAACATCCCCAAAGTCTTAACGCATTTCAACATCCAATTTCCTCTGCATATCCTTTAAATTAGGTCTAGGTGAGATGAGGGATGCTTCATCCTCTCCATTTGTGCCATGTCCTTCCCAAATACAATGGTGGGTCAGGCCTAGGACAGACACTCCCATTCTAAGGGAGAGAAATCAAGGAAGATGGGAGTCATTGGTCCCAAGCAAGAGCTGTGCTCCGCCCCCTTGTCCACCCCCTGGAACTGAGGAAGAGACAGTCCACTCCTGGATCTATGCCTGCTGGGTCCTCATGCCAAAGGCAGCCTTGTCAAACCTTGACCATCTCCAGCATTCTTTCCTTTTCCTAAGCATAATGTGTATTTCCAGTATATAGCTCAGTTGGCCCTTTTCCTGCCTATGGAATCTTATACTGACAGTCCTCACTTCATTCTGTACCTATCTTTTTACATTTCCCAACTGTCTGTGTTTCTGCTGATAGAACATTCACAAAAATTTTGTTGGTCTCTTGTGCAGTTCATAAGGGCCCAAACCATCAAAAGAGGAGAGTCCTTCCTAGATTTTTTACCATGTCACCACATCTGTGTTCCTGGCTTCTGCTGAGATGGGTGACTGAGTAATGTTACTGATGGATTGTGAAGGTGTTTATATATATATATATATATATATATATATATATATATATATATATATATATATTTGTAAATATAAACTAGTCAGCTACTATTTAAATATTTACTATTTAGGGATGTTCAGGTGGCTCAGAGGTTGAGCATCTGCCTTTGGCTCAGAGCATAATCCTGGGGTCCTGGGATTGAGTCCTGCATCGGGCTCCCCACAGGGAGCCTGCTTCTCCCTCTGCCTGTGTCTCTGCCTCTCTCTCTGGGTCTCTCATGAATAAATAAATAAATAAATAAATATCCTTAAAGAACTAAAAAAATAAATATTTACTATTTGTCTATAGTCAGTTATACTGAGATGTCTTAATATTCTAGTGGTTTCTCTAGTGGATTCACCTAGTGGATCTGTGCATTTTTCCTGTGCAGCTAACACCTTTAAATAATAATGTTGCATCTTCCTTTCTCATTCTCCTATATCTTATTTTTCCTTCTTACTTTGTTACATTGTATAGTTTTTGCTACTTGGTAGTGGAATCTCTGTAATGCTCCATGATTTAGTAGGAATCGACCTAAGATTCACAATTTTTGGTTTCTTTTAGAGTGAAATGCTATTTATAGTTTATGATTAGGACTGTGGTTCCCGGGTTCCTACTGGGTTATTTTTATAAATAAGGAAGTCAGGGGACCCCTGGGTGGCTCAGCAGTTTGCCTTCAGCTCAAGGTGTGAACCTGGGGTTCTGGGATGGAGTCCCACATTGGGCTTCCTTCAGGGAGCCTGCTTCTCCCTCTGCCTGTGTCTCTGCCTCTCCCTGTGTCTCTCATGAATAAATAATAAAATCTTAAAAAAATAAAGAAGTCAGTACTTGATAGTGATATTTCTTGTTCCAAACTAAGATTAAAGCGTTTTTACTTAACTTCCTTGGCTTTATATCTTTATTTTATATAAAAAATCTTGGTTCCTAAGCACATTTACATCCTTATATATTTACTTTATCCCATTATCTATCACTCTATATAAATAATTTCAAAATAATGACACAAAAATTCAAGGACAGTAAATGCATTTTAAGATTTATTCATGGTTGTTTTTGTCTGAAATTTCCCTCTAGGTTGTACAGTGACAGTATGGTTTGGTGGCATGTCAAGGCTGTAAAGCTTGGTAGAGATCTCACCACTTTATGCTGAGATTGAAGCTGTTCTGACTTTCCTGACTGGGTAACTTTAGATTCTATTTTTTTTATCTTTGAAGCTAAGTAACTTTGTCAAGATTCAATTCTCTTTTATTTCAGGAACATCTTATGTTTCAGTAATTTCCAGGTGTTTTGTTTTAGTCTGCTTTCTTTAGTGATAATTTTGTGTAAAAGGACAGTGATGGTCTTCTATGCCTGTGTCTTTTTCTAACCCATGAGTCCCTTTGACTTTGCTACTTAACTTTCTGTAATTCTCTTCTGTTTTCACCAGCAGATATATATTTAAAGATCTTATTTATTTGAGAGAGAGAGAGAGAGAAAGAGAGAGAAAACAAGCAGGGGGAGCAGCAGAGGGAGAGGGAGAAGCAGACTCCCCACTGAGCAGGGAGTCCCCTGGGGGCTTGATCCCAGGACCCTGAGATCATGACCTGAGCTGAAGGCAGATGCTCCACCCACTGAGTCACCTAGATGCCCCAAGTGGTTCCTTATTAAACTAAAATGGGAAAAATCTTTGCTTTATCAGTGGAATGTTTTACTGTTAATTCAATTTTACTGTATTGAATTCCACACACAACCTTTCCAAAACCAAGCCATGAAACAAACATCAGAAACAAAGTTATACAATAAATTGATGAACTGTTTAAGAAGAAAGAAAGACAAGGATAGTTGGCAGAGGAAAAAGTGGGATGAAGAATGCAAAAGGAAGGGCTCCTAATAGTTGTACCTATAAAGATTATAGGTCATCAGAAATGTCATGCATTCCATAAGGGGAGTGATTGGCCACCTCTCAAGTCTCCTGAGCCAAACCAGCAGTTCCCAGGACTGAAGCAGACCAGGCACAGAGATTGAGCAGTCAGGGAGCATGATCAGTAGGCCCTGAGGCAATGCCAAGTGTTTACAGGATGTGTTCCAGTGAGGAGGATCCCTGTCAGGGTGACCGTGTGTGGAACTGTGCTTCTCAGTTGTTCTGCACATGTATGTCACCTAGGAATTGGGAGAGACACAGATTCAGGCCCAGTGGGTCTGGGTTAGAACCTGGGATTCTGCATTTCTGTCATGACCTGGGTGATTCTGGCATGGCTTATCCCACCCTGGAGCCGGGGGTCTCCAGGCCCAGAGACACATGCGTTTGTCTGTGAATCAAGGATAGATCGGCTGTGTGCAGGTAAGTACATGGTTCTTGTTTACTGCTGGACAGAGGGGCCTGCATTAGCAGATTATGCTTTTGTCGACTTTTTATAACAACACTTAGCTTAAAAATCGTTCTGTGGAATGCCATGTCTCTGAAGGTGGATCAGATTTTCCAACTGAAACCTTTCACATTGCATATAAAACAAATTCTATATAAAGCAAATTCTATATAAAGCAACTAGAGGAAGAGAAAAGAGACTAGCTGGAGTCCTTGGGACACAAGGAATGACACTGTGGTGAGGTCTCTGGGTTCTTTGTTTCTTTGCTTGTTTTTTATTCTTCTGTCACAGACTTGGAGCTTGAAGAAACTCTTTCCAACAAATGGTTCTGGAGCAATTGGCTATCCACAGGCTAAATAAGTAAATAAACCTTGGCTCAACCTTAACATTTTGTGTAAAAGTCGACTCAAAATGGGATAGCTGGCTGGCTCAATCAGTGCACATGCAACTCCTGTTCTGAGGGTTTACTTTCAAGCCCCATGTTGGGTGTACAAATTACTTAAAAATAATATATTTTAAAAATGGATTGTAGACTTTATGTAAAATGAAAAACCACAAAGCTTTAAAAAAACAACATAGGAGAAAATTTCTACAGCTTGGACCTCAGCATGGTGAGATTTGGGAAATGATACCAAATGCATGATCCATTAAAGGAAAAATTGGCAAATTGAATTTCATTCATATTGAATTGTTTAGAGGTGCCTGGGTGGATCAGTCAGTTGGGCATCAGACTCTTGGTTTCCGTTCAGGTTGTGATATCAGGGTCATGAGATCAAATCTTGCATCAGACTCGGCTCATTGTGGAATCTACTTGAGATTCTCTCCCTCTGCCCCTCCCCTCTCTCCTACTCTCTCCCTAAGGTACATAAATCTTTTAAAAAGTTTAAAGTGGTGACGGTTGGGTGGCTCAGTGGTTGAGCATTTGCCTTTGGCTCAGGTCATGACCCTGGGGTCCCAGGATTGAGTCCCATATCAGGTTCCCTGCAGGGAGCCTGCTTCTTCCTCTGCCTATGTCTCTGCCTCTCTCTGTGTCTCTCATGAATAAATAAATAAAATCTTTTTAAAAAAACAGTTTAAAAGTGTTCGCTGCATGAAAGATTTTGTTGAAATGTTGAAAAAAAAAAGAAGCTACAGGGGGGTATTTCGAAATCCTTTGTCTCACAAAAAACTTCCATGTAGAATATTTAAGGAAATCTCAAATTTAATGAGAGAAAACAATTAGAAAAGACTCATAAGGCCAGATGAATTGAGGAAGATGCACTGATGAATGATGAAGAATGTTCATCATTGATACCATTAGAAAATTTCAAGTTAAAATCATAGTGAGATATCCTTAAACATCTATCAGAATGGGTAAAATTTTAAAAAATTATGATAATACCAAATGCTTGCAAGGATGCAGAGAAACCGGACTGCTCACATGCTGTTGGTGGAAATGGAAAGTTGTATACCTGCCCTGGGGAAGTTTATGGAAGTTTCTTACAAAATTAGATGGGTGTTTACTATATGACTCAGCAGTTGCACTTTTAGGCATTTATCCCAGAGAAACACAATTCTCATGATCACACAAAGCCCGTTCATAAATGTTCATTGCAGCTTTATTCTGGTAGCCTTGACCTGGAGACAGCTCAGAATTTTTCAATGGGTGAATGATTAGACAAACTGCTGTATCAATGCCCTGGAATAGTATTTGGCAATAAGGGGGAAAAAAACTATTGATGCGCACAACAACTTGGATGAATTTCAGAAGAATTAGGCTGAATGATAAATGCCAATCCCAAAAGGGTAGTTTCTATGTAATTCCATTTGGATAAAATTCTCAAATTAACCAGAATGTAGAAACACAGCATAGATGGGTTGATGCCAAGATTTAAGCAGGTGTGATGGGGCTGTGAGAGAAGCAAGTGTGGCTGTCCCAGACAAAGGGAAGGGCCCTTGGGGGAGGGAAATACTCTGTATCTTCTTATACCAATGTCAATATGCTTATTATATTGCAGTATAGTTTTGCAAGATGTTACCATTAGTGGACCATGGGTAATGGGTCTATGGATTACCTGTTAATTCTTACAGCTGCAAAACATCTACAATTACCTCAAAATACAATCTTTCATTTAAAATAAATCCAGCAGCAGGTGCAGTAAGAATGCCTTTAGAGTTGTGAGATTGTAACAGTTTTGAGATTATTGTTTTCTTTAGAATATTTCAAGAATGAGAACTCCTATACTTGCTTCTTGTCGTTATTCTGGTCATACACAGACTCTTGCTCAAAGCAAGAGTGTAATCTGTAAGATGACCATGGTTGTGCCTTCCTCTTGATTAGATTTGTTTTGTGGATTCCTTCCGTGGTGTCCAGGGTGATGAGATGTGCCAATTGTGGAGCAAGTGTCTTACAGCTCTGAACCCACACCCAGCTGACCCGGGTGCATTGTGAGGTTGGTGCTGGGAGCATGTATGTGGGTCATATTTCTGCTTTGCTCCCTCATTTCCTATTAGGCCTCATGAATACGGTGTAATACAGGCAGGTGGGCTGCATGTGGGCTGGTGTTGGGAAGGAGGCTAGTTCTTCCTTCTTTGATTCTTGTTTGGTTTCTTTCATGTTCATTTCATCCTCAGGGCAGTATATTAGGTAAAAACAATTGAATGAATATTCTCCATTGGGTGGTGAGGAAAACCAGCATTTCCTCAGTGACATCAGCCGAGACAGTAATGCTCCTGACTCAGAAGTAGGAGGTCTGAAAATACTTGCTCTCAGAACTCTCTTCCCTGGGCAATCATTTGTAGAATTCCTGTTCTTTTTTGGTGTCCCCCTAGTGCTAGGGGTGCTTCTTTTTGCCTTTTCCTTCCTTCAATATCTATCTAGCAATTCTTGTAACAAATGCCTTTTTTTAAAAAAAAATAATGGAAGTAGTGTCTATTTCCTGATGATAGCCTGACTAGGACCACTGCTACTCCTACATTTCAATGTAAGAATAACATTGCTGGGTGCATCAAATATACTTTTCGTCAGTCCACCATGTGTACAAAGCAGGCTATTGGTCCCTCCACTAGAGGTGACAGTGGAGAGTCCTCATGCATGAGATACCACATACCTGTGAGCCAACAAGCTGCACAGAAGCTGACCTCCACGTGAGGCTGAGCCTCTCCCTCATTCTTCACTGGCCCTTCTGTCTTTCCCAAAGAGCCTCTTGAAAGCTTCCTTCATGTCCTTGTTCCTCAAAGTATAGATGAGGGGGTTGAGAGTGGGGGTCACCATGGTGTAGAAAAGATTTAGGAACTTCCCTCCCTTCTGTGAAAAGTGACTCTGAGGTTGGATGTAGACAGCAGTGACCCTGCAGTAGAAGAGAAAGATGACTGCCAGGTGGGAAGAGCAGGTGTGGAAGGCCTTGCTCCTGCCTTCCTGGGACTGGATGGCCAGCACTGCCTGGGCAATGTGGCTGTATGAAACAAGGATGAGCAGCAGTGGCCCCATCAGGAAGGTGACACCAATCACCGAGATCTGGAGCTCATTGACGTGGGTGTCTCCACAGGCCAGGCGTATCAGCGCAGGAACCTCACAGACAAAGTCGCCAACCTGGCGATGAAGGCAAAAGGGGAGTTTTGTGGTAGTGGGAGACTGCACCAATGTGCCAAAAACCCCACTGACCCAGACCAGAGATGCCAACTTGTGACAGAGGTGGGTGCACAATAACTGCATAGTGAAGAGGGCGGCACACCACCAAGTAGTGATCAAAGGCCATGACCAGCAGCAGCACGCACTCTGCAGCTCCCAGTCCCAGGAAGATGTAGAGCTGGGCTGCGCATCCCAGCTAGCTTATGGTCTTGTCTGAACCCCAGAAATTGACCAGCATCTGAGGGATGCAGCTGGTGGTAAAGCAGAGGTCCAGGATGGAGAGGTGGGTGAGGAAGAAGTACATGGGGGTGTGGAGGTGGAGATCCAGGTGACAGGAGTATGACGGTGCTGTTGCCCATGAGGGTGACTGTGTAAAACACAGACACAACCACAAACAGGGTCATTTCCAGCCTGGGGTTACCCAAGAAACCCAAGAGGATGAAGCCATCTGGGACGGTGCCATTGGCGCATCTGTCCAACGTCCACCTGGAACTAAAGGAGCAGCATGTCAATTAGAATACCACCTAGAAAATTGCCCTTTCTTCGTTAATGTTTTCTCTAAGCATTTATTGGCTTTTCTTTCATCTCTGTCCCCCTTTGGACATTTTCATCTTTTACTTTCTTTAAATTTAGATGATTCTAGCAAACTCCTAGAACAGGAGATCTTGGTAGGTTACTATTAAAACTAACCCTTGTCACTATGAATAAGCTATGCCAACAAACTGGACAGCTTAGGTAAAATGGAGACAAATTTTAGAAACATACAAACTACCAAAATTGAATCAAGGTGACAGAAAATCTGAATAGATCAATTACTATTTTAGAGAGTGAATCAGCAATATAAAAACAAAATCTCCCAACAAAGAAAAGCCTAGGACTAGAGGTCTTCACTGGTGAATTTTACCAAACATTTATAAAAAAATGACACCAAACCTCCTCAAATTCTTCCAAAAGAAATCGTAGGAAGGAACACCCATAAACTCATTTAACAATGGCAGTATTACGTTAATACAAACTCCAGATAAGGACACCACTAGGAAAGAGAACGACAGACCAATATCCCTGAGTAATATAGAAGTAATTCTTAGTAAAATGCCGGCACACCGAATCCAGCAGCACAGTAAAGGATCTTGCCCCATGGTCAAGGAGAGCTTATCCCTGATGCAATGGTGGTTTATTATATGCAAATCAACCTGTGTGACCCATTACATTAATACAATGAAAAAAAATTATACAATAATTTCACTACAAATGGAATAAATATTTGACAAAATTCAATATCTGTTAATGATGAAAATCCCTTTTTAAAAATTTTGAGTATAGTTGACAATGTTACATTAGTTTCAGACTGTACAACATAGTCATTTAACAAGTTTACAAACATTATGCTGTGCTCAGCACAAGTGCAGCTCCAACCTGTCCCCATACATCACTATTATAATATCATTGACAGTATTCCCTATCTCTGCCTTTTATGTCCATGACTTATTCAGTCCTTAACAGGAAGCATGTACTACCCACTCTCTTTTACCCATTTTACCCATTCCCCTACCTGCCTCCCTCTAGCAACCATCAGTTGGTTCTGTGTACTTATAGGTCGGATTCTGCTTTTTATTTGTTTGTTCCTTTTTTTTTTATTTTTAAGATTCTACACGTGAGTAAAATCATTGGTATTTTTCTTTCTCAGTCTGACTTATTTCACTTAGCATGGTATATTCCAGGTCCATCCATGTTGTCTCAAATGGCACTACTCAATGTTTTTTATGTCTGCATAGTATTCCACTGTATATGTATTATATCTTCCTTATCCATTCACCTAATCCATGGACACCTGGGTTTCTTCCATATCTTGGCTAATCTAAATAATAAACTGATAAGTGTAGAGGCTCTTACACATATATTTTCGAATTAGTGCTTCCCTCCCCCGCCCTTTGAGTAAATACCCAGTTGTGGAATTATCGGATCATATGGTAATTATATTTTTAATATTTAAGGAACCTCCATACTGCTTTCCACAGTGGCTATAACAGTTTGTATTCCCACCAGTAGTGTATAACAGTTCCTTCTTCTTCACATCTTCAATAAAACTTGTTATTTCTTATATTTTGATTTTTGTCATTCTGATAGATGTGAGGTGATACCTCACTGTGGCTTTAATTTGCATTTCTTTGATGATTAGAGGTGTTCAGCATCTTTACTTTTTTCTCTGCATTTTTAATACTTAATTAATTTATTTGTTTTTAATAAATTTATCTTTATTGCTGTTCAATTTGCCAACATACAGAATAACACCCACTGCTCATCCCGTCAAATGCTCACCTCAGTGTCCATCACCCAGTCACCCCAACCTCCAGCCCTCCTCCCCTTCCACCACAACTAGTTTGTTTCCTAGAGTTAGGAGTCTTTCATGTTCTGTCTCCCTTTCTGATATTTCCTACTCATTTATTCTCCCTTCCCTTCTATTCCCTTTCAATATTATTCATATTCCCCAAATGAATGAGAACATATAATGTTTGTCCTTCTCTGATTGACTTATTTCACGCAGCATAATACCCTCCAGTTCCATCCACGTTGAAGCAGATGGTGGGTATTTGTCATTTCTATACATAAACCACATCTTCTTTATCCATTCATCTTTCGATGGACACCGAGGCTCCTTCCACAGTTTGGCTATTGTGGATATTGCTCCTAGAAACATCGGGGTGCAGGTGTCCCAGCGTTTCTTTGCATCTGTATCTTTGGGGTAAATCCCCAACAGTGCAATTGCGGGGTTGTAGGGCAGGTCTATTTTTAACTATTTGAGAAACCCCCACACAGTTTTCCAGAGTGGCTGCACCAGTTCACATTCCCACCAACAGTGTAAGAGGGTTCTCTTTTCTCCGCATCCTCTCCAACATTTGTGGCTTCCTGCTTGTTAATTTTCCCCATTCTGACTGGTGTGAGGTGGTATCTCATTGTGGTTTTGATTTGTATTTCCCTGATGGCAAGTGGTGGGAGCATTTTCTCATGTGCTTGTTGGCCATAACTGTACCTTCCTCTGTGAGATTTCTGTTCATGTCTTTTGCCCATTTCATGATTGGATTGTTTGATTCTATGCTGCTGAGTTTAATAAGTTCTTTATGGATCTTGGATACTAGCCCTTTATCTGATAGGTCATTTGCAAATATCTTCTCCCATTCTGTAGGTTGTCTTTGAGTTTTGTTAACTGTATCCTTTGCTGTGCAAAAGCTTCTTATCTTGATGAAGTCCCAATAGTTCATTTTTTCTTTTGTTTCTTTTGCTTTCGTGGATGTATCTTGCAAGAAGTTACTGTGGCTGAGTTCAAAAAGGGTGTTGCCTGTGTTCTCCTCTAGGATTTTGATGGATCTTGTCTCACATTTAGATCTTTCATCCATTTTGAGTTTATCTTTGTGTATGGTGCAAGAGAGTGGTCTAGTTTCCTTCGTCTGCATGTGGATGTCGAATTTTCCCAGCACAATTTATTGAAGAGACTGTCTTTCTTCCAGTGGATAGTCTTTCCTCCTTTATAGAATATTAGTTGACCATAAAGTTGAGGGTCCACTTCTAGATTCTCTATTCTGTTCCATTGATCTATGTGTCTGTTTTTGTGCCAGTACCACACTGTCTTGATGACCACAGCTTTGTAGTACGACCTGAAATCTGGCATCGTCCATTTCTTCTAGATTGCCTAATTTATTGGCGTATAGCTGTTCATAATATGCTTTTAAAAACGTTTGTTTTTCATTGGTGTTGGTAGTGATCTCTCCTTTCTCATTCATGATTTTATTAATTTGAGTCTTCTCTCTCTTCTTTTGAATAAGGCTGGCTAATGGTTTATCTATCTTATTAATTCTTTCAAGGAACCAACTCCTGGTTTGGTTGATCTGTTCCACAGTTCTTCTGGTCCAGATTTCATTGAGTTCTGCTCGAATCTTTATTAACTCTCTTCTTCTGCTGGGTGTAGGATCTATTTGCTGTTTTTTCCCTAGCTCCTTTAGGTGTAAGGTTAACTTTTGTATTTGAGTTCTTTCCAGTTTTTGGATGGATGCTTGTATTGTGATGAACTTCCCCCTCAGGACTGGATTTTGAACGGTTGTATCTTCATTCTCATTAGTTTCTATGAATCTTTTTAATTTTTCCTTAATTTCCTGGTTGACCCTTTCATCTTTTAGCAGGACGGTCCTTAACGTCCACGTGTTTGAAGTCTTTCCAAACTTATTGTTGTGATTGAGTTCTAATTTCAAGGTGTTATGGTCTGAGAATATGCAGGGGTCGATCCCAATCTTTTGGTATTGGTTCAGACCCGATTTGTGACCCAGTATGTGGTCTATTCTGGAGAAAGTTCCATGTGCACTTGAGAAGAATATGTATTCAGTTGAGTTTGGATGTAAAGTTCTGTAGATATCTGTGAAATCCATCTGGTCCAGTGTATCATTTAAAGCACTTGTTTCTTTGGAGATGTTCTGTTTAGAAGACCTATCGAGTGTAGAAAGTGCTAGATTGAAGTCACCAAGTATAAATGTATTATTATCTAAGTATGTCTTAACTTTGGTTATTAATTGATTAATGTATTTGGCAACTCCCACATTTCGGGCATATATATTGATGATTGTTGAGTCCTCTTCTTGGATAGATCCTTTAAGTATGATATAGTGTCCCTCTTCATCTCTCATTACATTCTTCGGGGTAAATTTTAGTTTATCTGATATAAGGATGGCTACCCCTGCTTTCTTTTGAGGACCATTTGAATGGTAAATTGTTCTCCAACCTTTTATTTTCATGCTGTAGGTGTCCTTCTGTCTAAAATGAGTCTCTTGTAGACAGCAAATAGATGGGTCTTGCTTTTTTATCCAGTCTGACACCCTGCGCCTTTAGATGGGGTCATTAAGCCCATTCACGTTCAGAGTTACTGTTGAGAGATATGAGTTTAGTGTCATCATGATACCTATTCAGTCCCTGTTTTTGTGGATTGTTCCACTGAACTTCTTCTTAAAGGGGAATTTTGAGAGTCCCCCTTAAAATTTCTTGCAGAGCTGGTTTGGAGGTCACATATTCTTTTAGTTCCTGCCTGACTTGGAAGCTCTTTATCTCTCCTTCAATTTTGAATGAGAGCCTTGCTGTATAAAGTATTCGTGGTTGCATGTTTTTCTCATTTAGGACCGTGAATATATCCTGCCAGCCCTTTCTGGCCTGCCAGGTCTCTGTGGAGAGGTCTGCTGTTACCCTAATACTCCTCCCCATAAAAGTCAGGGATTTCTTGTCTCTTGCTGCTTTAAGGATCTTCTCTTTACCTTTGGAATTTGCAAGGTTTACTATTAGATGTCGAGGTGTTGAACGGTTTTTATTGATTTTAGGGGGGATCTTTTTCCTGGATCTGAATGTCTGTTTCCCTTCCCAGATTAGGAAAGTTTTCAGCTATGATTTATTCAAATACATATTCTAGACCTCTGTCCCTTTTCAGCGCCCTCGGGAACCCCAATTAAATGTAGGTTTTTCTTCCTCAGGCTGTCCTTTATTTCCCTTAATCTATCCTCATGGTCTTTTGATTGTTTGTCTCTTTTTTCCTCAGTTTCCCTCTTTGCCATCAACTTGTCTTGTATGTCACTCACTCCTTCTTCCACCTCGTTAACCTTCGGTGTTAGGACTTCTAGTTTGGATTGCATCTCATTCAATTTATTTTTAATTTCTGCCTGATTAGATCTAAATTCTGTCGTCATGAAGTCTCTTGAGTCCTTTATGCTTTTTTGTAGAGCCACCAGTAGCTTAATAATAGTGCTTCTGAAATGGCTTTCTGACACTGAATTGTAATCCAAATTTTGTAACACTGTGGGAGAGAGGACTTTCTGATTCTTTTCTTGACGTGAGGTTTTCCTTCTAGTCATTTTGCTCAGTGCAGATTGGCCAAAAACAAGTTGTATTGGGAAAAGGAGAAAAAGAGAGAAGAGAAAGAAGGAATAAAAAAAAAAAAAGAAAAAAAAAGAAGAAAAGAAAGAGAAGAAAAAAAGGGGGGAATCAAACAGAAATCAAAATACATAAAATAAGGGGGAGTATCCTCTGATTCTATATACTGTAAATCCTTTGACTTCCCCTGGAACTTTCCAGTGCTGCTTGGTCAATAATTTGTTTTTTCCCTGTCCGTCTAGCTGGTCTTCTGGAGGAGGGGCCTGCTGTGCTGATTTTCAGGTGTTAGCACTTGGGGGAGCTGCTCTGCCCCTGCCTGGTGCAGGGCTCAGTGGGGTTGTTTACCCTGTGAGGCCCCAGGAGGAACAACCCCAGTGGCGGTGCCAGCTCTGCAGCCCTGGAGTCAGCCCCCGCAGTAACTCTGGAGCTCTCAGTCTGCAGGGCCTGGAGGCTCCAGGGCGGGGCCGCTGATCTGCTCAGCTCGGGGTAGGAGCGTCCTCGGTGTCCTGGGCCCTCCCGGCCTCTGCCTTTCCCGGGGGAGGCCGGATCCTGGGCTGTGTCCCGGCGCCCTGTGCTCCGGGGCCTGCACTGTTGGATTCGCGCTCCCGCCCCGCAGCCCCCTCCGCGGAGCCGCTCCCGAGCCCCTCTGAGCTGCTCCCGCCCCGCCGTGTGCGCTGCAGCCCTTAGGGAGCTCGGCGCACTCTCCCGGGGCGCAGGTGTCTGTTAGTGTCCCAGGGAGCCCGAGGGCATCCCCGCCCTCCTGGGTCCTGCTCTAACTCCCTGCGGGCGCCTTTCCACCCGGGAAGGTTGGTGCAGCTCCTGCTTCTCCGGGACGGGGCTCTCCTGTCCTGGGGACACTCGCCCCGGCCTCAGCCCGGCTCCTCGCGGGGCCCCTCCCCCTTGGATGCCTTTTGTTTCTTTATTTCTTTTTTCCTGGTCTTCCTACCTTGATAGAGGCGGGAACTCTTCTCACTGTAGCATTCCAGCTGTTCTCTCTTTAAATCTCAGGCCAAATTCGTAGATTTTCAGGATTATTTGAAGGTTATCTAGGTAATTTGGTGGGGACGGGTGACTTGGGGTCCCTACTCTTCAGCCATCTTCTGTTCAGCATCTTTTCATGTGCTTGTTGGCCATTTGTATGTCTTCATTGCTAAAAAATATCTGTTCACATTTTCTCTCCGTTTTTAAATCAGACTGGTTATTTGTTTTTTTGGTGTTGAGTTGTAGAAGTTCTTCAAATATTTTGGATATTAACCCTTTGTTGTATATACATAATAAATGGCAATGTCATCAAAACAGTAAAATACTTAAGAAAAACTTAACCAAAGAGGTGAAAAATCTCTAAAAACTGTAACACCTTGATGTAAGAAATTGTGTAATACACAAATAAATGGATAGGTATTTTGTGTTTTTGAATTAAAAGAATTAATATTCTTGTAATGTCAATACACAAAAAGCCATGTTTAGGTACAATGGAATCCTAGCAAGAGTTCAATGGTGTTTTTATAAGAGTAGAAAAATCAATTTTAAGATTTATTGGAACCACAAATGACCCTGAATTGCCAAGTAATTTTGAAAAAGAAGAATAAAGCAAGAGACATTACATTCCTGATTTGAAGCTATACTATAAAGTCATAGTAATCAAAATAGTGTGGTATTAACCTAAAAATAGTTAACTAATACAGTGGAATGGTATAGAGAACCCAGAATAAACCCATACATATGTAGTCAACTAATATTTGATGAGGGAGTCCAAAAACTAATAAACAAAAAATGGTTTCTTCAATAAATCATGCTAGCAAGATTGTATATAATAGCATGAAACTAGACCCTTGTCTTGTATCACTCACAAAAGTTAACTCAAAATGGTTTAAAAAATTAAGTGTAAGGTCAGAAACCATAAAAATCTTAAAAGGAAAAAATAGAAAAAAATCCCTTGTCATAGTTTCTTTTGAATAGGGTGGCAATGTTTTTTGAATATGATACATGAAGCACAAGCAACATAATAAAATATAAGTAGCACACATAAAACTAAAAAAATAGTAACAAAATGAAAAGTAAATGTATGAAATGGGAGAAAATATTGGCAATTCTTATATCTGATAAAGGGTAAATATCCATAATATAGAAAGAACTCCTACAACTCAACACACACACACACACACACACACACACACACTTAACTAAAAGATGAGCAAAGGATTTGAATATAATTTTTTCCAACAAAAATATACAAAATACCAACAGGTACATGAAAAGATGCTCACTTCACTAGTTGTTAGAGAAACACAAGTCAAAACGACAAATTACCTATCCAAAATTGCATGCCAACAGTTTGGGCAACCTAGAAAAAAATGGATAAATTCCTAGAAACATGCAATTTTCCAAAACTGAGTAGAAATAGAAAATATGAGCAGACCACTAGTAACAAAATTGAATCGGTAATAAAAAAACGACCAAAAAATAAAAGTCCTAGATAGCTTCACAGTGAGTTTTACCAACATTTAAAGAAGAGTTAATGCCTATTTGTCTCAAATTATTCCAAAGAAGTAAATGAGGAAGAAAAACTTCCAAATTCATTCTTTGAGGCCAGTATAACCGTGACACCAAAATCAGACAGACTTCACAAAGTAAACTACAGATCAATATCCTTGATGAACATAGATGTAAAAATCCTCAACAAAGTATTAGGAAACTGAAGAAATGGTTCAGTATTCGAATCAGTGTCCTACACCACATCAACAAAACAAGGATAAAAATCATATGATCATCTCAAAAGATGTAGAGAAAGTGTTTACAAAATCCAATGGCCATTCACAATGAAAACTCTCAACAAAGTGGTTTTAGAGGGAACATAGTTCAATATAATTACAGCCATATATGAAAAGTCTATAGCTAACATCATAGTGGTGAAAAACTAACAGCTTTTCCTTTAAGATCAGGAGAAAACAAGGATGTCCATTCTTATCACTTTTCCTCAACAGTATGGGAAATCCTAGCTACAGAAATCGGAAAAGATAAAGACACGAGAGGCATCCATACTAGTAAAGAGGGAAATAAATAATCATTATTTGCAGATGACATAATACTATACATAGAAAATCCTTAAGACTCCACCAAAAACTACTAGGAGTAATAAATGAATTCAGTAAAGTTGTTGGATATAAAATTAACATAAAGAAACAGGTTGCATTTCTATATACTGATAATGAAGTCCAGAAACAGAAATTAAGAAAACATTTCCGTATATGATTGCACCAAAATAATACAATATCTAGGAATAAACATAACCAAGGAAGTGAAAGACCTGTACTCTCAAAACTATACAAAAAAATTGATGAAAGGTATTGAAGATGGCACAAACAGAAAACTTTTCCATCCTCATGAAGTAGAAGAACTAATATTGTTAAAATGCCTCAAAGCAATCTGTACATTTAATGCAATCCCTATCAAAATACCAACAGGATTTTTCACAGAGCTAGAACAAATAATCCTAAAATTTGTATGGAACTAAAAAGGATCCTATATAACCAAAGGAATCTTGAGAAGGAAAAAAATAGAGCTGGAGGTATCACAATTTCAGATTTCAAGATGTAATACAAGGCTGTGGTAATATAAACAGTGCTATGCTGGCACATTAGATCCATAGATCAATGGAACAGAATAGAAGGTCCAGAAATAAACCCAAATTTTTATAATCAATTAATCTCTGACAAAGTAGGCAAGAATATACAAAGTCAGTCTCTTCAACAATTAGTGTTGGGAGTAGACAGCTACATGCAAAGCAATGAAACTGGACCATTTTCTTATACCACACACAAAAACAAACTCAAATTGGGTTAAAGACCTACAGGTAACACCTGAGGGTCACCTGGGTGGCTCTGTCAATTAAGCGTCTGCCTTCAGGTCAGGTCCTGATCCCAGGGTCCTGGGATGGAGCCCAGCATCAGGCTCCCTGCTTAGTGAGGGTCTGATTCTCCCTTTCCATCTGTGCCCTCTCAATTAAATAAATAAAATCTTAAAAAAAAATAAAAATAAAAGTAACACCTGAAACTATAAAAATCCTAGAAGAGAACATGGGCAGTAACTTCTCTGACATCAGCCATAACAACATTTTTCTAGATGTGTCTCCTGAGGAAAAAAAATACAAATAAACTCTTGGTACTTCCTCAAAATAAAAAGCTTCTGCATAATGAAGGAGACAATCAATAAAACTAAAAGGCAACCTACTAAATGGGAGAATATATTTGCAAGTGGTATAGTCAATAAAGAGTTAATATCCAAAATATATATAGAACTTATACCATTCAATGTCAAAACAATTAGATACAATTAAAAAAGGGCAGAAAAAGTGAATGGACATTCTTTCAAAAGTGGAAAACATAAATGGCCAACAGACACATGAAAAGATGCTCAATATCACTCATCATTTTACACCTGTCAGAAAGGCAAAAATCAACAACATAAGAAATAACAAGTGTTGGCAAGGATGTGGAGAAAGGGGAACCCTCCTTAGACACTGTTGGTGGGAATGTAAATTGGCGCAGCCACCATGGAAAACAGTAAGGAGTCACCTCAAAAAATTAAAAATAGGAATACCATATGATCCAATAATTCCACTATTGTGTATTTACCCAAGGAAAACAAAAACACTTATTTGAAAGGAAACATGACCCCTATATTTATTGCAGAATTATTTACAATAGCCAAAATATGGAAGCAGCCCATGTCCACTGATAGATGAATGAATAAGGAAGAGGTGGTATGTGCAGGTGTGAGTGTGTGTGTAATGGAATATTACACAGACAAAAAAAAGACACTGTGCCATTTGCAGCCACATGGATGAACCTAAAGGGTATTATGCTAAGTGAAGTAAGTCAAACTGAGAAAGACAAATATCATATGATTTTACTCACATGTGGAATTAAGAAAAATCTAATAAACAAACAATAGCGGAATCTGACCTATAAATTCAGAGAACACAGCGATGGTTGCTGGGTGGGGTGGGGTGAGGGTGTTCACAGTAGGAGAAGGGGGGGTGGGTGGTACAGGCCTCCAGTAGTGGGACTGAAAGATACAACTGAAGGGAATATGGTCAGTGGTAATGAAATGGTATCCTGCAGTGACAGAGGGTAGCCACACGTGTGGTGAGGACAACACAACACATAAACTTGTCAGATCACCAAGTTGTACACTTGAAACTAGTGTAACATTATGTGCCAACTGTACTCACGTGAAATAATTTTTTAAAAATAGAATTTACAGGGATCCCTGGGTGGTGCAGCAGTTTAGCGCCTGCCTTTGGCCCAGGGCGCGATCCTGGAGACCCGGGATCGAATCTCACGTCGGGCTCCCGGTGCATGGAGCCTGCTTCTCCCTCTGCCTGTGTCTCTGCCTCTCTCTCTCTGTGTGTGACTATCATAAATAAATAAAAATTAAAAAAAATAGAATTTACAATATGTAGACATGAATGGAATATTATTAAGCCATCAAAGGAGGAAATCTTGTCATTTATTTCAAGATTGATGGGGCCTGAGGATCTTATATTAAGTGAAATTAGGGAAAGACAAATACTGTTGATCTCACTTATATGTGAAATGTAAAAAGAAACAGAAAAAACTCGAAAAAGTTTTGTGGTTACTCTGGACTTGTGGTTGGGGGTATTGCAGGAAGGTGGTCAAAAGTCACAAATTTCCAGTTATAAAATAACTAAGCACTGGAGACATAATGGTCTCTGGTGCTGCTGTAGGGTGTATAATGAAATTTGCTAAAAGAGTGGATCCTAAGAGTTCTTGTAACAAGAAATTTTTTTCTCTTTTTTTTCCTTTTATTATTGGATCCATATGAGAAATCGGTGTGATCATTTCATAATATATGTAAGTCAAACCGTTATGCTGTACAGCTGTAATATACTGTGATGCATGTTGACTATATCTTGGTAAACTGAACAAAAACCCACCTACTTTGTCATCCTTTGGAAAATAGAGTCATTTTATTCTTCTACCTTTTTCTTTAGAATTAAGTCTACCCTTTTGCTTCTGCTTAAGTTATTTTAGGTCAAAATTTGTGTTTTCTATCTGGCGGGGGGAACCCCAAACAAATTCACTTTTGTACCCATCCTGAGTCATATCTGCCTTTTTCCTAAAGAGCAGAATTTGACATCTAAAGTGAATCTGAGTGGTATTTCCATGGATCATTGATGAAGCCACCATGATTTTGAGAACTAATGATGTACTTTATGACAGTGCGTGCTCAGTGCTCTTCTATTTGATGTGGTGGCAGAGGTTGGCAGCAAACAGCCACTTAGCTACTCTCTTCCCACATCTAGCCTGACTAGTTCATCTTGGAGCATGTTGATTTACTAGACATGCTTGTCCCATTTGGCCCTCACTTCACGGAGTTGGCTGTGTTTTTTCCCTAATAATACCTGTTTGCAAGTTGCAACTTCTTGTGTGATTGAATATCAAAATCGTCCCAGGGACATTCTCAAAATGTTTATAAGGCAGAGCTGACTATACCACTGCCTTTGATGTCCTGTGACCCTGTGTGAGACTCTGTGCTGCTATGAGGTGTTATCACGACTTCAGTGTCTTTCCTGATGGTCTTGCTTGAGGGAGCGGTGTTACAGTGGGGCTAAGGACACCTCACTCCATTCATCACAAGTCTTTCCTATGCAACCAGCACTGGGTAGTCCAGCTGACTGTGCTCTGGACAGGATCTCTGCCAATACCCCAAGGCAATGGCTTTGTGCTTTCTCCTCAGGAAATTGGTCCTGATGCTCGCCTTTCCTGCCCCATCTTTCTACCTATCCAGTCTTGGTAATTCATGTAAAACCCTCATTGTAGTTATAGGTGGTTATGAACAATACAGGATCTGGGTATATGTTTGGGGAGGCTGGGCAAATCTAAAATAGAGTTACAATGGAAGGATGATTGACGAAAGAGCAATGTCTCACGTAGACTTTGTTCACATTTGGGGGGTCTAACAAGTATTTCTGTGGTGGACATCATGGACTTCATGATACAACTCAGTCCCCCAGGGCCCCCTGCACAGGGATCTTTGGACGCTCCCTAACTTCTGACAATTCCTCAGACATGCTTTCTGACCTCATTGAGCCTGTCCACATGCATGTGCAAGTGCTCCCACCTGCGCCCAGCCTTCCAGCAGCTCTGGTGGTCCACGTTCAGGGGCTCCCACCTGTCCCCAATGCCCTCCAGAAGCTCTGACGGTCCACGTCCAGGTGCTCCCACCTGCCCCCAATGCTGTCCAGCAGCTCAGATGGTCAAGACATGGCTCCTGTCACTTGTAGGACTTACAGAAGTTGGTTTTACAACAGCTACTTGGAATTTAAGAAAATGTTCCCTTAGCTGCTACCTAGTGATTCTTAACATTTCTCTCCCTGTCTACCTCTAAATACTTGAATCGGCAACTGTTTTCGGTTTGTATTGTCAATATATATCTAATGTAGTTTTTTGTTTATTAATATTTAAAACTATTAATATCTTAATTACTTTAGCATATTAATTAAATTGATATTGAATATTAATAACAAAACAAATACATCTTACCATTTCATTTATATTCATCTAATTTCCTGCCTGACCCCATTTTCATTCATATGTGACAGTAGTCTATGTCCTCCGACCAATGGCTAAGCTACATTTTGACATGCTATGACAAGAGCCTGGCATTGGCCACTCTGAGTAAATACTGGATTACTCTGCCCTTAACTGCAGATATTGATTTCTGAAGTTTCCGAAAATGCAGAGAACTATTGGCCACAGAAAAGACACATACTAATCTCAGTCCCTTTTGAGTATGCGCCTGGAATGTTTTCCTGTCCCCTTTCTCCCTCAGTCTATCAAATCATAGACATTCCCAAAGGCATCACCTAGGTTCCCACCTCCTCCTCATAGGATCTATTGTATGGTGTTTGGCCCAGGTTTGGTCCAGTGTGAACAGTGGGGTGAAGGACTTACCTCCAGAACACCGTGGTTGTTGAAGAGGCGCTGGGGTTAGGAATCTGCTTTTATTAGCATCTTGTTGCCAGAATCAGGGAGACCAAAGTGCCCTGGAAATTTCCTGCCTATCCCAAGAAGACTCTACTTGCTGATGAGGCCACTGGGACCTCTTCCCAGGTGAAAATTAGCCTTTCACCGAGTGTCTTCTGTGGCAAGCTCTCTATCATCCTGGTGCTAATCTGTGCCTACTCTGAGTGGTTAAGGATGGGTGCTTTTGGGGGTTCACTATGAACGACTGCCCTTCTTCTCTCACAAGCTGCTTAATTCAGACTTTTTTGTCACGAACCCATTCTGGCAAAAGAAGGCTCAATACATCCTATTGCTCTTTTGAGTCTTGTCCTCAGCCTGGCTCCCATCCTTGTGCTTTCCTCTTGCTGCATGTCTACATTGAGAATGTAGTTCTTTCGTCCCCATAGACAAAAGACAATGATGCTCAGAAAAGACACTGAGGGCAGCTCGGGAGGCTCAGCGGTTTAGTGCCGCCTTCCGACCAGGGCGTGATTCTGGAGACCCAGAATCGAGTTCCACGTTGGGCTCCCTGCATGAAGCCTGCTTCTCCCTCTGCCTGTGTCTCTGCCTCTCTCTCTGTGCCTCTCATGAATAAATAGATAAAATCCTTAAGGCACTGAGATCCAAGGGAAAGGATTTTTATGTATTTCTTAAAAACTTGTTATTATTGGTGTTCAATTTGCCAACATATAGAATAACACCCAGTGCTCATCCCATCAAGTGCCCCCCTCAGTGCCTGACACCCAGTCACCCCACCCCCCACCCATCTCCCCTTCCACCACCCCTAGTTAGTTTCCCAGAGTTAGGAGTGTCTCATGTTCTGTCTCCCTTTCTGATATTTCCCACTGATTTTTTCTCCTTTCCCCTTTATTCCCTGTCACTATTTTTTATATTCCCCAAATGAATGAGACCATATAACGTTTGTCTTTCTCCGGTTGACTTATTTCACTGAGCATAATTAACTCCAGTTCCATCCACCAAAGCAAATGGTGGGTATTTTTCATTTCTAAAGGCTGAGTAATATTCCATTGTATACATAAACCACATCTTCTTTATCCATTAATCTTTCGATGTATATTGAGGATCCTTCCACAATTTAGCTATTGTGAACATTGCTGCTATAAACATCGGGGTGCAAGTATCTCAACATTTACCTACATCTGTATCTTTGGGGTAAATACCCAGTAGTGCAATTGCTGGGTCATAGGGTAGCTATTTTTTTTACTCTTTGAGGACCCTCCACAGTTTTCTTTTACAATATTCCTCTGACTTTCAGGGACTTTTCTGATTCCACACAATCCTTAAGATGATTTGTTCCGACTCTCTAAAGAAAGTCCATGGTATTTTGATAGAGATTGCATTAAAAGTGTAAATTGCCCTGGATAGCATTGACATTTTCAAATTATTAATTCTTCCAATCCATGAGCATGGAATGGTTTTCCATCTCTTTGTGTCTTCCTCCATTTCTTTCAGAAGTGTTCTGTAATTTTTAGGGCATAGATTCTTTACCTCTTTGGTTAGGTTTATTCCTAGCTATTCTATGTTTTTGGGTACAATTGTAAATGGGATTGACTCCTTAATTTCTCTTTCTTCAGTCTTAGTGTCTAGAAATGCCACTGATTTCTGGGCATTGATTTTGTATCCTGCCACACTACCGAATTGCTGTATGAGTTGTAGCAATCCTGGGGTGTAGGCTTTTGGGTTTTCTAGGTACAGTATCATGTCATCTACAGAGAGGGAGAGCTTGACTTCATCTTTGCCAATTTGAATGCCTTTTATTTCTTTTTGTTGCCTCAATACTGAGGCTAGGACGTCTTCTACTATGTTGAATAGCAGTGGTGAGAGTGGACATTCCTGTCCTGTTCCTGATGTTAGGGGAAAGGCTCCCAGTGTTTCCCCATTGAGAATGAGGTTTGCGAGGAGGGGCAAGATGGCGGAAGAGTAGGGTCCCCAAGTCACCTGTCCCCACCAAATTACCTCGATAACGTTCAAATCATCCTGAAAATCTACGATTTCGGCCTGAGATTTAAAGAGAGACCAGCTGGAATGCTACAGTGAGAAGAGTTCCCGCTTCTATCAAGGTAGGAAGACGGGGAAAAAGAAATAAAGAAACAAAAGGCCTCCGAGGGGGAGGGGCCCCGCGAGGAGCCGGGCTGAGGCCGGGGCGAGTGTCCCCAGGACAGGAGAGCCCCGTCCCGGAGGAGCAGGAGCTGCACCAACCTTCCCGGGTGGAAAGGCGCTCGCAGGGAGTTAGAGCAGGACCCAGGAGGGCGGGGATGCCCTCGGGCTCCCTGGGACACTAACAGACACCTGCGCCCCGGGAGAGTGCGCCGAGCTCCCTAAGGGCTGCAGCGCGCACGCATTGACCTGGGAGCAGCTTGGAGGGGCTCGGGCGGCGGCTCCGCGGAGGGGGCTGCTTGGCCGGGAGCGCAAATCCAACAGCGCAGGCCCCGGAGCACAGGGCGCCGGGACACAGCCCAGGATCCGGCCTCCCCCTGGGACAGGCAGAGGCCGGGAGGGCCCAGGACAGCAAGGACGCTCCTGCCCCGAGCTGAGCAGATCAGCGGCCCCGCCCCGGAGCCTCCAGGCCCTGCAGACAGGAGAGCTCCGAGAGTTACTGCAGGAGGCTGAATCCAGGCTTCCAGAGCTGCCGCCTCTACTGTGTTGTTCCTCCTGGGGCCTCACGGGGTAAACAACCCCCACTGAGCCCTGCACCAGGCAGGGGCAGAGCAGCTCCCCCAAGTGCTAACACCTGAAAATCAGCACAACAGGCCCCTCCCCAGAAGACCAGCTAGAGGACAAGTTCCAGGGGAAGTCAAGGGACTTAAAGTATACAGAATCAGAAGATACTCCCCCGTGTTTTTTTTTCTTTTTCTTTTTGATTTCTGTTTGCTTCCCCCACCCTTTTTTCTCCTTTCTTTCTTTTTCTTTTTCTTTCTCTTCCTTTTTTTCTTTTTTCTCTTTTCTTTCCTTCTTTCTCTCCTCTCTCTTTCTCCTTTTCCCAATACAACTTGTTTTTGTCCACTCTGCACTGAGCAAAATGACTAGAAGGAAAACATCACCTCAAAAGAAAGATTCAGAAACAGTCCTCTCTCCCACAGAGTTACAAAATTTGGATTACAATTCAATGTCAGAAAGCCAATTCAGAAGCACTATTATACAGCTACTGGTGGCTCTAGAAAAAAGCATAAAGGACTCAAGAGACTTCATGACTGCAGAATTTAGATCCAATCAGGCAGAAATTAAAAATCAATTGAATGAGATGCAATCCAAACTAGAAGTCCTAACGACGAGGGTTAACGAGGTGGAAGAACGAGTGAGTGACATAGAAGACAAGTTGATGCAAAGAGGGAAACTGAGGAAAAAAGAGACAATTAAAAGACCATGAGGAGAGATTAAGGGAAATAAAGACAGACTGAGGAAGAAAAACCTACGTTTAATTGGGGTTCCCGAGGGCGCCGAAAGGGACAGAGGTCCATAATATGTATTTGAACAAATCATAGTTGAAAACTTTCCCAATCTGGGAAGGGAAACAGGCATTCAGATCCAGGAAATAGAGAGATCCCCCCCCTAAAATCAATAAAGACAGTTCAACACCTCGACATTTAATAGTGAAGCTTGCAAATTCCAAGGATAAAGAGAAGATCCTTAGAGCAGCAAGAGACAAGAAATCCCTGACTCTATGGGGAGGAGTATTAGGGTAACAGCAGACCTCTCCACAGAGACCTGGCAGGCCAGAAAGGGCTGGCAGGATATATTCAGGGTCCTAAGTGAGAAAACATGCAACCAAGAATTCTTTATCCAGCAAGGCTCTCATTCAGAATGGAAGGAGAGATAAAGAGCTTCCAAGACAGGCAGGAACTGAAAGAATATGTGACCTCCAAACCAGCTCTGCAAGAAATCTTAAGGGGGACTCTCAAAATTCCCCTTTAAGAAGAAGTCCAATGGAACAATCCACAAAACAGGGACTGAATAGATATCATGATGACACTAAGCTCATATCTTTCAATAGTAACTCTGAATGTGAACGGGCTTAATGACCCCATCAAAAGGTGCAGGGTTTCAGACTGGATAAAAAAGCAGGACCCTTCTATTTGCTGTCTACAAGACACTCATTAGAGACAGAAGGACACCTACAGCATGAAAATAAAAGGTTGGAGAACCATTTACCATTCAAATGGTCGTCAGAAGAAAGCAGGGGTAGCCATCCTTATATCAGATAAACTAAAATTTACCCCGAAGACTGTAGTGAGAGATGAAAAGGGACACTATATCATATTTAAAGGGTCTATCCAACAAGAGGACTTAACAATCATTAATATAGATGATGCGAATGTGGGAGCTGCCAAATATATGAATCAATTAATAACCAAAATTAAAACATACTTAGATAATAATACACTTATACTTGGTGACTTCAATGTAGCGCTTTCTACACTAGATATGTCTTCTAAACACAACTTCTCCAAAGAAACAAGAGCTTTAAATGATACACTGGACCAGATGGATTTCACAGATATCTACAGAACTTTACATCCAAACTCAACTGAATACACATTCTTCTCAAATGAACATGGAACTTTCTCCAGAATAGACCACATACTGGGTCACAAATCGGGTCTGAACTGATACCAAAAGATTGGGATTGTCCCCTGCATATTCTCAGACCATAATGCCTCGAAATTAGAACTAAATCACAAGAAGAAGTTTGGAAGGACTTCAAACACATCGAGGTTAAGGTCCACCCTGCTAAAAGATGAAAGGGTCAACCAGGAAATTAAGGAAGAATTAAAAAGATTCATGGAAACTAATGAGAATGAAGATACAACCGTTCAAAATCTTTGGGATGCTGCAAAAGCAGTCCTAAGGGGGAAATACATCGCAATGGAAGCATCCATCCAAAAACTGGAAAAAACAAAATACAAAAGCTAACCTTACACATAAAGGAGCTAGAGAAAAAACAGCAAATAGATCTTACACCCAGCAGAAGAAGAGAATTAATAAAGATTCAAGCAGAACGCAACAAAATCGAGACCAGCAGAACTGTGGAACAGATCAATAGAACCAGGAGTTGGTTCTTTGAAAGAATTAATAAGATAAATAAACCATTAGCCTTTCTTATTAAAAAGAAGAGAGAGCAAATGGTGGGTATTTGTTGTTTCTAATGGCTGAGTAATATTCCATTGTATACATAAACCACATCTTCTTTATCCATTCATCTTTCGATGGGCACCGAGGCTCCGACAAACAGTGTATGTTCTCACTCATTTGGGGAATATGAATAATAGTGAAGGGGAATATAAGGGAAGGGAGAAGAAATGTGTGGGAGATATCAGAAAGGGACACAGAACATAAAGACTTCTAACTCTGGGAAATGAACTAGGGGTGGTGGAAGGGGAGGAGGGCGGGGGGTGGGGGTGAATGGGTGACGGGCACGGAGGGGGACACTTGACGGGATGAGCACTGGGTGTTATTCTGTATGTTGGTAAATTGAACACCAATAAAAATTAATTTATAAAAAAAAAAAAAAAGAAGAGAGAGAAGACTCAAATTAATAAAATCATGAATGAGAAAGGAGAGATCACTACCAACACCAAGGAAATACAAACGATCTTAAAAACATATTATGAACAGCTATACACCAATAAATTAGGCAATCTAGAAGAAATGGACGCATTTCTAGAAAGCCACAAATTACCAAAACTAGAACAGGAAGAAATAGAAAACCTGAAAAGGCCAATAACCAGGGAGGAAATTGAAGCAGTCATCAAAAACCTCCCAAGACACAAAAGTCCAGGGCCAGATGGCATCCCAGGGGAATTCTATCAAACGTTTAAAGAAGAAAATATAACTATTCTACTAAAGCTGTTTGGAAAGATAGAAAGAGATGGAGTACTTCCAAACTCGTTCTACGAGGCCAGCATCACTTTAATTCCAAAACCAGACAAAGACCCCACCAAAAAGGAGAATTACAGACCAATATCCCTGATGAACATGGATGCAAAAATTCTCAACAAGATACTAGCCAATAGGATCCAACAACACATTAAGAAAATTATTCACCATGACCAAGTAGGATTTATCCCCGGGACACAAGGCTGGTTCAACACTCGTAAAACAATCAGTGTGATTCATCATATCAGCAAGAGAAAACCAAGAACCATATGATCCTCTCATTAGATGCAGAGAAAGCATTTGACAAAATACAGCATCCATTCCTGATCAAAACTCTTCAGAGTGTAGGGATAGAGGGAACATTCCTCGACATCTTAAAAGCCATCTACGAAAAGCCCACAGCAAATATCATTCTCAATGGGGAAGCACTGGGAGCCTTTCCCCTAAGATTAGGAACAAAACAGGGATGTCCACTCTCACCACTGCTATTCAACATAGTACTGGAAGTCCTAGCCTCAGCAATCAGACAACAAAAAGACATTAAAGGCATTCAAATTGGCAAAGAAGAAGTCAAACTCTCCTCTCCCTCTTTGCTGATGACATGATATTGTACCTAGAACACCCAAAAGACTCCACCCCAAGATTGCTACAACTCATACAGCCATTTGGCAGTGTGGCAGGATACAAAATCAATGCCCAGAAGTCAGTGGCATTTCTATAAACTAGCAATGAGTCTGAAGAAAGAGAAATTAAGGGGTCAGTCCCATTTGCAATTGCACCCAAAAGCATAAGATACCTAGGAATAAACCTAACCAAAAAGGTAAAGGATCTATACCCTCAAAACTATAGAACACTTCTTTTTTATTTATTTATTTATTTTATTTTTTTTAATAAATTAATTTTTATTGGTGTTCAATTTACCAACATACAGAATAACACCCAGTGCTCATCCCGTCAAGTGTCCCACTCCGTGCCCGTCACCCATTCACCCCCACCCCCCGCCCTCCTCCCCTTCCACCACCCCTAGTTCATTTCCCAGAGTTAGAAGTCTTTATGTTCTGTCTCTCTTTCTGATATTTCCCACACATTTCTTCTCCCTTCCCTTATATTCCCCTTCACTATTATTCATATTCCCCAAATAATGAGAACATACACTGTTTGTCCTTCTCCAATTGACTTACTTCACTCAGCATAATACCCTCCAGTTCCATCCACGTTGAAGCAAATGGTGGGTATTTGTCGTTTCTAATGGCTGAGTAATATTCCATTGTATACATAAACCACATCTTCTTTATCCATTCATCTTTCGATGGGCACCGAGGCTCCTTCCACAGTTTGGCTATTGTGGACATGGCTGCTAGAAACATCGGGGTGCAGGTGCCCCGGCGTTTCATTGCATCTGAATCTTCGGGGTAAATCCCTAACAGTGCAATTGCTGGGTCGTAGGGTAGGTCTATTTTTAATTCTTTGAGGAACCTCCACACAGTTTTCCAGAGTGGCTGCACCAGTTCACATTCCCACCAACAGTGTAAGAGGGTTCCCTTTTCTCCGCATCCTCTCCAACATTTGTTGTTTCCTGCCTTGTTAATTTTCCCCATTCTCACTGGTGTGAGGTGGTATCTCATTGTGGTTTTGATTTGTATTTCCCTGATGGCAAGTGATGCAGAGCATTTTCTCATGTGCATGTTGGCCATGTCTATGTCTTCCTCTGTGAGATTTCTCTTCATGTCTTTTGCCCATTTCATGATTGGATTGTTTGTTTCTTTGCTGTTGAGTTTAATAAGTTCTTTATAGATCTTGGAAACTAGCCCTTTATCTGATATGTTATTTGAAAATATCTTCTCCCATTATAGAACACTTCTGAATGAAATTGAGGAAGACACAAAGAGATGGAAAAATATTCCATGCTCATGGATTGGAAGAATTAATATTGTGAAACTGTCAGTGTTACCCAGGGCAATGTACACGTTTAATGCAATCCCTATCAAAATACCTTGGACTTTCTTCAGAGAGTTAGAAAAAATTATTTTAAGATTTGTGTGGAATCAGAAAAGACCCCGAATAGCCAGGAGAATTTTAAAAAAGAAAACCATAGCTGGGGGCATCACGATTCCAGATTGCAGGTTGTACTATAAAGCTGTGGTCATCCAGACAGTGTGATACTGGCACAAAAACAGACACTCTTTGAGTTCTGCTCAAATCTTTATTAACCCTCTTCTTCTGCTTGGTTTAAGTTTTACTTGCTGTTCTTTCTCCAATTTCTTTAGGTGCAAGTTTAGCTCGTGTAGTTGAATTTTTTTCCAATTTTTTGAGGGATGCTTGGATTGCTATGTATTTCCCTCTTATGACTGCTTTTGCTGTATCCCAAAGATTTTGAATGGTTGTATCTTCATTTCATTAGTTTATATAAATCTTTTTAATTCTTCTCTAGTTTCCTGGTTGACCTATTCATCTTTTAGCAGGATGCTCTTTAACCTCCACGTGTTTGTGTTTCTTCCAAATATTTTCTTGTGATTTGGGATCCCTGGGTGGCTCAGCTGTGTAGCGCCTGCCTTTGGCCCAGGGCATTATCCTGGAGTCCTGGGATTGAGTCCCCTGTCAGGCTTCCTGCATGAAGCCAGCTTCTCCCTCTGCCTGTGTCTCTGCCTCTCTCTGTATCTCTTGAATAAATAAATAAAGTCTAAAAAAAATATTTTCTTGTGATTGAGTTCTAGTTTTAAAGTATTATTGTCTAAAATATGTAGGGGACAACCCTACATGTCAGTAGAGATGCAATTTTTGACCCAGCATGTGGTCTATTCTGGAGAAAGTTCCATGTGCACTTGAGACGAATGTGTATTCAGTTGAGTTTTCACGTATAGTTCTGTAGTTATCTGTGAAATCCATCTCGTCCAGTGTATCATTTAAAGCTCTTGTTTCTTTGGAGATGTTGTACTTAGATATCTGTCATTTTCAGAAGGTGCCATGTTGAAGTCTCCTACTATTAGTGTATTATTATCTAAGTATGTCTATACTTTGGTTATTAATTGATTGATAGAAATACTTAGTAGCTCCTACATTAGGCACATAAATATTCATGATTGTTAGGTCTTCTTGTTGGATAGGCCCTTTAAGTATGATACAGTGTCCCTCTTCATCTCTTACTACAGTCTTTGGGATAAACTTTAATTTATCTGATATGAGGATTGGAACCCCTGCTTTCTTTTGAGGACCATTTGAATGGTAATGGTTCTGCAGCCTTTCACTTTCAGGCTGTAGGTGTCCTTAGGTCTAAAATGAGTCTCTTGTAGACAGCAAATAGATGGGTCTTGTTTTTTTATTCAGTCCCAAACCTGCATGGGATCATTTAGCCCAATCACTTTCTGAGTAACTATTGAAAAAATATGAATTTAGCATCATTGTAATACCTATTCAGTTCTTGTTTTTTTGGATTATTTCTTTGGGCTTCCTCTTTCTTTTGCAGGGGCCCCCTTAGTATTTCTTGCAGAGCTGGTTTGGTGGTCACATGTTCTTTCAGTTTATGCCTATCTTGGAAGCTCTTTATCTCTCCTTCTATTCTTAATGAGAGCCTTGCTGTATAGAGTATTCTTGGCTGCATGTTCTTCTCATATAGGACCCTGAATATATCCTGGTAGCCCTTTCTGGCCTGCCAGGTCTCTGTGGAGAGGTCTGTTATTAACCTGATATTTCTCTATATATAAGTTAAGAATCTCTTGTCTCTCATTACTTTAAGAATTTTTTTCTTTTTTTAAAAGATTTTATTTATTTATTTATGAGACACACACACACAAAGAGAGAGAGAGAGAGAGAGAGAGAGAGAGAGAACACAGGCAGAGGGAGAAGCAGCTTTTGTTAAGGGAACCTGAGTGGGACTAGATCCCAGGACTCCAGGATTATGCCCTGTGCCGAAGGCAGGAGCCAAAGCGCTGAGCCACTCAGGGATCCCCCTGATTTAAGGATTTTCTCTTTAACTTTGGAATTTCCAATTTTCACTATTAAATATTGAGGTGTTGAATAGTTTTTATTGATTTTTTGGGGGAGACCACTCTATCTCTTGGATCTGAATGCCTGTTTCCCTCTTCAAATTTGGGAAATTCTCAGATATGATTTGTTCAAATATGCTTTCTGGCCCTCTGTCTCTCTTGGTGTTTTCTGCAACCTCAATTATATGTAGATTTTTCCTTCTGAGGCTATCATTTATTTATTTAACCTTTCCTCATGGTCTCTTAATTTTTTCTCTTTTTTTTTCCTCAGCTTCCTTCCTTGCCATCAACTTGTCATCTATGTCACTCACTCTTTCTTCCACCTCATTAACTCTGATCGTTAGGACCTCCAGTTTGGATTGTTTCTCATGTAACTGAATTTTAATATCAGACTGATTAGATCTAAATTCTGCAGTAACGATGTCTCTAGAGTCCTTTATGCTTTTTTCCAGAGCCACCAGTAGCTTTATAATTGTGCTTCTGAATTGGCTTTCTGGCATGGAATTGTAATCCATATTTTGTAACTCTGTGGCAGAGAGTACTATTTCTACTTCTTTCTTTTGTGGTGAGTTTTTCTTTATACTCATCTTGGTCAGTGCAGAGTGGTTGTATGAGTGAGCTGAGTCAAGAATCTCAACCATGATGTAAGTAAATTTTACCCTAGATATTTTTGACAAGGTCAGAGACCAGAAATTGAAATCAAAGATTAGAACAAAATAAAGCAAAAGACCACTGAAGTGAAAAAGAAAATTTAAAACAAAGTAGTAAAAAATAAAAGGCCAAGAATCCCAAAGAAGAAGAAACAAAAAGGAAAGAGGAAAAAAAAAGAGAAAAAAGGAAAAGTAAGGAGTAAAAAAAGAAAATTAAAAAGAAAGAGAGAAGCGGAAAAAAAAAAGGCAGGGGGGACGGGGAGATGGTGGTGTTGAAAAAAGTTGTAGTGGAAGGATAAGCTAGTCTACCTCAAGGGTCCTAGAGGGTGATCCTCTTGGTTCTTAGTTCTGTATGTTAGAAGATGCTCAGTCCAAAATTTATATAAATCAGAGATACTTGTAGAAAGCCCCAACACTGACCACCAAAACATAAGTGAGATAAAAGGGGAGCAGAGCGGGAATGAAGAGTCAATATAATATCACAGAATGAACCAGCACAGTATTCCACTGGTTCTGGGTGCATGCTGGTCATGTTTTAGGAGGTATTAACTTCTGCCATTGTAGAACAAAATGAGGCAGAGTAAACAAAAAGCACAAAACAAAACCCCGTATCTTATACATCTTCCAAAATTAAGTTGAGTATGTTGAAGGGAATCTAGAAGTGGAAAATATATTTAAGACATGTAATTATAGAAACATGAAATTAAAAAAGGAGGAAACCTAAAAATGAAGAGGTGGTAAAAATATTGTAGTTAAGTTGGGGGAAAAAAAACATTGGAAATTTACCATCTGACATAAAGATGAGTTGTACTGGAAAAAGTAAAAAAAAAAAAAAAAAAAAAAAAAAAAAGGAGTGGTACCCTCTAGTTCCATATACTGTAAATCCCTCGACTTCCCCTGGAGATTTCCAGCGCTGCTTGGTCAAGAATTTGCTCTTTCCCTGTCCTGGGGAGCTGCCCCACCCCCTTCTGGGTGCTGGGCTCAGTGGGAGCTGTTTACACCGTGAGACCTCTGTCCCCTGGTGGCCCCGCCCTGTCCCAGGCACAGGGTGACACAAGGAGGAGCAACAACACTGGCAGTGGCCAGATCTGCAGCTCTGGAGTCGGCTCCCCACAGCAGCTACTGCAGCCTCCCAGTCCACAGAGCCTAGATGATCCTGATGATCCTGGGGCACAGGGTGTGCTGACCTGCACAGCTTGGGCGCGACTGGGCAGCAGGAGAGTCCTCACTGTCCTGTGCCCTTTCCGCCTCCACCTGTCCCGGGGAGAACGCAGGACTGTGGGCCGTGTCCCCTGGGCGCCCTGGGGTCCAGGGCCTGTGCTGCTGGAATCGCGCTCCTGGGGCCACGGCTCCTGAAGGCAGCAGCGCAGCCCCTCCCGCCGGGGCCGTTGCCTGACCCGCCGGCTTCTGCCCAAGGCCCCACGGAGGGCAGCTCCAGCCCTTTACGGAGATTGGCCCCGGTGTGTGGTGCGCTCTCCCCTTGGCGCACTTCGTCTCCTAGTGATCCTGGGAACTTGGAGGCCCCACTGCCCTCCTGTGGTGCTGCTCGATTTCCCTGCTAAGCGCCTTTTCATTGGGAAAGAATCCGGTGCGGGTTTCTGAAGTTCCCGCTTCTCCGGGGCTGGGCTCTCCTGTCCCAAGGCAATCGCCCGGCGGCCTCGTTAGTTAGTCCGGCTGCTAACGGGTCCCCTCCCCCACTTGATTCTTTTCTTAGTTTAGTTTTTTTCTACCTTCCTACCTTGTTAGACGCACAAACCCTTCTCTCCGTAGCGTTCTAGCTGTTCTCTCTTTAAATCTTAGGTTGGATTCATAGGTGTTCAGGACGATTTGAAAGTTATCCAGGTGAGTTGGTGGGACCAGGTGAGGTGAGGACCCTACTCCTCTGTCATCTTGCCTAGCCCCTTTCTCAAAGGTCTTTTTGTTCAAACTTGTCTTTCTCTTTATAATAATAACCTTTTTATGTATTTTCTGGTGTCTCCCCGCCTGTTGCCAAGACTCCTGCACCACCATAACCTCCAGCTGACAGAGGATCCTACTCAAGGAGGTTCATCCCTGTTGTCTACCTAGGATTGGCTGCCTCTGCCTTTGGTGATTCCCATCTACATATAAATTCCCCAACCAATCAATGCTGTCCCGCAGGTGGGGACATCTCACTGCCCTGATCCTGCAGGAAGGCAATAGAGAAGATGAGATTTTCCACCCTCAACAACCTCAGAATTGTTGGGGGTGGGTTACGTGGGGAACAAAGGCTGAAGGAAATTGAGATAAAATGAGGTGTACTTATAACCAGCAGCCTGTTGACAAGTACTTGAGGTGGGCAGAGTGTAAGAATCTTCAGGGAGCCCCCAGTGCTCTTAATATGAGGTCTTTGTCGTTGCTGGAGGGGAAAGACAACCCTAGCTTGACAATAGCTGGGCCTCCAGGGTCCTGGGAGTCTTTAGCATTTGAAAGTTGTTTTTGAACTTCTGGTATTTTACTTCCCCAATCCCAAAATATATAACCACTCCCCCTCACACTCTCCCAACTTCCCCCAGTGGCAGCTCTGCTTAAGCTTCCTGTCCCTGGGCTTAATAAAACCATTTTTCTGCACTGATGATGCTTCAGCTCTTTCTTGGCCATTACTCTGGGCCCTGACAACAATACTGCTTGAGGAAAACCACATCCCCTCTGACCCGGAGGGCTCTAACGTCACCAGCACCATGGTTACAGCCTCTTCAGACAAGTCTTTGCTTCATCCAATTGGTGGTGTAACAACCTGCAGGGCTGGAGCACTACAAGAAGTTCCTCTCTGCACACAATTGCCAGGGGCCCCAAGGAAGACCCAGCCCTCAGGAGACTATATCTGGGACCTGAGAAGACACATTAAGAGGGATGAAGACTCTCCTGAGATGAATGATTGAAAAGTGATGATTGCTTAGGGGAGGAAGAAATTGCCAAAAAATACACAGCAGAATAATTCAGAAATGTCATAAACACAGAAATCTACAGAAATAGAAAGTGATGATTGTTTAGGAGTGTGTGTGGTGAATGGAGGTTTGGGAGAAGGGCTTGTGTGGTGGATGGAGGACTGGGGTGACACCCAGGGACAGGGGCATGTGTGTGGTGAATGGTGGTTTGGAGGTGTCATTTAAGTGGAGGTTAATTTTCTTAAAGGTAAGAAATGTTGAAATGTGGTGATGGATTTACAACTGTGTGTAAGTCATTGAATTCTACATTTTATAGAACAGATTTTATGGTATGAAATTACACCTCAGTAGGGCTGTGGTTTTTAAACATGTATAGCTATATTAGAGAGTTCTCTCTGTACATATTTTTGCCACAAGATTTAGTCCTTGATTTCTTTTAGGTAATTTTTTTATCCTCCATCCCCCTTTTATATTGGGTGTGACATGGTACCTCAGGTGTGGTATTTCTGCAGCAGAAAGGCTGCTTCCAGCCCCTACCTTTCCCTGATCAGGGTGAGGATGCCCAGGGCGGGATGGCTGACCCAGCATGGAACAGGGTGCCCGTGATTCGTATCCATGGAGATTTGGGCAGTGACTGGGCACATGCATTAACAAAGATGTGTCTCGTTCTTCTCCTGTTTTGCCTTTATGTCCAACTTTGACATATTATGAAGTCTACACTCCATTGGCATTGGTCTCACTTTTCTCCTCTGCTTTGGATTCTCTGTGTTGTCTTTGCTCCATTTGGTTGCTCCAGCCGGAGCCTTAGGAGACCAACAATGGTTCTCCATGGGCAGGACAACTGGATGGAGGAGTGTCATGCTCATCCTCAGGTAGCTCTGCTGCTCTGGCAGTGACCTATGAGGCGATGTTTTAAATGGTAACTTTAAGTGATTATGAGGAAAGGAGATCATTGCCAGCCTTTGAGAAATAAACTTGGTGGGAGCAGTGAACACTTCCTGAGTCAGTCGCTTATTTGCTGTGCATTCCTGACTAATGCAACTTCTCCAAATCATACTCTCTCACTGTGTAAAAATATATATTCCTTAGTGATTTGATAAAAGATGTATGTAAGCACCAGTGTTCAATACATGATGTTGTCAATATTTGGTACATTCCATGGGCTTCACATTTACTTCCTTTTGTTTCTTATGTATATACAACATGAAAGTACTGTGTTAAGTACAGGAACCAGGATCAGGGTGGGAGGTGGGTGTCCTCACCAGCATGAACCAGGATCAGGGTGGGAGGTGGGTGTCCTCACCAGCGTGAACCAGGGTCAGCCTGGGAGGTGGGTGTCCTCACCAGCATGAACCAGGGTCAGCCTGGGAGGTGGGTGTCCTCACCAGCGTGAACCAGGGTCAGCCTGGGAAGTGGGTTTCCTCACCAGTGTGACCAGGGTCAGCCTGGGAGGTGGGTTTCCTCACCAGCATGAACCAGGGTCAGCCTTGGAGGTGGGTGTCCTCACCAGCATGAACCAGGGTCAGCCTGGGAGGTGGGTGTCCTCACCAGCATGAACCAGTGTCAGTCTGTGAGGTTCTGTCCTCAGCATTATGAACCAGGGTCAGTCTGTGTGGTTCTGTCCTCACCATCCTGCTTCACATGAGGAAGTATGAACTGAGCTGCAGTTGTCAGTGTGTTTGGATCCTGATGGTGGAACATGACTGGCAGGACTGAGCTCATGTATTCCGGTGACAGGAATTCTGCAGTGCTGTGTGCTGGTGCACCTGAGCAGGGACCACGGCCTTGGTCTCTACCATCCCTAGTCACCTTCCATGGGGAGGAACAGTCGCCAAGGATCATTGCCAATGGACCCCAGGGTATGTTTCAGGTGGGGCAGGAGGCAGGGGCAGATGTTCTCCTCGCTTGACTGAGGAAGGACTGACAAATACACACTGTGTATATATCAGCCTCGACCTGATGTTCTCATGTGTGTACACATGAAATCATTTAGGTAGCACACTTTGTTTTTTAAAATTTTTAAGATTTTATTTATTTATTTGACGGAGATTTAGAGCATGAGCAGAGGGAAAAGGAGAAGCAGGGAGCCTCTCCTGCTGAGCAGGGAGCCTGACTCAGCCTTGATCTCAGGATCTTGAGATCATGACCTGATCAGAAGGCAGATGCTCCGCCAACTGAGCCCACCTAGGGGCCCTGGGAGACACATTTAAAGCACAGAAAGGAGCTGAGGGGATGTTAGAACATTGGTCAAGCCAGAGCAACTAAACCTAGTAGTCAGAAGGCAGAGCTTCCAGTGATGCATCATGAGCCCTGGGACATAACACACAACGTGGTGACAGGTTCACAGCCCTGTGTTTTACACTTCAAAGTACCGGAACCAATGATCCTAAAAGTGTTTATTTCAAGCAAAAAACTTTAAGTATGTGTGGTGCTGGATGTTAAGTGGCCTTACTATAATCATGTTGAAATACAGACATATATCAAATTATGTTGCACACCTTAAACTTAGACAAGAAATGTTCTATGGTGATTACCTCCCTGGAAAACTGTAAAAATACCCTGGTGACATTGGTTAAATAGACCGGTGAAGCTTAGTAGAAGGTCGGGAAAGGGACCTCATTGCCTGGCGGTTGGAAGTAGCATAATTGTGGAGCAGGTACACAAGAGGGAGACCAGGGGTCTGCATGGTCAGGGCCATTGTTTTGCCGGCACTGAAGCTGGGGCCCCATCCACACGGTACCTGCAGGGAGGGTGGGTCCATGCCACACCTGGGAGGCTCTCCTCCTTCTGGCTCTGACACTTGTCTGCCCCTTAGCAGTGGGGGTGGCTCCACTGTTCCCCGCATGCAGCTTGTGTTTAAAATGCTGCTTTCTGGGGCACCTGGGTGGCTCAGTGGTTGAGCATCTGCCTTTGGCTCAGGGCATGATCCCAGGACCCTGCAGGGCGCCTGTTTCTCCTTCTGCCTGTGTCTCTGCCTCTCCCTGTGTCTCTCATGAATAAATAAATAAAATGTCTAAAAATTAAATGAAAATAGTAAAATGAAACACTGCTTTCTGGCGCTGTGCCTGAGGCTTGCCACCATGCCTTCCTGAGCACCTCCAACCTCACACAACCCCTTTTATTCCCCTTACCTCCCGTTTTCATAGCTTAAGTACTTTTTATTCTACCAGAATTTTACTTAAGCTTTACACAAAATACTGAGGGGAATTCCTATTACCCATCTCAAAGACATTGCAATGTCAAGGTGGTTTGGCCAGCTAATGGAAATTATGGGATGGAGCTGAAGTCATCCCCTGGGAAGCCCACATCTTGGAACTGCCACTTGTTGAAAGCGTTTGAAGAGGCTCCCGAATGCAGGGATGGGGCAAAGGATGGGGGGCCTGGGGAAGAATGAGGCAATAATATCTGGGTAACATCTCTAGCCAGTGTGTCATGGTGGCAGTTGTTAGGGCTCTGGAGTCAGACTGCCTTCTTTCAATCTTTCTCTCTTTCTCTTTCTTTCTTTCTTTCTTTCTTTCTTTCTTTCTTTCTTTCTTTTTCTTTCTTTCTTCTTTCTTTTCTTTCTTTCTTTCTTTCTTTCTTTCTTTCTTTCTTTCTTTCTTTCTTCTTTCTTTCTTTTTTAAAATATTTTATTTAAAATTTATTTATTTGCTTAAAATTTATTTATTTGTTTATTATTTATATATTTATTTATTTATTTTTTAAAGATTCATGAAAGACACACAGAGAGAGGCAGAGACACAGGCAGAGGGAGAAGCAGACTTTCTACAGGGAGCTTGATGTGGGACTTGTTCTCAGGACCCCAGGATCATGCCCTAAGCCAAAGACAGACATGTAACCACTGAGCCACCCAGGTGCCCTCAATCTTACTTTCATGCTTTGCCAGCTGTGTGATCTTGGATGATTTACTTAACCTCTTTGAGTCTTAGATAAAGTTAGGAATGATAATACCTGCCCTACAGATGAAATGAGGTAGTACCAGGTCTCATTCCCGACCTGTGTATGTGCTCAGGTGAATGATAGCTGCTGCTAGTACTGTATGAGCATGAGCGGTGGCCGTGGGAGCGGGGAAGGTAGGTTTAGGAGAGGACCTAGCACACTGGCGGAGACTCAGTAGGTAGCAGAAAAAGCACAGGAGGCCCAAACGCTGAAGGGGCCCAGAGTAGAAACTGTATTGATAGCAGAATGCAAAGCAGGATCATTTGAAATAGTCCTCGGGATGCCTGGGTGGCTGCTCAGTGGTTGAGAATCTGCTTTTGGCTCAGGGCATGATCCCAGGGCCCTAGGATCGAGTCCTGTATCAAGCTCCCCGCAAGGAGATTGCTTCTCCCTCTGCCTGTGTCTCTGCCTCTCTCTTTGTGTCTCTCATGAGTAAATAAATAAAATCTTTAAATAAATAAATACATAAATACATTTAAAAAAGCAGGATCATTTGAAATCCGGATGTTTAATTGGATTTCTCTGAGGGTGACTCACCGCCTTTGATAAATGCTGTTGCCCTCATGAGGGCAATTCGACATCCATGATTTACTTTTCCAAAGTTGCTAAGAATTGGGAACAGCACCAGCAGTCAATGACAGGTGTTTGCAAGGCTTTCTTTTCCTTTTCCTTTTGAAAGAAATGCTGCTTTCTTGGACAAGCGGTTGCCTTTCAAGTCTGGCATGCAGACCTGGTGGAAAGCTGTGACGCAACAGCTCCAGATGGTGTCCTCAGCCTCCTCTCTGCACATCAGACTCAGTTGTCTAACTGGAGCAACACAGTGACCATGTAGGGAATGCACCCTGAGCAGGGGCGGGCCCATGAGGCCTCAGGTCTGCTAAGACCTCTGGAGAAAGTATAGATTATGGATTTCCTTCAGTCTGTGCCTAGTGGGAGCCAAGCATGAAGGATGCAGGAAACCAAGGTCCTGGGGCCTTGCAGGTTGTTGAACCAGAGATCTCTGTGAGCTCCTGCCCGAAGCTGACCTCACCCTGCTCCTGTGTCCAAGGCACTGATTTTTGGAGACTGTTGAGCTCCTAGGACATACTGCAACCCTTCAGCTCTGGTGTTGACCTTCTAGCATCAGGAACACACTGATGCGCTGCTCATGGGGCCTCGGGGCCTGGATGTCTCCCCTCTGTCCCACCGCACCTGTGCTACTCTGTTCCAGCTGCAGTTCTCATGCTCCAGGCTGGCATAAATTGGGTCCCCCAGGGATGTTCTTCACGTCCCCCATGGTTGGAACTTCTAGTTCCCTTTATATGAAGTCACTGTAGTGAATGACATGAGGCTTCTGTACTCAGTGTTGCAGGTAAAATAAAAAATGTGTATATTTGATCCTTGTTCCCAGTGCTTGGCACAGAGCTTCAAAAACCCTTTGGATTTTCTGAGTGATGGGAAAAAGCCCCTTTCAACCAGACCTGGGTCTATGTGAATGTAACTCATGCGGTATCTTTACAGGGTTTCAAGGGAGGGGCTGGCCCACCACAAAGACTACGCACTGAGGACCTTCAGCTTCATCTCCTCCACCTCTGGGGAGGGCACGAGGGATGGACTGGGCCAGTCACAATGTCACAAGTACATTCCTGCATGATAAACCCCTGTGAGAACTCCAGGCATCCAGGTCTCACAGAGCTACATGCACTGATGTGCAGGAAAGTGATGCACTCTGCCCCTAAGGGTGACACCTGGAAGCTCTGCATTCCCTTCCCTGAAGCTGACCCCACCCTGTGCATCTCTCCCGTTTTGGCTGTTTCCAAGTTATGTCGGGCATGATAAAGTGGTAATCACAGGCATAACATGTTTCAATGTGCTCTGTGAGTTTTTGCAGATCACTGCACCCGAAGGGTGGGCTGTGGGCAGCTCAGAATTTATAGGTAAATCATTCAAAACTGTAGGTGGCCCTTGAGATTTGCCACCAGCCTTTGAAGTGGTGGGGGGCCCTGTGAGTTCTATGGTAACTCCTCAGCCAGTGTCTATACTGGATTGCATGATCGGACACCTGACTGGGGTGAATAATTGGTCAGCAAGCATGTAGGGTCCCAAGCAGTCGCCTCGTTGCCATGGGCTAGTCACTCTACTCTCCGTTGTGGCAGAAATTCGAGGGATGATTATATGTGTGTCATTTTCTTACTTTGAAATTTAAAAAGCCTACTATTGCATTCAGAGCACTGTGTGGGGTACAATGAAGTTTATTTTCCTCTCTCCTCTCATCACCTTTGAGGGACAAATTTCAGAAGCAGGGTCGCGGGTTAAAGGCTCAGTTTCAGTTTCCATTCTAGTGGGCAACATTCTCCAAGGATTGGGGGACTTTGTTGGGAATGGGACCCCTGGATCCCAGCTCCCAGGGTAGAAAAGTTCATTCTGTGACCATGAGTGGGAAAAAGGCATCTGTTTTCGACTTTGTGGTACGTTGTTTAGCTGTGCTGAGAATTACCTTAACGTGAGCCTCATTGGGACTCAGGGCATCGCTGCCTGGAGCACAGGAACAGCTCTGGCAGCAGGAACTCCTTTGCATTAAGTGCCTTTCTGCCCTGAGACTGGGTGACACATTCTAACTAAGGAGTTGTCAGGTAGGAGTCCTGCCTTCTGGTAACTGGAGCAGTGATGGCAGCATCTGAATGACATACGGGTGTCTCAGAGCACAGCCAGCAACAGAGCCTAGACCAGTGTTTTTTTTTTTAAATTTATTTATTCATTCATGAGAGACACAGAGAGAGGCAGAGACACAGACACAGACACAGACACAGACACAGACACAGGCAGAGGGAGAAATGACTCCATGCAGGGAGCCTGACGTGGGACTCGATCCTGGGCCTCCAGGATCACGCCCTGGGTTGAAGGCAGCGCTAAACTGCTGAGCCACCCAGGCTGCCCTAGACCAGTGTTTTAGCTGAGGGAGCTTAATGTAAGGACAGTCAGTTAGGGCTTGGCTATCAGAGGAGAACGACGACATAACGTGTCTTGGGGTGGGTGGGTGGCGGTGTGTGAGATCAGCAAATGATAGCTGCCTTTACCAGAGCAGGTGTTTGGAGGAGGGCTGGAGGGAATGCCTCTGGACTGTGGGGTGTCCACCCCTGAAGGCCGCAAAGGCTGAGCTTGCAGGTGTGCAGAGGGGACTCAGCCATGGCCTGGTGGGAGGCAGGCTTGTGGAGAATATGTGGACAGGCAGACCGCAGCCGGCAGAGAAAGTCCTGTCTCCCACAGCCTGGCTCCCACTGGACGTGCTCCCAGGATGCAGCCGACTGAGAGCATCATTTTTTTTGCCCAGGCCCCAACTTGTCATCATGAAGCAGAGTGTGTATAAGGCGCTCAACTTGATGTCCAAAGAACATAGCCACAGAGCTGGCACAGTACTGTTTAGTAGAGAGCATGGGTGTAAAAAAAAATTTTTTTTTGAGAATCAAGTGTGTGTGTCAAGAGATGATTAAATGAGGTGTTGGAAGTTAGGAGTAAGGAAACAGGAAACAGGGAGAATTTTTAAAAAGATTTATTTATTTATTTAAGGGAGAGGGAGAGAGAATCTGCAGCACACTCTCTGTTGAAGAATCCCAGGACCCTGAGATCCTGTCCTGAGCTGAAACCCATGAAACCCAGAATCAGACATGTAACCAACTACCCAGCACCCCACTATGAGGATTTTTGACAATTAATTACAGTTTGTCAAGGAAGGCTTTGTGCACTTTTGGGGGTTGGGGGCTGAATGGTAGATGGTACATATGTATCGTCTATGGAAGGACACTTGGATTGCCTTTGTGTCCTGGTTGCTGTAAATAAGGCTGCACTACACATAGGGGCACATATATCTTTGTGAATTAATATGCAGCCATGAAAAAGAATGAGATCAATTCATAACAACAAGAAGGGACCCAAAGAGCACTCGGCTAAGTGAAATATGTCAGTCGGAGGAAGACAAATATGAATAATTTCACTTATGTGCAGAATATAAAAAACAAAAACAGAATGGGAGAAGATATTTGCAAATGATGTATCAGATACAGGGCTAGTTTCCAAGATCTATAAAGAACTTCTTAAACTCAACACCAAAGAAACAAACAATCCAATCATGAAATGAGCAAAAGACATGAAGAGAAATCTCACAGAGGAAGACATAGACATGGCCAACATGCACATGAGAAAATGCTCCGCATCACTTGCCATCAGGGAAATACAAATCAAAACTACAATGAGATACCACCTCACCCAGTGAGAATGGGGAAAATTAACAAGGCAGGAAGCCACAAATGTTGGAGAGGATGTGGAGAAAAGGGAACCCTCTTACACTGTTGTTGGGAATGTGAACTGGTGCAGCCACTCTGGAAAACTGTGTGGAGGTTCCTCAAAGAGTTAAAAATAAACCTGCCCTACGACACAGCAATTTCACTGTTGGGGATTTACCCCAAAGATACAGATGCAGTGAAACGCCGGGACACCTGCACCCTGATGTTTCTAGCAGCCATGTCCACAATAGCCACACTGTGGAAGGAGCCTCGGTGTCCATTGAAAGATGAATGGATAAAGAAGATGTGGTTTATGTATACAATGGAATATTACTCAGCCATTAGAAATGAGAAATACCCACCATTTGCTTCAACGTGGAAGGAACTGGAGGGTATTATGCTGAGTGAAGTAAGTCAATCGGAGAAGGACAAACAGTGTATGTTCTCATTCATTTGGGGAATATAAATAATAGTGAAGGGGAATATAAGGGAAGGGAGAAGAAATGTGTGGGAAATATCAGAAAGGGAGACAGAACATAAAGACTCCTGACTCTGGGAAACGAACTAGGGGTGGTGGAAAGGGAGGAGGGCGCGGGGTGGGGGTGAATGGGTGACGGGCATTGAGCGGGGCACTTGATGGAATGAGCACTGGGTGTTATTCTGTATGTTGGTAAATTGAACACCAATAAAAAATAAATTTATTATAAAACAACAACAACAACAACAAATGAACAAAGAAAAAGAGAAGAAACAAAACACAGACTCTTAACTACAGAACCCAAACTGCTGAGTACCAGAGGGGAAGAGCAATAGGTGATGGCGATAATATAATGCTCACTTTGCTGAGCACTGAGAAAGGTATGGACTTGTTGACTCACTACGGGGCACACCTGAAGCTAATACAGCACTACATTAATTATAATGCAATAAAAAATAAAGAAAGAAAGATATGGTCAAATTTGTGTACTTAACTGATCATATTGTTTTTAAAAACATCTGAGGATGGTTAATGAGGAAAACATGAAAGATAGTAGTAATTCTTTAAGATAATTTAAAAAATGGCTATACTTGACTTTGCTTTGTTTTTTAAAAGATTTTATTTTATTTATTCATGAGAGACAGAGAGAGAGAGAGAGAGAGAGAGAGAGAGAGAGGCAGAGACACAGGCAGAGGGAGAAGCAGGCTCCATGAAGGAGCCCGACGTGGGACTCGATCCTGGGTCTCTAGGATCAGGCCCTGGGCTGAAGGCAGCGCTAAACTGCTGAGCCACCTGGGCTACCCTGCTTTTGTTTTTTCAGAAGATTTTAGTTATTTTTTCATGAGACAGAGAGAGGCAGAGACACAGACAGAGGGAGAAGCAGGCTCCCTGCAGGGACCTGAGATGTGGCTCTGGATCCTAGGACCCTGGGGTCACAACCTGAGCCAAAGGCAGATGCTCAACCACTGAGCTACCCAGGTGACCCTTGATTTTTTTTTTTAAATCATTAAAACATGGGGGTGGTATAATTAGACGTTTGGCTCTGCTAAATAATTAATGTCAGAAAGAGTGCCAAGAAAGATGAGAGTAAATGTTCTCTTTTACATGCACGTCCCAATGACTGATGACCCTGTAACAACACAATCTGGTCAATCAACTACCTAAATCTAGTTTTTTAATTAAAAAAAAATAGAGTATTTTAATTGACCTAACATGGCGGAGGCGTGGTGGAAGAACGAGTGAGTGACATAGAAGACAAGTTGATGGCAAAGAGGGAAACTGAGGAAAAAAGAGACAAACAATTAAAAGATCATGAGGATAGATTAAGGGAAATAAGTGACAGCCTGAGGAAGAAAAATCAGTGTTTAAATGGGGTTCCCAAGGGCGCTGAAAGGGACAGAGGTCCAGAATCTGTATTTGAACAAATCCTAGCTGAAAACTTTCCTAATCTGGCAAGGGAAACAGGCATTCAGATCCAGGAGATAGAGAGATCTCCCCTAAAATCTTAAAAATCACTCAACACCTCGACATTTAATAGTGAAGCTTGCAAATTCCAAAGATAAAGAGAAGATCCTTAAAGCAGCAAGAGACAAGAGATCCCTAACTTGGGATGGGGAGTAAGATCAGATTAACAGCAGACCTCTCTACAGAGACCTGGCAGGTCAGAAAGCTTCCAAGAAAGGCAGAAACTGAAAGAACATGTGACCACCAACCCAGCTCTGCAAGAAATATTAAGGGGGACCCTGTAAAAGAAAGAGGAAGCCCAAAGAAATAACCCCAGAACAGGGACTGAATAGGTATTATGATGACACTGAATTCATATCTTTCAATAGTTACTCTGAACATGAATGTGCTTAATGACCCCAACAAAAGGCACAGGGTTTCAGACTGGATAAAAAAGCAGGACCCATCTCTTTGCTGTCTACAAGAGACTCACTTTAAACCTAAGGACACCTCCAACATGACAATGAAAGGACCATTCAAATGGTCCTTAAAAGAAAGCAGGGGTAGCCATCCTCATATCAGATAACAGTTTATCCCAAGGATTGTAGAAGAGATGAAGAGGGACACTATATCATATTTAAAGGATCTATCCAACAAGAGGACTTAAGAATCATGAATATTTATGCCCCTAATGTGGGAGCTGACATGTATATCAATCAATAACCAAAGTAAAGATATAGTTAGATAATACACTAATACAGGGAGACTTCAACATGGCACTTTCTGCAAATGACATCACCAAAGAAACAAGAGCTTTAAATGATATACTGTACCAGATGGATATCACAGATATTTACAGAACTTTATGTCCAAATGCAACTGAATACACATTCTTCTCAAGTGCACATGGAACTTTCTCCAGAATAGACCACATACTGGGTCACAAATCACGTCTCAACCAATACCAAAAGATTGAGATTTTCCCCTGCATATTTTTAGACCACAATTCTTTAAAGCTAGAACTCAATTCACAAGAAGAAATTTGGAAGAAGCTCAAATACGTGGATATTAAAGAACATCCTGCCATTTGCTCAACATGGATAGAACTGGAGGGTATTATGTTGAGTGAAGTAAGTCATTGAGAGAAGGACAAACATTATATGGTTTCACTCATGTGGGGAATATAGAAAATAGTGAAAGAGAATGAAGGGGAAAGAAGAGAAAATGAATGGGAAAAAACAGAGAGGGTGACAAAACCTGAGAGATTCCTAACTCTGGGAAATGAACAAGGGGTAGTGGAAGGGGAGGTGGGCGGAGGGATGGGGTGACTGGGTGACAGGCACTAAGGGGGGCATTTGATGGGATGAGCACTGGATATTATACTATATGTTGGCAAATCGAACTCCAATAAAAATACACAAAAAAATAAAAAAAATTAATTTATTATTAATAAATTTTCAACTACCTGAATCTTTTACAAACACTATTTAGTGTGTGAGATACCTTTATTGACCAAAGGCAGATCCTCTACGGTGTTAATGAAACTTTTAGAGTGTTATTATCAAGTTTTCTTGAGGAAGATCTTGGCTTTCTCTCTGTTGAAGAGCCCTCTACTCAGGTGGACACCTTGAGAAGGTGGATGCCAGGCCCCGTTGACTATAGCACCCAATTAATGATGATTACAGATCCTTGCTTGAGTTTTAACCAGTTATCACATCGATTCTCGTGATCATGCATCTAATTATCACAAGAAACCACTTAAAAGATCTTGTTGCTAAAAGCTGAAGTGCAAATAATTAAAAATGTTACCTTTCTTGCAAGAGTAGTTTAAACTTATCAGAAAGATTCTAGGATTTTTTCATGTTGCAAAAACAGTGTCTTTTCCTGTTGGAAACCTTTTGTGGTTTCAGCTTGGTAACACTGGGTCTGGTGTGGATGAGGAAAGATAACTACCAACCCATAGAATTAGGAATTTGTGCAAATGGTAAATAGAACATTATGATTATCTTAAGTTATATTAAACATCTCCCATGTTTTTCTTTTTGACATTATAAAAAACCATTTTAAATATCCTAGATATGTTTTGAAGATAATGCCAATTTTGAATCTTCACTCATGGCCAAGGAATTCAGAGCTTTCCAGCTGACTTTGGCATGACAAGTATTTATCAGGAGCTGCCCTGGGTAAAGGACAGGGCCAACTCAAAGAGTTGGCAACACAATATTAAACAGGTAAATTGGGTATAACATTCGCCAAAGGTAATTGAGTTTATTCACCTTAAAGAATAAAAGTCTTTCTGCTATTGTCACACAAAGTCTAAGTTACTATGGATTGGAACCTAGCAGCTGTGGGTGTCAATCCCAGCATGAAGACCAAGTCTACATTGAGCCTTCTGCTGTCTTGCACTGTGGGCATCACTGCACCCATGCTCTGTCCATCTGAAAGCCTCCTGGAGAAATGGCAGCTAAATGATTGCTAGCCTTTGCATTTGACAAACTAGCAGAGACCTTTTATATCTACAAGCTACGTGATAGATAATTTCAGCTAGCCAGATGTTATTGTGTGTGTGAGGTTTATAAAGACTTTTCAGTTGTTTATTTCCATTTACCAACTGAAATTTTGTTGAGTGTGTGAAGTTATTTTTTTAATGTATAGTGATAGGATGTTGCACTGAGGCAATTGATCATGGAGCCTAATAAAATTAATTTGACAAACCCCACCTTTCCCCAAAAACAGTCTATCATCACAGTACAGACCAATAGATTTCCAAAATTTTCCTGGCAAAGTGGCATTTTTGGAAGAGTACCTGAAAAGCACACACCCTATCCTGTTTTCTTCTTGAGTGTTTCTCACACTTTTACACAAAGTACTCAGAAACACAGAGGAAAGTGAATTTCAGGAAACTTACCATAATATATAGAGCAGCACACCGAAGCATGCAGAATATTTGAAGTCTTGGGTTGTATGATAAAAATTAATCTACATTTTTCTATCTGTTACGTCAGTTTATTATAATGGAAATGCTTTCCTTTCATTATCAGTTCAATTATTTAAATATCTTTTCATGTGTCAAAGACTATCCCTATTTCTGGAAAGTTCACCCTGTTTACTTTGTGCTTTCATGTAACTCTGATGTGGACTCTTCTAGCGGTCCCCACTGTTCCAGCTGCCTGCCATACCATCTCCAAACCTTGTGGCTTAGGATAACAACTGTTTTATTAAATCTCACCATCTTGTGGGCTGGGAGTTTAGGCAGGGCTCAGCTGGGAGGTTCTTCTGCTCTGTGCTGTGGTACCAAGGTCACCAGGCATAACTGAACTCATGGGCAGGCTGGGCAGGAGGCACTAGGATATCTCCTCTCAGATGTGGCAGGACTGGGGGAAGCCTGGTGGAGGCCGGGCTGCAGGTGAGAGCATCCACCTATAGTCTCCTTGGCATGGCCACCTTAGGGCTGTTAGCCTTTTCACTTGGTGGCTCACAGACCCAGAAAGACTGTATTAGCTGGACACCAGCAGATTTCTTACGGTCTCACTGTGGAAGATCTAAAATAGCATTTTTACCTGTAGCCACCTATTTTGAGAAACAGTCCTCAGTCCTTTCAAATGTGTTCTAAAATCAGGTTGTATCACTACATAGCTAGACAGATGGACTAAGGTCTTCACATCTATGCTATATTGCTTTCCCTGAACTCTGTCTTGGACCTATGCCACTAGGAAAAGTCAGAAGAGGAGGCTTTTATATATCAGTATGCATGTCACTAAGGCAGTTCTAAAGGGCTATCCATTGTTACTCAAGGGCTGCTATAGCAGTCCAGGGAAATGGGAATAGTAATGGTTCTTTCACATGCTATAGTTTTGTAATTTATATTTTCTTTTTGCTTTTTACTGTCAGAAAGACTTCTTTAATTTTCCTTTTGTCCTGATTGTCATACACTTGTTGTTCCTATATTTTCTCCGCTAGGTTATGTTAGTGTCTGGCATATGTGTGGCATCAGGATGAAAATGCATAAATTAAATATAAATAAATACAAAACATAACAAAAATGCAAATATAGAGTCCTAGCATCATGGCTCTGTTCTACTAAATGAGGCAGCCAGTATGGACTTTGAGCTGGGCTCAGTTCCTCAGGTGCTAGAGTAGGTATGGCCAAGTTATGGCAACCTCTCCAAGAATCAAATTCTTAAATGACAAAGGAAAAATAAGTGTGCTTATGCATGCCATCTTGTTTAAAATGATGTAAGCACTTTTATAATCTAGTACCTGCATCTTGGGGGCCTTGTTAGTTGTTGCAATGACCTTGAACTTGTTATTTAAGGTCTTAGTGTCCTTTGCTTTGACTGTATTTATATATCTTGTATTCTCAACTAGAGCATTATTTGTTTTTTTTAGATATGCTATTTTGGTTTGTACCCATAAACCTAATATAGAGCCTTATACTTCCATAATGAATATGCTTATTTCTAACCAATGGAGGGGAAATTTCCTAAAGAAGAAAACTTAGACTTTAGAAAAAAAGAATCATCTAAAGAAGAAAGTAATCCTCTTTGTTTTTGGAAAAATAAAGTTATATAGAATTTATGGAATTCAAATATAAGGAGACAAATTTATTATACATAATATCAGATATTGATTCAGTTTCACATTATACATAGATAGAAGTAATGAAAATGGAAGAGGGAAGATTGGAAAGAGACAAATGGGAGAGAAATAAGAAAAAATAGGAAGATAAAAGGGGCAAGAATTAGGAAACTAGAAATGAAATAATTTGACACATGCTTATTGAACACCAATTTTGTTTAAATAATTCCCCAAAACAAATGGCCTCTCAGAACAAAGACTACTGGGAGAAGTGGGATTTCAGGCACCATGACCACACAGAAGGTGAAATGTTGGGACAGGGACTTGAGGGGTTCTTGAATCTGTCCTAAGACCTGTGCTGTTTGGGTGCCCAGGCTTCTGTCACCCATGGAGACAGTCACATCTCAGAGCCTCCTACAGAACCTCCAGGTCCTTGACAGGAGTCTCCTTAGAGCTCTTTTCACATCCTTATTCCTCAGGGTGTAGATGAAGGGATTGAGGGTGGGGGTGATTATGGAATAGAAGAGGGAGATAAACTTACCCTGCTCTTGGGAGTAGCTGGAAGGGGACTGTAGGTACATGTAGATGGCAGGCAGGTAGAAGAGGGAGACCACCACCAGGTGAGAGGAACAAGTCCCGAAGGCTTTGCGCCTTCCCTGGGAGGACTGGATCCTGAGCACCGCGCGTGCAATGAAGCCGTAAGAGAGAAGAATGAGAGCTAGGGGCACCAGCACGAAGAAGGCCACAAGTACAGCCAGCATGGCATCGTTCATGGTGGTGTCAGCACATGACAGCTTGATCATGGCTGGCACCTCACAGAAGAAGTTGTTCAGCACCTGCCTCCCGCAGAAAGGCAGCTGTACTGTCAGGACCACCTGAACAAGGGAGTTGCCAAAGCCACTGAGCCAGGCCACAGCCATGAGCTTCTGGCACAGAGGGTGGTACATGATAATGGCATACTGCAGCGGCTCACAGATGGCTACGTAGCGGTCCAGGGCCATGGCAGCCAAGATAATGCACTCAGTGCATCCCAGCCAGTGGAAAACTGCATACTGTACTGTGCAGCCACCGAAGCTGATGGTCTTCCTGGTGCTGCCCATGTTGACCAGCATCTGTGGGACAGTGGTGGTGGTGTAACAGAGGTCCAGGAAGGAGAGGTGGCTGAGAAAAATGTACATAGGGCTGTGGAGTTGGGGGTCCAGTCTGGACACCAGGATGATGGCAATGTTCCCCAACATGGCCAGAAGGTAGGACACCAGCAGGACCACATACAGAGAGAGTTCCAGCCATGGCCTGTCAGAAACACCTAGAAGGATGAAGTCCTTGGGGGGACCCCCCAAGAAGCTCTGGTTTTCACCTCTCATGCCGAGACATCCTCTGGTGCCTGTGATGAGTCAAAGCGAACAGAACCTGAGAACAGCAGTCAGTTTTCCTCATGGATGATGCAACAGAGTTGCATCCTGTATCACCTCCATGGAGACCCTGAGATGCAGAAGTCAGAACCAAGAGGCAGAGCAGCTGCCCATGTGTTTGCTCTGCCTCCTGCTCTATGACCTTGACTATGTCATTTAATCTCTGAACTTCGGTTTCTCCATCTGTGATGTGGGGAGAAAATACTTGCTCCAACTGCCAAGTTCTGGGGCTGGTAAGGTGGCATGGTGTTTGGGGAAGCGTACCAAAAATAAACGAGAATTTTCTTCCATTTTGGTCAAAGTCTGTTGTATCTCCACCACTATTACAATATTTGATTTCTCTCTACAAACTCATGAACAGGGAATTGACCATTTTGGTTTTCTTGCTTTGCCTTTTGGAAGTGGTGGTAGAAGGAGGATGAGAAATAGCAGAAAGCAAGAGAGGAACATGCTTGACTTACCTGCTAAGGTTTACATCTGGCTCTGTCAGGCTGAGGTGATCTCTGGCTTTCTGCACATGCTAGTCTCTGTCTCAAGGCAGCTCCCACATAGGAAGAACTCTTATGCACTTTGCAGTAAAAAAAAGGAAAAAAAGGCACAATCCAAGATCCTCTGAGACCCTGGAGTGAAGGAGCTAAGTCACTTTAGCTGTTGACTTGGTCATGACACCTAATAAGATCCCAGAGCGTCGGGTTTTAAGCAGAATGAGAAAGATCTGGACCATGTAAGAACTGCAGTCCCTGGAGTTGTCTCTGAAGGGTCAGATTACTTCCAGAGCTCACATTTATTGGGCAGTTTTAGTGGCATTTAGGCTTCTTGAACATTTTTTTTTGCCAAGTGCTGCTTCTTATAGCAATAAAAAATTACAGCTGATTTGGTTTTTGGATTTTGTAGCTTTTAGGAAGCAATTGGGTTGCCACCTGCTGATTCATGGGTCCTTTCCACTGAACTCCACCAGCCCCCACCTCCTACACTCCTCCCAGGACTGCACACTCTCAAGTTCATGACAGTGATGATATGGTGCATGATAGGACTGAGAAGAAATTAAATCCTGAGTACAGGTTATTTATGAAGGATTAGTTCTAAGTTTCTTATTAAGTGCTTTATGCATAAACTATGAAATTCATGGAGATCTATTCAGCACTGCTTCAATAATGAAGTGCCACCTTCCCCTCCAAGTCCTGCATTCTTAAGAATCCTGATATTCCTTGAAAACAGCTCCACCTCTGGGGTTTCAATGGACACGTACGTGCAAACTACCTTTCTCCCTTTGTTGTCTCAAAACTGCATACTGTTTCCAACATTCTGGTGGAGTAGCCAGTTATTACACTGCTCCCACTATCCAATGGGAAATACTCCTAGGGAGACTCTTATAGAACACAGTTGTTTTATCTCTAATGGGAGCTCAGGACACCATTTTCGATTCAGTGATCAGGGCAGGGCAAAATTGGGTTTGTCCACCTTTCAAGATCACACCATTTCCTTTCTTAGATTTCTGATTCCAAAGTGTCTTCTCAGAGTCTACACCAGATGAGAAAAGAAGCATTGCATGAATAGTGAGGAAAGATATACAAGGATGGCGAATTGAGAAAGATAGAGGGTAGGTATGGGTCACACCTCATAATGAATGCAGATTATTAAACACTCCCTTTGAGCCAGATGCTGTGGTTCCTTAGGACTTTCCTGACTCAGTGAGGGGGATGTTTTTACCCTCATTTGCTGTTGAGCAGAGTGGCTTGGGGAAGACAACTGGTGTACTGTAGATTGCTTACATAGCAACACGTGGTAAAGCCAAGACTGAAAGCTAACCTCTTGCTCTTAACACTATTCTGTTTAGTACTTTGCTTTTTAAAAAGCAGGGACAGCATTCACACACATCAGTGAGACAGTAGAGGATGACAGAAACAGGAGAGTAATGTCATCCAGGAGAAAAGGGTGAGGGGAGACACTAATTTCCAGGTCAGTGTGCTGGGCATGCATGGACACACACACCCAGTGGGCTGACTGCAGAGCTGCGCATCAGCCCAACCTTGGCCCTCTTCTCTCTGCATCTGATGCCTTGTGGTCCTGCCCTGTCCACTTGGAACTGTTTTGCATCTGGACTCCCTGGACCTCCTTCCCCCTTCCTATCACCCAAATAGAGGTGTTCCCCAGGGCACTGCCTTGCCTCCCTGGATGAACCCAGTGATTTCCATGTCTACCACAGTCACACTCAGCAGAGTCCTTCCAGACCTGTGTCTCTAGCTGTCACTTCCTCCCTGACATCTAATCTTTTTGACACCAGTCATGGGAGCATCCCTAATTTACCTAGTCAGCTGTTCTTCCAACTTCAGTCCAGCACCTTCCTTCCTATTCCTGGCTGCCTCTGCACCCTGACTTGCAGTGCTCAGCATATTTCTGAAAACATTCCTCATTGGCCATATGTCACCAGCAACATTGTCCTATTGCCTTCCTAGCCTAATGTTGCAGCACATGCTATCTGTGTCTCTGCCTCAGCTGTCCTTAGCCAGAACCATCCCCTGGACCCCTATTATCCACTCATTACTCACGTTCACAGTGGAGTTGTCTTTCTAAGATTCAGGTCTCAAGAGCAGAAATACCGTTAAGTCTTCCAGTTACCTAGGAATGAAACAACTTGACAGTTTTGGATGGCCCATGGAAATGCTACATAGTGTCCTGTCAGCAACCATCCTTCCTGGAAAGCGGCTTTCTACTACCCTCTCACCTCCTTGCCTTAGACTCTAGATCAATGTACCTGTGGAGGCTCATGGAAATGCGGCCTACTGCACTCTGAGAAACAAGGATTCCTTGCATGCAGCTTCTGACAACCTCTAACATAAGGGAGTTAGAATCTAAGACAACAGTTGCTGTGGAGGCCAATGGAAATGCACTGTACATAACTCCAAGACACAAGGATTCCTTGAAGGCAGCTCTCAACTTGTCTCTAAGAAAAAGAAGCCTGGGGACAACTGGGTGGCTCAGCGGTTGGGGGGCTGATTTCAGGGGAAATGATCTCGATCTCCCGGGATCCAGGATTGAGTTCCACATCCGGCTCCCTGTAAGGAGCCTGCTTCTCCCTCTGCCCGTGTCTTTGCCTCTCTCTCAGTCTGTGTCTGTCATGAATAAATAAATCTTTAAAAATAAAAATAAATGAAAAATAAATAAGTCTTAAAAAATACTGAGCTGCAGTAGAACTGAGGTTCCGGGTCCTCACATACTATGAGCAACATCCTCTCTTCTAATGAGTACTGGACAGCTGGTCTGCCTATAGCTTGAAGTACACAATTTTATACATGCTGCTTAATAAATGGCTGCTATACATCGACTCACTTGTCCTCCATCTCATGTTCCCTTACTGTCCACTAATCACCTACTTCCATGGCTCCTTGGCTTCCTCAGAGGGCTCCATTAAGGAATGGAGGCTTTATTAGCTTGTCGAGGTCTTAGTTGGGGATGGGTGTTTAGGGATGGAGTCATTGGGAATGCTCTTTGTATTCTAGGAAGACACAACCTGTTTGCTCTGAGTAGGCTACTGAGACCTTGTCCTCACCTGAGTTTCACCCTCTGAGCAAGTGTGGAGATATTATTCTCAGGCAAGAAGGAGAATCTGCTCACTGGGGATATTCTGCTTTCTGGACTTTTTCTGGGTAATGAGGAGCTCTGCGGATCTGCTCTAGCCATGGTGCCTGGAGGGCCTGCAGAGACTCTGATACCGTGGAGCAGCTAGCTCTTATGTTTATGCAGTAGAGATTACTTCTGAAGATACATTTCTTAGGTGACAAGCCATCCCTATGTCATGCCCCCTACTTTCAAAATTACCCCGAGGTTACTCTTGACCTCATTCTTTCCATTCATTTCTATAAGGGCTCTGCTTTTTCTCCCCAGACACTGAGAGTAAAACCTTGTCTTCCTCTGCTGAGAAGTTATCCCTGATGTTTTGGTTAATTAGTGTCTGAGGGGTTAGCCGGTAATTGATGTAGTGTGTGAGCTTGGAATATCTACAATTAATGGCAAATCTTAGAAGGCCAGAAGGAATAAGCCAATAATGAGGAATGAGAACTGTATTTTTTAACTCTTTTGGGCAGGTGTGGCCATAAAGTCAGAGTGGAAAAGGAACTTGTGTAGCATGTATTTCAGTTAGTGTGGCCAAGGCACAGGTTCAACCCCATGGTCAGTCACTCACTGTCTGTGTGTCTCTGAGAAGATTACCTAACCTCTCTGTGCTATACTCATGTGACCAGGAAAGGGTAGGAAGCCATAGTCCTCACCTTCATAGTTTGTTGCAAGTGTAAAATGAGTTGGTTTTGTTTGTTGGTTTGGTTGTTTTTTTTATTTTTTTATAATAAATTTATTTTTTTTATTGGTGTTCAATTTGCCAACATATAGAATAACACCCGTTGCTCAACCCACCAAGTGTCCCCTCAGTGCCTGTCACCCAGTCACCCCCACCCCCTACCCACCTCCCTTTTCACCTCCCCCCCGCCAGTTCGTTTCCCAGAGTTAGGAGTCTCTCATGTTCTGTCTCCCTTTCTGATATTTCCCACTCATTTTTTCTCCTTTCCCCTTTATTCCCTGTCACTATGTTTTATATTCCCCAAATGAAGGAGACCATATAATGTTTGCCCTTCTCTGATTGACTTATTTCACTCAGCATAATACCCTCCAGTTCCATCCATGTTGAAGCAAATGGTGGGTATTTGTCGTTTCTATACATAAACCACATCTTCTTTATCCATTCATCTTTCGATGGACACTGAGGCTCCTTCCACAGTTTGGCTATTGTGGACATGGCTGCTAGAAACATCGGGTGCAAGTGTCCCAGCATTTCATTGCATCTGAATCTTTGGGGTAAATCCCCAGGAGTGCAATTGCTGGGTCATAGGGCAGATCTATTTTTAACTCTTTGAGGAACCTCCACACAGTTTTCCAGAGTGGCTGCACCATTTCACATTCCCACCAACAGTGCGAGAGGGTTCCCCTTCCTCCACATCTTCTCCAACATTGGTTGTTTCCTGCCTTGTTAATTTCCCCATTCTCACTGGTGTGAGGTGGGATCTCATTGTGGTTTTGATTTGTATTTCCCTGATGGCCAGTGATGAGGAGCATTTTCTCATGTGCTTGTTGGCCATGTCTATGTCTTCCTCTGTGAGATTTCTGTTCATGTCTTTTGCCCATTTCATGATTGAATTGTTTGTTTCTTTGTTGTTGAGTTTAATAAGTTCTTTGTAGATCTTGGAAACTAGCCCTTTATCTGATACGTCATTTGCAAATATCTTCTCCCATTCTGTAGGTTGTCTTTTAGTTTTGTTGACTGTATCTTTTGCTGTGCAAAAGCTTCTTATCTTGATGAAGTCCCAATAGTTCATTTTTTCTTTTGTTTCTTTTGCTTTCGTGGATGTATCTTGCAAGAAGCTACTGTAGCCAAGTTCAAAAAGGGTGTTGCCTGTGTTCTCCTCTAGGATTTTGATGGACTCTTGTCTCACATTTAGATCTTTCATCCATTTTGAGTTTATCTTTGTGTATGGTGCAAGAGAGTGGTCTAGTTTCATTCTGGAAAGGAGGGTCTTAAATTAAGTTTAGGTAATAAGTGCTTTCAAATAATATCTTGGAAAGAAAATAAGGTGTTAGTATTAAACTGTTTCAAGTCTATTAGTTAACTGGCATCTGTAGATCTTCATTACAAGAGATCAAAATAGGCATCACTCAACAAAGGGAGTTGCGCAGAGCTCTGGCAAATGTCTAAAACAAGCTAGGTGAGGATGTTATGTGCTTCTGATCCCCAGTAAGTGGGGAGTACCTTTGTACTCTACTCTTGGTTCAAACTTTCATTCAACCCCTGCTGTATGTTAGATATGCCTTGGGAATTTAGAGCCTAATATTTATTGGCTAGTATATAATAGAAATCTGTCTCAAATCTTCAAAAGCATATAGTGAAATAGAGAAATTAGACAAATGAGGGAATTGGTTTATACATATTTAGGAAACATAAAGGCATATTGAATCATATCTGTCATAAATTAATTGAAAGAAGTGTAAGAAATTTGTTATGAGGATGTTTTATTTCTCTTCTTTCTTTCTCTTTTTTTTAATATTTTATTTTTAAGTCATCTCTACCCCCAACATGAGGCTTAAACTTACAAACCCAAGATCAAGAGTCCCATGCTTCACTGACTGAGCCAGCCAGATGTGCCTGAAATTGTTTTTTTTAAATGAATAATTGAAGATGGATGGTGAGGACACCAATGAGGTAAGAATATGGTAAGTTATAGATAGGATGATAAAGTATTTGAGAAAGGAGAGATCACCTGAGATGCTCAGAGACAGGAGAGATTACAACGGTTTGGATATGAGATGTGATGAATCCAATGAATTCTTATTTAAAAGTCTTGTTGGGATATGTACAAAATCTCTTCAGCAATTTTTCTCAAATGCTCTCTGATAAAAGGGAGCTTTTATAGAATGGGATTTCAAGAGAGAGTGTTGCTTACCCTTCTACAGATGTGTAAACTCATTCTTCCCACCAAGGACAAGACATTTGGGGAGGGTCAAAAAGGAGCAAGATTGGTCCACTTGAGATTTTAGAACTGAGCACTTTCTAGCTGAAAGTTTCTCTAAACATTGGGTGGTTGACATTGAGAGAGATGGGGACTCTTTCCTTGGAGCTTGTGGACACTCATTTGGAAACAGACCTACCAGTATTTACTGAGTTGTGCATGTGGTTGGCCCAGGAGATAGAGAGACATCATTTGGCTTTTTTTATGACTTCCATCCTTTTTAGGATTTTACCTCACTCTGGAGTTGTATGATCCTCTTCCATGCTTTCTTCACATCCTTGTTTCTCAAGGTGTAGATGAGTGGGTTGAGCAGTGGGGTGATAAGACAGAAGAAGGACATTAACTTGGCCTGGGTTCTATTGGCAGGAGGCTGGAGGTACATGTAGAATGCTGGTCCAGGCAGCACCTGCCAGTTGCACACACACCTGGGGCTACATGATGAGAGTGTACTGGAGAGGACTGCAAATAGCCACATAGTGATCAAAAGCCATTACTGCCAACAGGGTACATTCAGTGCATACTGTCCAGTGGAAGAGATAGGCCTGGGTGATGCAGCCCCAGGAAGCAATTGTCTTCTCTGGCCCCCCAAGATTGGCCAGCAGCTGGGGTACTATGGTGCAGGTGACATGAGGTCTAGCACAGAGAGATTGCCCAGTAAGAAGTACATGGGGGTCTGGAGTCTGCATTCCACCATGGAAAAAAATATGATAGAGCAAAAAAAAAAAAAAAAAGAAAAGAAAAGAAAGAAATATGATGGAGCTGTTCTCCAACGCGGTAAGGATGTGAGACACCAGAACCACTCCAAAGAGGGGCATTTCTAGCCATGGATAGTCTGAGAAGCCCAACAACACAGTTGTGCTGGGGAAACACATTTTTTCCTTCCATGGTACCTACCTTATGTCTGACTGGAGGGAGAGACACACACAATTTAGAGGATGGGCATGACTGTTGTGTTTCAACAAACACCATCCTGAAAACTTCAACTATGTTGGGAAAATCTTTCTAATTGTTATGAGAAGTTCTTAAAAGATGGGTGTAATTCTGTATAAATACTGATTTAGTAGTTGTTGCTGAAGTAGGGATAGGGTTGGGATATCCTAAATGTGATGAGAAACTCTTCCTCGAGCCCAGTCAGCCCAAGTGTTTATGACATATTTCTCTCATAACAAAAAGAAAGTGGCATGCAACCCTTTGAATCTGGCACGTTTCTTTAAAAAGAAATGAAAGGAAACACTATCTGATTTTTTTTCTTCAGTCCAGTTAGGTTAAATTTCTCTCTGTGCTCAACTCTGTTGTATAGTGTAGTGGTTGAGTGCAGTGAATACTTGAGTCTCAGTCACTTGTGACATGGCCAAGTCACTTAACCTTTTCACATTTTGGTTTACTCATTTAAAAGTGAGCACAGGGACACCTGGGTGGCTCAGCAGTTGAGCGTCTGTCTTTGGCTCAGGGCATGATCTGGGGGTCAGGGATCGAGTCCCCCATCGGCCTCCCCACAGGGAGCCTGCTTCTCCCTCTGCCTATGTCTCTGCCTCTCTTTCTGTGTCTTTCATGAATACATAAATAAAATCTTTAAAAAAAGTGAGCACAAAAATAGTCCTCATCTTACATGATCTCTTTCTGTGTCTTTCATGAATACATAAATAAAATCTTTAAAAAAAGTGAGCACAAAATAGTCCTCATCTTACATGAATCTTACATGATTCTTTGAAAAACTTAAAAAGAATTTTTATATAAATAGGTCTGCCTGTATCTATCATCTATCATCATCTATCATCTATCTATCTATCATCTATTTCTATTATCTATCTATCTCTATTATCAATCACCCATTAATGTCATCTATCACTTATTATAATGTATACATATATGTATAACCTATCTGTAATGGATATCTATCATCTATCATCCATTTATGTCATCTATCTATCCATCATCATCTGTCAACCTAGTATCTTCTCTTCATCATCCTATATCACACAATGAGGTCTACAGAAGTGTTAGCCACTGTCATCTCTATCTAACCCTTCTTCTGTGTCTATGCCTGTGCTCCATCCCTCTCTCTTCCTTTCTCTCTCTTCTTTCTTCTGTTTTCCCTTCTCTCTTAGTCTCTCCCTCATTCTGTGCATGTGTCTGTCTCTCCCTTTCCACAACCTGTTTCTCTCTCCCAGTCTATTAATAAAGCACAGTGCTCTCATGCCATCAAGAAAGGGACATGTAATCCTTTCAATGTGGCACATTTCTCTCAGAAAAGTCTTTAAAGGAATCACTCCATTGTGTTTCCTTTTAGTTCAGTCCAGTGAAGAACTTTGGATGCTTGGATAGACAGGATAGAGTTGGAGGGCGATTACAGCTATGTAACAGTACAGACTCTTTCTCTGGGGAGGAGGCTGTCAGCTGGAGTCTTGTTTTGTGCAATTCTGTTTCCTCTTCTTTCTTCTAACTCTGGTCTTCCCAGTTTTCGCTAATTTTACTGTTTATTCTTTCATCTTTCTCTCCCTTGTTTCATCTTTTCCTTCTTTTCATCTCATCTTTTAAATTCCCCATTGTGTTCCGCAACATTCTTTCCAAAATGGTGTTATCTCCAATCTTATCTGTAGGCTGTGAATTTTCAAAATGCATAATTTCATTTTCAAATCCCTATCTTTTATAGGATTCTTTTTCTGGAGTGTCCCACCAATATCTGAAACTTAGCACTTCCCAAACTCAGCCCACCATTACTCAGTTGTGGGGTAAGCTTTTACCCTCAATTCTTTTATCCCGCGATGCCATCATGATTGTTTTACCCTTCAATAAGTTGCAGTTCTCCTTGGAATAGGCCAGAGGGGCAGGTACTGTGTAGTGTAGCTTAGAAGCCCTGAGTGCCATATTGCTCCAGTGCATTCCTCTCACTAATCTGTTCGTACTTCTCATACTACCTAATTTTCATTTTATATTAAAAATTTTAGAAGGATGGGTTCTGACACAGAGTTGTCACATAACAATTGCAAGTTATCACAGAAGTTTATTAGGATAATTTTTTTTGCAAGACTCACTGCATTTTTTTGGAAATAAGGTAAATTTAGATTGGAGAGGGGAAGACACACTGAAAAAGGTGTATAGATTCCTTTTTCAGAAATAAAACTCTGGGTGACTGTCTTTAGTGCCTCCTGAATTGATCTTCCTTCACTTGTGGCTCCAGTTTCAGTATTTAAATAGGATATAAAAAAATAAAAATAATAAAAATAATAGGATATGTATACTGATGAGTCTTCAGTATTGGTGAAAACAATGAACCTGTAATAGCGACTACATATATCTATATATAGTCTTCCTGATTCTGCAGGTTTTATTTATTTACAATTTTAGTTACTGGTTTTTGGTTTTTATTTAATATTTTTATTATTATAAATTTATTTTTTATAGGTGTTCAATTTGCCAACATATAGAATAACACCCAGTGCTCATTCCCTCAAGGGCCCCCCTGAGGGCCCATCACTCAGTCACTCCCACCACCCCACCAACCACCCTTCCACCACCCCTAGTTCGTCTCCCAGAGTTAGAAGTCTCTCATGTTCTGTCTCCCTCCCTGATATTCCCCACTCATTTTTTTTCTCCTTTCCCCTTTATTCCCTTTCACTATATTTTATATTCCCCAAATGAATGAACCATATAATGTTTGTCCTTCTCCGATTGACTTATTTCACTCAGCATAATACCCTCCAGTTCCATCCACATTGAAGCAAATGGGGGTATTGGTCCTTTCTAATGGCTGAGGGATATTCCATTGTATACATAAACCACATCTTCTTTATCCATTCATCTTTCGATGGACACCGAGGCTCCTTCCACAGTTTGGCTTTTGTGGACTTTGCTGCTATAAACATTGGGGTGCAGGTGTCCCAGTGTTTCATTGCATCTGTAACATTGGGGTAAATCCCCAGCAGTGCAATTGCTGGGTCATAGGGCAAATCTATTTTTAACTCTTTGAGGAACCTCCTCACACTTTTCCAGAGTGGCTGTACCAGTTCACATTCCCACCAACAGTGCAAGAGGGTTCCCTTCATACACATCCTCTCCAAAATTTGTGGTTTCCTGCCTTGTTAATTTTCCCCATCCTCACTGGTGGGAGGTGGTATCTCATTGTGGTTGTGATTTGTATTTGCCTGATGGCAAGTGATGCAGAGCATTTTATCATGTGCATGTTGGCCATGTCTATGTCTTCCTCTGTGAGATTTCTCTTCATGTCTTTTGCCCATTTCATGATTGGATTGTTTGTTTCTTTGCTGTTGAGTTTAAGAAGTTCTTTATAGATCTTGGAAACTAGCCCTTTATCTGATATGTCATTTGCAAATATCTTCTCCCATTCTGTAGGTTGTCTTTGAGTTTTGTTGACTGTATCCTTTGCTGTGCAAAAGCTTCTTATCTTGATGAAGTCCCAATAGTTCATTTTTGCTTTTGTTTCTTTTGCCTTCGTGGATGTATCTCACAAGAAGTTACTGTGGCCGAGTTCAAAAAGGGTGTTGCCTGTGTTCTCCTCTAGGATTTTGATGGAATCTTGTCTCACATTTAGATCTTTCATCCATCTTGAGTTTATCTTTGTGTATGGTGCAAGATAGTGGTCTAGTTTCATTCTTCTGCACCTGGCTGTCCAATTTTCCCAACACCATTTATTGAAGAGGCTGTCTTTCTTCCAGTGGATAGTCTTTCCTCCTTTTTCGAATAATAGTTGACCATAGAGTTGAGGGTCCAGTTCTCAGTTCTCTATTCTGTTCCATTGATCTATGTGTCTGTTTTTGTGCCAGTACCACACTGTCTTGATGACCACAGCTTTGTAGTACAACCTGAAATCTGGCATTGTGATGCCCCCAGCTATGGTTTTCTTTTTTAAAATTCCCCTGGCTATACGGGGTCTATTCTGATTCCACACAAATCTTAAAATTATTTGTTCTAAGTCTCTGAAGAAAGTCCATGGTATTTTGTAGGGATTGCATTAAACGTGTAAATTGCCCTGAGTAACATTGACATTTTCACAATATTAATTCTGCCAATCCATGAGCATGGAATATTTTTCCATCGCTTTGTGTCTTCCTCAATTTCTTTCAGAAGTGTTCTATAGTTTTTAGGGAATAGATCCTTTACCTCTTTGGTTAGGTTTATTCCTAGGTATCGTATGCTTTTGGGTGCAATTGTAAATGGGATTGACTACTTAATTTCTCTTTTTTCAGTCTCATTGTTAGTGTCCAGAAATGCCACTGACTTCTGGGCATTGATTTTGTATCCTGCCACACTGCCAAATGGCTGTATGAGTTCTAGCAATCTTGGGGTGGAGTCTCTTGGGTTTTCTATGTAGAGTATCATGTTATCGGCGAAGAGGGAGAGTTTGACTTCTTCTTTGCCAATTCGAATGCCTTTAATGTCTTTTTGTTCTCTGATTGCTGAGGCTAGAACTTCCAGTAATATGTTGAATAGCAGTGGTGAGAGTGGACAACCCTGTCATGTGGCTGATCTTAGGGGAAAGGCTCCCAGTGCTTCCCCATTGAGAATGATATTTGCTGTGGGCTTTTTGTAGCTGGCTTTTAAGATGTTGAGGAATGTTCCCTCCATCCCTACACTCTCAAGAGTTTTTATAAGGAATGGATGCTACATTTTGTCAAATGCTTTCTCTTCATCTGTTGAGAGGATCCTATGGTTCTTGTTTTTCCTCTTGCTGATATGATGAATCACATTGATTGTTTTACGATTGTTAAACCAGCCTTGCATCCCGGGGATAAATCCTACTTAGTCAAGGTGAATAATCTTCTTAATATACTGTTGTATCCTATTGGTTAGTATCTTGTTGAGAATTTATGCATTCATGTTCATCAGGGATATTGGTCTATAATTCTCCTTTTTGGTGGGGTCTTTGTCTGGTTTTGGAATTTAGGTGATGCTGGCCTCAGTGAACAAGTTTGGAAGTGTCCCATCAATAAGTATTCCATTAGTACAATAGGTATGTTTTCTTCTTTAAACATTTGATGGAATTCCCCAGGGAAGCCATCTGGCCCTGGAGTATTGCGTCTTGGGAGGTTTTTGATGACTGCTTCAATTTCCTCCCTGGTTATTGACCTGTTCAAGTTTTCTATTTCTTCCAGTTCCTGTTTTGGTAGTTTGTGGTTTTCCAGAAATGCGTCCATTTCTTCTAGATTGCCTAATTTATTGGCGTAGAGCTGTTCATAATATGTTTTTAAAATCGTTTGTATTTCCTTGGTGTTGGTAGTGATCTCTCCTTTCTCATTCATGATTTTAGTAATTTGAGTCTTCTCTCTCTTCTTTTTAATAAGGTTGGCTAATGGTTTATCTATCTTATTAATTCTTTCAAAGAACCAACTCCTGGTTTTGTTGATCTGTTCCACAGTTCTTCTGGTCTCGATTTCGTTGAGTTCTGCTCGAATCTTAATTAACTCTCTTCTTCTGCTGGGTGTAGGATCTATCTGCTGTTTTTTCTCTAGCTCCTTTATGTGTAAGGTTAGCTTTTGTATCTGTGTTCTTTCCAGTTTTTGGATAGATGCTTGTATTGCAACGTATCTCCCCTTCAGGACTGCTTTTGCTGCATCCCAAAGATTTTGAACGGTATCTTCATTCTCATTAGTTTCTATGAATGTTTTAATTCTTCCTTAATTTCCAGGTTGACCCTTTCATCTTTTAGCAGGATGGTCCTTAACCTCCACGTGTTTGAGGTCCTTCCAAACTTCTTGTTGTGATTTAGTTCTAATTTCAAGGCATTAAGGTCTGAGGATATGCAGGGGACGATCCCAATCTTTTGGTATCGGTTCAGAACCAATTTGTGACCCAGTATGTGGTCTATTCTGGAGAAAGTTTCATGTGCACTTGAGAAGAATGTGTATTCAGTTGAGTTTAGATGTAGATATCCTTAAAATCCATCTGGTCCAGTGTATCATTTAAAGCTCTCGTTTTTGGAGATGTTGTGCTTGGAATACCTATCGATTGTAGAAAGCGCTACATTGAAGTCACCAAGTATAAATGTATTATTATCTAAGTATGTCTTAACTTTGGTCATTAATTGATTGGGATATTTGGCAGTTCTCACATTCAGGGCATATATGTTGAAGATTGTTAAGTCCTCTCTTGGATGGATCCTTTAAATATAATATAGTGTACCTCTTTGTCTCTCACTACAGTGTTTGGGATTAACTTTAGTATCTGATCTAAGAATGGCTACCCCTGCTTTCTTTTGAGGGCCATTTGAATGGTAAATGGTTCTCCAACCTTTTATTTTCAGGCTAGAGGTGTCCTTCTGTTTAAAATGAGTCTCTTGTAGACAGCAAATAGAAGGGTCTTGCTTTTTTATCCAGTCTGATACCCTGCACCTTTTGATGGGGTCATTAAGCCCATCCACGTTCAGAGTTACTATTGAAAGATACGAATTTAGTATCATCATGATACCTATTCAGTCACTGTTTTTGTGGATTGTTCCCTTAGACTTCCTCTTTCCTTTACAGAGTTCCCCTTAATATTTCTTGGAGACCTGGTTTATTGGTCACATACTCTTTCAGTTTGTTCCTGTCTTGGAAGCTCTTTATCTCTCCTTCTATTATGAATGAGAGCCTTGCTGGATGAAGTATTCTTGGCTGTTGCACACGCTGAGGCAACACGATCAGGGTCCCGAGGATAAGGGGATGAGGAAAATAAAAGTAAAGAGATGGGGACAGGAGGGACACAGTGGATGATGTCCAAGCAGTGCCAGCTTTATTCAAGGTTTTACAACATTTTATAGCATGAGCAAAACAAAGCTAAGAAGGTGTTTATTTTTAGCAGGTTTGTGAAACCCTCCAAAGTTCCCCTTCTCAGCATGCAAGAGAGACTCACAGGTGCCAGAAGACCTTGCTAAATAGATAAGGTTGTTGCTTCAGATATGCATACTTTAAAGGAATATTAGGTATGGTAAACAGACCAGCTAGGACAGCACAGACCCTTATTTACATTTATGACCAGGTCAGAATAAGTTGTATCTATTGTGTTTTGTGGGCAATCACTTACAAGCTAGCCCTGAGAACCATTGCTCAAACCCTTTCTCAAGCTTCAACCAATACTTCACCCTTTAGGCTCCGAGCCTTTTGAGTGAATGAGGGACACAAGTTCAGGCCTGTTTGGTTCAGTTACTCCAGCTAGTTCATGGTCGCCCACACTTGGCTGCATGTTCTTCTCATTTAGGACCCTGAATATATCCTGCTAGCCCTTTCTGGCCTGCCAGGTCTCTGTGGAGAGGTCTGCTGTTAATCTGATATTTTTTCCCATATAAGTTAGGGATTTCTTGTCTCTTGCTACTTTAAGGATCTTCTCTTTATCTTTGGAATTTGCAAGCTTCATTATTAAACGTCCTAGGGGTTGAGCGGTTTTTGTTTATTTTGGGAGGAGGGGGGTGAATCTCTCTGTTTCCTGGATCTGATGCCTGTTTCCCTTCCCAGATTAGGAAAGTTTTCAGCTATGATTTGTTCAAATACAGATTCTGGACCTCTGTCCCTTTCAGCGCCCTCAGGAACCCCAATTAAATGTAGGTTTCTCTTCCTCAGGCTGTCATTTATTTCCCTTAATCTCTCCTCATGGTCTTTAATTGTTTGTCTCTTTTTTCCTCAGTTTCCCTCTTTGCCATCAACTTGTCTTCTATGTCACTCACTCGTTCTTCCACCTTGTTAACCCTCCTCGTTGTTAGGACTTCTAGTTTGGATTGCATCTCATTCAATTGATTTTTAATTTCTGCCTGATTGGATCTAAATTCTGCAGTCATGAAGTCTCTTGAGTCCTTTATGCTTTTTTCTAGAGCCACCAGTAGCTGTATAATAGTGCTTCTGAATTGGCTTTCTGACATTGAATTGTAATCCAAATTTTGTAACTCTGTGTGAGAGAGGACTGTTTCTGAATCTTTCTTTTGAGGTGAGGTTTTCCTTCTAGTCATTTTGCTCAGTGCAGAGTGGCCAAAAACAGGTTGTATTGGGAAAAGGAGAAAAGAGAGAAGAGAAAGAAGGAAAGAAAAGAAAAAAAGAAAAAAGAAAAAAGAGAATAAAAAGAGATAAAAAGGGAGGGTGGGGGAAGCAAACAGAAATCAAAAAGAAAAAAAAAAAACAAGGGACAGTATCCTCTGATTTTATGTACTGTAAGTCCCTCGACTTCCCCTGGAACTTTCCAGTGCGGCTTGGTCAATAATTTGTTTTTCCCCTGTCCGTCTAGCTGGTCTTCTGGGGGAGGGGCCTGCTGTGCTGATTTTCAGGTGTTAGCACTTGGGGGAGCTGCTCTGCCCCCTGCTTGGTGCAGGGCTCAGTGGGGGTTGTTACCCCGTGAGGCCCCAAGAGGAACAATCACAGTGGTGGGGCCAGCTCTGCAGCCGTGGAGTCAGCCCCCCCAGTAACTCCAGAGCTCTCCGTCTGCAGGGCCTGGAGGCTCCGGGGCGGGGCAGCTGATCTGCTCAGCTCGGGGCAGGAGCGTCCTTGCTGTCCTGGGCCCTCCCGGCCTCTGCCTGTCCCGGGGTGAGGCCGGATCCTGGGCTTTGTCCCGCGCCCTGTGCTCCGGGGCCTGTGTTGTTGGATTCGCGCTCCCGCCCCGCAGCCCCCTCCGCGGAGCCGCCGCCCGAGCCCCTCCGAGCTGCTCCGGCCCCGCCGTGCGCGCTGCAGCCCTTAGGGAGCTCGGCGCACTCTCCCGGGGTGCAGGTGTCTGTTAGTGTCCCAGGGAGCCCGAGGGCATCCCCGCCCTCCTGGGTCCTGCTCTAACTCCCTGCGGGCCCCTTTCCGCCCGGGAAGGTTGGTGCAGCTCCTGCTTCTCCGGGACGGGGCTCTCCTGTCCTGGGGACACTCGCCCCGGCCTCAGCCCGGCTCCTCGCGGGGGCCCCTCCCCCTCGGAGGCCTTTTGTTTCTTTATTTCTTTTTCCCCGTCTTCCTACCTTGATAGAAGCGTGAACTCTTCTCACTGTAGCATTCCAGCTGGTCTCTCTTTAAATCTCAGGCCAAATTCGTAGGTTTTCAGGATGATTTGAATTTTATTACGTAATTTGTTGGGGACAGGTGATTTGGGGACCCTACTCTTCCGCCATCTTGCCCCTCCCTCCTGTTTTGTTTTTCTTGTGAACTTCCCTCTTTAAACTGCTTTTGCTGTATCTCATAAGTTTTGGCATCTTGTCTGTCTCTGTGCATTTGGTCTGCTATAACAAAATGCTATAGAGGCACCTGGGTGGCTCAGTGATTGAGCACCTGCCTTTGGCTCAGGATGTGACCCCAGGTCCTGGGATCGAGTCCTGCATCAGGCTTCCCACAGGGAGCCTGCTTCTCCCTCTGCCTATGTCTCTGCCTCTCTCTGTGTGTCTCTCATGAATAAATAAATAAAACAAAAAAAAATGCTACAAACAGAATGCTACAGACTGGGTAATGTATTAACCACACATTTACTTCTCACACTTCTGGCTGTTGGAAGTCTCAGAGCAGGGTGCCAGCATGGTTGATTGAGGATTCTTTTCTGGCTGCAGAGTTCTCATTGTGTCCTCACCTGCTGGAAAGGGCTAAGGAGCTCTGTGGGGTCTCCTTTAGGAGGGCCCTAATCCTACTTTTGGAGGTTCCACCCTCATAGGTTAACATTTCCCAACATCTACACGTCCTAATATCATCATGTTGTGGGAATAGGACTTCAAAAATGCATTTTGGAATAATACATTGGCTGAAATAGAAAATAAATTCAGAGTGGATGAAATATCTAAATGTGAAACAGGAAACGTTCAAAATCCTAGAGGAGAACACAGGCAGGAGCCAACCTCTTTGACTCAGCCACAGAAACTTGTTCCTAGACATGTCACTGGAGGCAAGGGAAACAAATGCAAAAAATGAACCATTCAGACTTCATGAAGATAAAAAGCTTCTGCACAGTGAAAGAAACAATCTAAAACTAAAAGGCAACCTGTGGAATGGGAGAGGATATTTGCAAATGACATATCAAATAAAGGAAAATCAAAAGGGAATAAAAAATATACAAATGAAAATAATGCTATGGTCTCATGTTTGTTTCTCCTCCCACCAAAAAAAAAAAAATTCTAATGTTGGAGGCTAATGCCCAATGTGATTGCACTAGGAAGTGGGGACTTTGGGGTTTTCAGTTATTCTAAGGTTTTTTTGTTCCACTCTGTAGCTGAAACTCCTTAAGTGGACTCCATAGTTCTCAAGAATCTGTATTTGTTTGTGGATAGCTTCTGATTGTTGATCTTTGTGGGGAGAATGCGTCTTGACTCTCCTACCCAGCCATCTTGGTGACATCACTTGGTTTTGCCTTACCCTTTTGGATTAATTAGGTGTTTTTATTGTTGGTATTTAAGAGTTATTTATGCATACTGTAATATTTTCTCCCAGTCTGTGGCTTGTATTTTCATTCTCTTAATGAGATCTTTTACTGAATGAAAGTTTTAATTTGGATTAAGCCCAATTTACTAATTTTTCATTTATGGACTGTACTTTTGTTACCAAGTGTAAGAACTTTCTGTATGATCTGTGATCTGTTTGTATTTGAGTTTATAATCTATAACTTTTGTATAAGCTGTGTGTGACTTAAAAAGACTCTTTTTTGCCTGTGCATGTCCAGTTGTTTTAGCAACTCTCATTGAAGAGTGTACTTTTCCTCCATTGATTTGTTTTTTCATTTTTGTGAAAAATCAGTTAGCCATGTTTTGTATCAGCCTATTTCTTGGTTTTCTATTGTGTCTTATTGATCTCTGTGTTTACCCCTTCTATAATAATTACTAGAGTTGGTTACTATACCTTGAATAAATCTTGATATCAGGTAGACTGATTCTTCCCATTTTATTTATTTCAAAGTTGTTTTGGTATTTTGCCTTTCTAGTTTAAGGATTACATCCAAAGATGACACTGAAAAATGAAGAGGCATGCATCAAATTGGATAAAAATATTTGTATATGCATAACTAGCAAAGAGATAATAGCCAGAGCACATTAAAAATTTCTACACTATGTGTATAATAATCCTTATTGGACACCTGGGTGGTTCAGTCAGTTAAACATCTGACTCTTGATTTTGGCTTAGGTCAGATCAAGTCTCACATTGGACTCCATGCTTCAGCATGTATTTTGCTTGAGACTCTTTTTTTCCCTTCTGCCCCCTGCACTCTCTGTCTAAAAATATTCTACAAATAGATAAAGAAACAAAAATGTAGCAATCCAATAGAGTAATGGGCAAAATACTTAAAAGCTATTAATTATTAAACTTTAATACCTATTAAAAGAGGATGTACAAATGGTGAGTATAGGAGAAGATGTGCTACTCATTAGTAATCAGTGACATATATCTTAAAACACACTGAGGTGCCACTAACATGTACGTGGCCTGAAAGTTAAGCCTTGACAAATACCCACCGGGGGAGAAGTAGAGCACAGGAACTCCACTCACTGTTGGTGGGAACATAATTGCTAAGATAGTTTGAAAAAAAAAACTACTGGGCATTTTTCTTAGTAAATTTGAACATATGCATTTTCTAAGATCATGAGTTTACTCTTAGGTATATATTTATCAGATGTAAGTGCACATCTATATCAAAAACTATGTACAGTAATACTCATAACCTTATTAGTAACCATCCCAGACTGGAAGCAACCTGATAACTATCCACAAGGACGTGAACAAATGAAGTATGTTGTATTCATGAAATGGATACTATCTACAATGAAAATATTCATGAAATGCATACTATATACAATGAAAAGCAAAATCAAGCAAAATAATATAGAAATAAAAATATATGTGCTGTATGGTTACACTTACGTAAAATTTAAAAGAAAGAAAAAATAGTATAATAGTGTCACAGAACAGATAATATTTGTCTTTGAGGGGGTGAAAGGGAATGGTTCATGAAGGGGCTTTGGGGTGCTAGAAATTTCTTTCTTTCCTCCCTCAATCCCTCCCTCCTCTCTTTCTCTCCTTCTCTTTCTTCCCTTGGGTGTTTACATGGGGGTGTCCACTTTATGATGTAAGCCTATTTCTCTATGTATGACACATTCTAATGAAAAATTTAAATATAGGATTTTAAGTATGTACTACCTCTATTTCTTTGCCCACTCTCCCAAGAGAATGCAGGAAGAATGAATGAAAAAGAGAATGGAGGAGTGGGAGGGAGATAAAATTTTGGGGATGAATTGGATGAATTGAGTCAGAATGGTATTACAGAGGCAAACAAGATGCAAAAGAGAATGTGATTAGCAATAACTACAAAAACCAACGTTTAGGATCTACTGATGAGTCATAAAAGAAAGTCATAATCCATTCTCATTTCTAGATGCCATCTTGGATGTCAAGAACTTGGGTTCTTGGAACTCAGCTTCTCCCCAGTGAGCACCATCTGGGAGAAGGCATAGCTTGGTCCACCTTTATCACCTTTTTCTTTACGAAGATTAGCCCAGACTAAAGCACAAAATGACTTAGCAGTGATTGATAACTAATGGGATTTTCACTATGTGTGAGCACTGTGAGAAACTATTTTTCTTTACAATTTATTTATTTATTTGAGACAGTGAAAGATAGCAGGAGAGGAGGGGCAAGATGGCGGAAGAGTAGGGTCCCCAAATCACCTGTCCCAACAAATTACCTAGATAACCTTCAAATCATCCTGAAAATCTACGAATTCGGCCTGAGGTTTAAAGAGAGACCAGCTGGAACGATACAGTGAGAAGAGTTTGTGCTTCTATCAAGGTAGGAAGACGGGGAAAAAAAATAAAGAAACAAAAGGCCTCCGAGGGGGAGGGGCCCCGCGAGGAGCCGGGCTGAGGCCGGGGCGAGTGTCCCCAGGACAGGAGAGCCCCGTCCCGGAGAAGCAGGAGCTGCACCAACCTTCCCGGGCGGAAAGGGGCTCGCAGGGAGGTGGAGCAGGACCCAGGAGGGCAGGGATGCCCTCGGGCCCCCGGGGACACTAACAGACACCTGCGCCCCGGGAGAGTGCGCCGAGCTCCCTAAGGGCTGCAGCGCGCACGGCAGGACCCGGAGCAGCTCGGAGGGGCTCGGGCGGCGGCTCCGCGGAGGGGGCTGCGGGGTGGGAGCGCGAATCCACCAGCGCAGGCCCGGGAGCACAGGGCGCCGGGACACAGCCCAGGATCCGGTCTACCCCGGGACAGGCAGAGGCCGGGAGGGCCCAGGACAGCAAGGACGCTCCTGCCCCGAGCTGAGCAGATCAGCGGCCCCGCCCCGGAGCCTCCAGGCCCTGCAGACGGAGAGCTCTGGAGCTACCGTGGGAGCTGACTCCAGGGCTCCAGAGCTGCCATAGCCACTGTGGCTGTTCCTCCTGGGGCCTCACGGGGTAAACAACCCCCACTGAGCCCTGCACCAGGCAGGGGGCAGAGCAGCTCCCCCAAGTGCTAACACCTGAAAATCAGCACAGCAGGCCCCTCCCCCAGAAGACCAGCTAGACCGACCATTTCCAGGGGAAGTCAAGGGACTTGAAGTATACATATTCAGAAGATACTCCCCCATGGTTTGTTTTGTTTTGATTTGTTTTTGCTTTTTGATTTCTGTTTGCTTCCCGCACCCTCTTTTTTCCTTTCTTTTTCTTTCTCTTTTTCTACCCCTTTTTTTTCTTCCGTTTTTCTTTTTTCTTTTTCTCTTTTCTTCCCTTCTCTCTCTCTTTTTCTCCTTTTCCCAATACAACCTGTTTTTGGCCACTCTCCACTGAGCAAAATGACGAGAAGGAAAAAATCACCTCAAAAGAAACAATCAGAAACAGTCCTCTCTCCCACAGAGTTACAAAATCTGGATTAGAATTCAATGTCAGAAAGCCAATTCAGAAGCACTATTATACAGCTACTGGTGGCTCTAGAAAAAAAGCATAAAGGACTCAAGAGACTTCATGACTGGAGAATTTAGATCCAATCAGACAGAAATTAAAAATCAATTGAATGAGATGCAATCCAATCTAGAAGTCCTAACGACGAGGGTTAACAAGGTGGAAGAACAAGTGAGTGACATATAACACAAGTTGATAGTAAAGAGGGAAACTGAGGGAAAAAGAGAGAGACAATTAAAAGACCATGAAAACAGATTAAGGGAAATAAATGACAGCCTGAGGAAGAAAAACCTACGTTTAATTGGGGTTCCTGAGGGCGCCGAAAGGGACAGAGGGCCAGAATATGTATTTGACAAATCCTAGCTGAAAACTTTCTTAATCTGGGAAGGGAAACAGACATTCAGATCCAGGAAATAGAGAGATCACCCCCTAAAATCAATAAAAACCGTTCAACACCTCGACATGTAATAGTTAAGCTTGCAAATTCCAAAGGTAAAGAGAAGATCCTTAAAGCAGCAAGAGACAAGAAATCCCTGACCTTTATGGGGAGGAGTTTAGGGTAACAGCAGACCTCTCCACAGAGACCTGGCAGACCAGAAAGGGCTGGCAGGACATATTCAGGGTCCTAAATGAGAAGAACATGCAACCAAGAATACTCTATCCAGCAAGGCTCTCATTCAGAATGGAAGGAGAGATAAAGAGCTTCCAAGACAGGCAGGAACTGAAAGAATATGTGACCTCCAAACCAGCTCTGCAAGAAATTTTAAGGGGGACTCTCAAAATTCCCCTTCAAGAAGAAGTTCAGTGGAACAATCCACAAAAACAAGGACTGAATAGATATCATGATGACAATAAACTCATATCTGTCAATAGTAACTCTGAACCTGAATGGGCTTAATGACCCCATCAAAAGGCTCAGGGTTTCAGACTGGATAAAAAAGCAGGACCCATCTATTTGCTGTCTACAAGAGACTCATTTTACACAGAAGGACACCTACAACCTGAAAATAAAAGGTTGGAGAAACATTTACCATTCAAATGGTCGTCAGAAGAAAGCAGGGGTAGCCATCCCTATATCAGATAAACTAAAAATTACCCCGAAGACTGTAGTGAGAGATGAGGAGGGACACTATATCATACTTAAAGGATGTATCCAACAAGAGGACTTAACAATCCTCAATATATATGGCCCAAATGTGGGAGCTGCCAAACACATCAATCAATTAATAATCAAAGTGAAGAAATACTTAGATAATAATACACTTATACTTAGTGACTTCAATCTAGCTCTTTCTACCCTCGATAGGTCTTCTTAGCACAACATCTCCAAAAACGAGAGCTTTAAATGAGACACTGGACCAGATGGATTTCACAGATATCTACAGAACTTTACATCCAAACTCAACTGAACACACATTCTTCTCAAGTGCACATGGAACTTTCTCCAGAATAGACCACATACTGGGTCACAAATCGGGTTGGAACCGATACCAAAAGATTGGGATCATCCCCTGCATATTCTCAGACCATAACGCCTTGAAATTAGAACTAAATCACAACAGGAAGTTTGGAAGGACCTCAAACACGTGGAGGTTAAGGACCATCCTGCTAAAAGATGAAAGGGTCAACCAGGAAATTAAGGAAGAATTAAAAAGATTCATGGAAACTAATGAGAATGTAGATACAACTGTTCAAAATCTTTGGGATGCAGCAAAAGCAGTCCTGGGGGGGACATACATCGCAATACAAGGATCCATTCAAAAACTGGAAAGAACTCAAATAAAAAAGCTAACCTTACACATAAAAGAGCTAGAGAAAAAACAGCAGATGGACCCCATGCCCAGCAGAAGAAGAGAGTTAATTAAGATTCGAGCAGAACTCAACGAAATCGAGACCAGAAGAACTGTGGAACAGATCAATAGAACCAGGAGTTGGTTCTTTGAAAGAATTAATAAGATAGATAAACCATTAGCAAACCTTATTAAAAAGAACAGAGAGAAGACTCAAATTACTAAAATCATGAATGAGAAAGGAGAGATCACTACCAACACCAAGGAAATACAAACGATTTTAAAAACATATTATGAACAGCTCTACGCCAATAAATTAGGCAATCTAGAAGAAATGGACGCATTCCTGGAAAGCCACAAACTACCAAAACTGGAACAGGAAGAAATAGAAAACCTGAAGAGGCCAATAACCAGGGAGGAAATTGAAGCAGTCATCAAAAACCTCCCAAGACACAAGAGTCCAGGGCTAGATGGCTTCCCAGGGGAATTCTATCAAACGTTTAAAGAAGAAATCATACCTATTCTACTAAAGCTGTTTGGAAAGATAGAGAGATGGAGTACTTCCAAATTCGTTCTATGAGGCCAGCATCACTTTAATTCCAAAACCAGACAAAGACCCCACCAAAAATTTTCAAACAAGATACTAGCCAATAGGATCCAACAGCACATTAAGAAAATTATTCACCATGACCAAGTAGGATTTCTCCCCGGACACAAGGCTGTTTCAACACTCGTAAAACAATCAATGTGATTCATCATATCAGCAAGAGAAAAACCAAGAACCATATGATCCTCTCATTAGATGCAGAGAAAGCATTTGACAAAATACAGCATCCATTCCTGATCAAAACTCTTCAGAGTGTAGGGATAGAGGGAACTTTCCTCGACATCTTAAAAGCCATCTACGAAAAGCCCACAGCAAATATCATTCTCAATGGGGAAGCACTGGGAGCCTTTCCCCTAAGATCAGGAACAAGACAGAGTTGTCCACTCTCACCACTGCTATTCAACATAATACTGGAAGTCCTAGCCTCAGCAATCAGACAACAAAAAGAAATAAAAGGCATTTAAATTGGCAAAGAAGAAGTCAAACTCTCCCTCTTCGCCGATGACATGGTACTCTACCTAGAACCCAAAAACCACCACCTCAAGATTGCTAGAACTCATACAGCAATTTGGCAGTGTGGCATGATACAAAGTCAATGCCCAGAAATCAATACAACACTAACAAAGAGACTGAAGAAAGAGAAATTAAGGAGTCAATCCCATTTACAATTGCACCCAAATGCATAAGATACCTAGGAATAAACCTAACCAAAGAGTAAAGGATCTATACACTAAAAACTATAGAACACTTCTGAAAGAAATTGAGGAAGACACAAAGAGATGAAAAATATTCCATGCTCATGGATTGGCAGAATTAATATTGTGAAAATGTCAATGTTACCCAGGGCAATTTACACGTTTACTGCAATCCCTATAAAAATACCTTGAACTTTCTTCAGAGAGTTAGAACAAAATATTTTAAGATTTGTGTGGAATCAGAAAAGACCCCGAATAGCCAGGGGAATATTAAAAAAGAACACCATAGCTGGGGCCTCACAATGCCAGATTTCAGGTCGTACTACAAAGCTGTGGTCATCAAGACAGTGTGGTCCTGGCACAAAAACAGAACAATAGATCAATGGAACAGAATAGGGAATCCAGAAGTGGACCCTCAACTTTGTGGTCAACTAATATTCTATAAAGGAGGAAAGACTATCCACTGGAAGAAAGACAGTCTCTTCAATAAATGGTGCTGGGAAAATTGGACATCCACATGCAGAAGAATGAAACTAGACCACTCTCTTGCACCATACACAAAGATAAACTCAAATTGATGAAAGATCTTAATGTGAGGCAAGATTCCATCAAAATCCTAGAGGAGAACACAGGCAACACCCATTTTGAACTTGGCCACAGTAACTTCTTGCAAGATACATCCACGAAGGCAAAAGAAACAAAAGCAAAAAATGAACAATTGGGACTTCATCAAGATAAGAAGCTTTTGCACAGCAAAGGATACAGTCAACAAAACTCAAAGACAACCTACAGAATGGGAGAAGATATTTGCAAATAACATATCAGGTAAAGGGCTAGTTTCCAAGATCTATAAAGAACTTCTTAACCTCAACAGCAAAGAAACAAACAATCCAATCATGAAATGGGCAAAAGACATGAAGAGAAATCTCACAGAGGAAGACATAGACATGGCCAACATGCACATGAGAAAATGCTCTGCATCACTTGCCATCAGGAAATACAAATCCAAACCACAATGAGATACCACCTCACACCAGTGAGAATGGGGAAATTTAATCAGGCAGGAAACAACAAATGTTGGAGAGGATGCAGAGAAAGTGAGCCCTCTTACACTGTTGGTGGGAATGTGAACTGGTACAGCCACTCTGGGAAACTTGTGGAGGTTCCTCAAAGAGTTAAAAATAGACCTGCCCTACGACCCAGCAATTGCACTGTTGGGGATTTACCCCAAAGATTCAGATGCAATGAAACGCCGGGACACCTGCACCCCGATGTTTCTAGCAGCAATGTCTACAATAGCCAAACTGTGGAAGGAGCCTCGGTGTCCATCGAAAGATGAATGGATAAAGAAATGTGGTCTATGTATACAATGGAATATTACTCAGCCATTAGAAACAACAAATAACCACCATTTGCTTCAACGTGGATGGAACTGGAGGGTATTATGCTGAGTGAAGTAAGTCAATCGGAGAAGGACAAACAGTGTATGTTCTCATTCATTTGGGGAATATACATAATAGTGAAAGGGAATATAAGGGAAGGGAGAAGAAATGTGTGGGAAATATGAGAAAGGGACACAGAACATAAAGACTCCTAACTCTGGGAAATGAACTAGGGGTGGTGGAAGGGGAGGAGGGCGGGGGGTGGGGATGAGTGGGTGACGGGCACTAAGGGGGACACTTGACGGCATGAGCACTGGGTGTTATTCTGTATGTTGGTAAATTGAACACCAATAAAAAATATTTTATTAAAAACAAGAAAGATAGCGGGAGGAGGGGCAGAAAGAGAGGGAGAACCTTAAGCAGCCTCCCCACTGAGCATGGAGCCTGACATGGGGCTCGATCTCACCACCCCAAGATCACAATCTGAGCTGAAACCAGGAGTCACGACATCTCCTACCAGCTGAGCAACCCACGTACTCCTTGTGAGAAATATTTCACATGGAATTATGTTGTTATCTCATCATCACAATAATCGCTTGAATTACGTTTTATTAATGTTTCCATCTTACTGACAAAAATGGAAACTTAAGGAGGTTAGATAACTCGTCAAAATTATAAAGCTATTGAGAAGAAAAGCTGGAACTGAAACCCCAGTTGGTCCTTTTTTCAAGCTTTTACAGCAAAATAACCAAAAATTGTTGGACAATTTAGCTGTTTCACATTATTCTTCTCTTAAGGATATTCTATCCTGAGCTAGTGGGCTTCTGTGACCTTTTGCTGATTACCTTCCTTCTCAACTAACCAGGTTTTCCAGGTAGAGGCATGAGGTAATGCTTTCTTTATGAGTTGCTTCAAAATCTTCCTCTCTTTGGGAACATCTCAATAAAAAGAAGTAGTAATTTATAGCTCACTCTATTAACTTACATCAACTGATATTAACTGATATTCTCCCCAAGACATATATAAGAAACTTTGAATTTAGCGTTGATAAAAATACACTTCATACTTCAAACCACACAGAAATCTCACATGGATAATAAAATTTCCCAATACAACCTGTTTAATTGATCCAATTTAAGTCTTTCTTTCTGATATATCTTTAGGTTATTATTCATACATTACAATATCATTTAAAGGAGGCTTTAAGGGTAAAGAGATGTGGGTATAGAGCAGTGGTTTTCAAACTTACCATTCTTGGGCCCCACCTGGAGAGTCTATTAAAATACATATTCTTGAGCCCTATTCAGAATTTCTGATTCAGCAACTTTGAAATGCAGCTCAGGAATTTGGAATTTTAGGGACTCCTGGGTGGATCAGCAGTTGAGCATCTGCCTTCAGCTCAGGTCATGATCCCAGGTTCCTGGGATCGAGTCCTACATCAGGCTCCCGACAGGGAGCCTGCTTCTCCCTCTGCCTGTGTCTCTGCCTCTCTCTCTGTGTCTCTTGTGAATAAATAAAGTCTTTAAAAAATAATTTGGAATTTTATCAATGAATTTGCAGGATACAAAATCAACATACAGAAATCAGTTGCAGTTCTATATACTCACAATAAAATATTTCAAAAATAAATAAAACAACCACACTTACAATAGCATTAACAATAATAAAATACTGAAGAATAAATGTAACCAAGATGGTGAAAGATCTGTATCCTTAAACCACAGGAAATAAAATAAATTGAAGAAAATAAAATTAAAGGGAAAGATGCTATCTTTCCACAGTAGAATTCATGGTTCATGGATTTCAAGAATTAACACTATTCAAATGTTTGTATTACTGAAAACCATCCATATATTTGATGCAATCCCTACTGGAATTCCCATGGAGTTTTGCACAAACAGAACTAACAATCCTAAATTTATATGGGAGCACAAAGGGCCATGAATAGCCAAAGCAATCTTGAGAAAGAGGAACAAGCCTGGAGGCATTACACTTACAGATTGTAAAGTGTATTAATAAAAATGGTACAGCATTGTTGTAAAAATAGACACATAGACCAATTGGATATATCAAGAGCCCAGAAATAAACATCTGCATGCACATTCAGCTGATAGTTGACAAGAGAGTAAAGGATATTCGGTGGGGACAAAAGATAATTTCTTCAATAAATGGTGTTCAGAAAATTGGGTAATCATATGCAAAAGAATGGAATTGTATCTCTAACTTATACCATTTAGAAAAAAATAGCTTGAAATGGATTAAAGACATAAAATGGGAGATCTGACACTATAAAATTTTTATGAAAAAACATTAGGAAAAATTTCCTTGATATTGATCTTGACAATAATACTTTTTGGATAAGACACCGAGTGCATCAGTGTCCTTGAATGGCTCAGTCGGTGAAGCATCTGCCTTTGGCTAAGGTCATGATGGAGCTTGGGTCCTGAGATGGGGCTCATATTAGACTTCCTGCTCAGGGGAAGTCTGCTCCTCCCTTTCCCCCTGCTGCTCCTCACCACTCATTTTCTCTTTCTATCAAATAAATAAATAAACTCTTTTTAAATAAGAAAGCATAAGTAACAAGGGCAAAATCAACAAGTGGAACTACATCAAACTGAAAAGCCTCTTCACAGCAAAAAGAAACAATCAATAGAAAGAAAAGGCAACCTACAGAATGGAAAAAAATATTTGCAGACATTTACCTGATGAGAAGTTAATATCCAAAATATATAAGGAATTCATACAAAAAAATCCAAAATGCTTCCCCAGAACCTCCAAAGACAAAAAGCAACAAACAAAAAGCCAAATAACCTGTTTAAAATATGTGCAGATGGTGTACCTGAACAGACAGTTTTCCAAAGAAGACATCCAGATGGCTGACAGGTGCATTAAAAGGTGCTCCACATCACTTATCATGAGGGAAATACACATCAAAATCATGAGACACCACCTCACACCTATCAGGATGGCTAAAGTCACAGAGACAGGAGGTAACAAGTGTTGGAAAGGATGTGGAGAAAAGGGGGCCCTCATGCACTGTTACTGGGAATGCAAACTGGTTCAGTTTCTACAGAAAACAGTGTACAGGTTTAAAAAAATTAAAATAGAACTATCATATCATCCTTTAATTGCACATTTGTGTATATATCCGAAGGAAATGAGATTGCTACTCAAGGAGAAGTAATTTATTCTTTATTTATTTATTTATTCCAGCTTTATCCACAGTAGACAAAACATCGAAACAACTTGACTGTTCATCAGTGGACGGATGGTCTATGTATATGGAATGCAATATATATCCCATTCTAATAATATTCTGTTATGTAATATATAGAGAGTATCACATAATTACACAATGGGATATTATTTGGCCATTAGAAAAAGGGAACTCCTGCCAATGTGACATCATAGATGGACCTTGAGAACATTGTGCCCCGTGAAATCAATCAGGAAGAGAAAGACAATGCGTGATCTCACTTACATGTGGCATCTAAAAAGCAATGACAACAAAAGCCATACTCTAGAAACAGAGGCAAACAAACAGCAAGGGGCAGTGGGTTGGGATGGGGGAGAAGGACGTAGGCCAGAGAGTACAAAGTTACCCCTAAAACATGAATAACTTCTGGGGACTCTAATATGGAGCACGATGATTGTCGGTAACAAAACTGCATTGCACTTTAAAGATGCTACGAGAGTAGAACCACACACAGGCATATAAAGTTAATCATATGGGAGGATGGAGGTACCAGTCAACCCCATTGTGGTCACCGTTTCACAGTACATACATATGTCAGGTCATCACGATGTGCACTCCGAACTTGCACATGCTTTATGGCAGTTATATCTCATTAAACCTGGAAGAGAAGGGAGGCAGGGCAAGATGGCAGAAAAGTAGGGCCCCAAGTCACCTGTTCCTACCAACTTACCTAGATAACTTTAAAATCATCCTGAAAACCTACGAATTTGGCCTGAGATTTAAAGAGAGAACAGCTAGAATGCTGCATTGAGAAGAGTTTGCGTTTCTATCAGGGTAGGAAGATGGAAATTAAATAAATAAATAAGCATCCAAGGGGGAGGGGGCCCCATGAGGAGCCAGGCTAAGGCCGGGGGATGAGAGCCTCTAGGATAGGAAAGCCCAGTCTCGGAGAAGCAGAAGCTTTACCAATCTTCCCAGATGGAAAGGCACTCTCAGGGAGCTCAGACAGGATCCCAGGAGGGGCAGGGATGTCCTCAGGCTCCCAGGGGCACTAACAGAGGAAGTGCGCCCTGGGGGAGAGTGTGCCACACACCGCAGGCTGAGCTCCCTAAAAGGCTGGAGCCCGCCTGGTGGGGCCCCAGGAGCAGCCCAGGCGGTGGCTCAGGTGACAGCTCCAGGCAGAGGGGGCAGCGCAGCCCTGAGAATGTGATTCCAGCAGTGCAAGCCCTAGAGCCCAGGACACCAGGGAACACAGCCCAGGATCCGGCGACCCCCTGGGACAGGCGGAGGCCGGAAGGACACAAGACAGCGAGGATGCTCCTGCCACCGAGTGGCCTGGAGCTGTGCAGATCAGTGCCCCCCGTGCCCCTGGACCATCCAGGGCCCTGTGGACTGGGAGACTGCGGTAGTTACTGCAGGAGCTGACTCCAGGGCTAGAGAGCTGGCCGCCGCCACTGTTGTTTCTCCTGGTGTCACCTTGTGCCTGGGACAGAGTGGGGCTGCCAGGTAACAGGGGCCTCACAGGATAAACAGCTCCCATGTGCACCTGGCAGGGGGGGGCAGCTCCCGCAGGTGCACACCCCTGAGAATCACAGCAGCAGGCTCTTCAACAGAAGACCAGCTGGAAGGACAGGGGAAGAGCAAGTTCTTGACCAAGCAGCACTGGAAAGTTCTAGAGGAAGTCTAGCGACTTACATTATATAGAATCAGATGATACCTCCCCTTGTTTTTTGTTTGTTTCCCCTCCTTTTTTTCTTTTTCTTTCCTGTTTCCAATACAACTCATTTTTAGCCACTCTGCCCTGAGTAAAATGACTAGAAGGAAAGACTCCCCACAAAAGAGAAAATCAGAAACAGTACTCTCTCCCACAGAGTTACAGAATTTGGATTACAATTCAGTGTCAGAAAGTCAATTCAGAAGCACAATTATAAAGCTACTGGTGGCTCTAGAAAATAACATTATCCTTAATGCTTTATCCCCCCTAAAGCATTATCCCCCCTAAAATCAATAAAAACTCTTCAACACCCCGACATTTCATAGTGAAACTTGAAAATTCCAAAGATAAAGAGAAGATCTTTAAAGCAACAAGAGACAAGAGATCCCTAAACTTTATGGGGAGAAGTATTAGGTTAAGAGCACCTCTCCACAGAGACCTGGCAGGTCAAAAAGGGCTGGCACGATATATTCAGGGTCCTAAATGAGAAGAACATGCAGCCAAGAATACTCTATACAGCAAGGCTCTCATTCAGAATAGAAGGAGAGATAAAGAGCTTCCAAGATAGGCAGAAACTGAAAGAATATGTGACCACCAACCCAGCTCTGCAAGAAATATTAAGGGGGGATCTGTAAAAGAAAGAGGAAGTCCAAGGGAATAATCCACAAAAACAGGGACTGAATAGGTATCATGATGACACTAAACTCATATCTTTCAATAGTAACTCTGAACGTGAATGGGCTTAATGATCGCATCAAAAGGCGCAGAGTTTCAGACTGGACAAAAAAAGCTAGAGCCATGTATTTCCTGTCTACAAGAGACTCATTTTAGACAGAAGAACACCTACGGCCTGAAAATAAAAGGTTGGAGAACCATATACCATTCAAATGGTCCTCAAAAGAAGGCAGGGTTAGCCATCCTCATATGAGATAAATTAAAGACTGTAGTAAGAGATGAAGAGGGAAACTATGTTATACTTAAGGGATCTATCCAACAAGAGGACCTAACAATCATGAATACTTATGCCCCAAATGTGGCAGCTGCCAAGTATATCAAACAATTAATAACCAAAGTTAAGACATACTTAGATAATAATACAGTTATGCTTGGAGACTTGAATAGTGCTTGAATACAGCACTTTTTACAATTGATAGATATTCTAAACACAACATCTCCAAAGAAACAAGAACATTAAATAATAGAGTGGATCAGATGGATTTCACAGATATTTACAGAAATTTATATCCAAACGCAACTGAATGCACATTCTTCTCAAGTGCACATGGAACTTTCTCCAGAATAGACCACCTACTGGGTCACAAAGCAGGTCTTAACCGACACCAAAAGATTGGGATCATACCCTGCATATTTTCAGACCATAATGTTTTGAAACTAGAACTAAACCACATGAAGAAGTTTGGAAGGATTTCAAAAACGTGGAAGTTAAAGAACTTCCTGCTAAATATGAAAGAGTCAACCAGAAATTAGAGACAAATTTAAAAAATTCATGGAAACTAATGAGAATGAAGATACAACCATTCAAAATCCTTGGGATACAGCAAAAGCAGTCCGGAGGGGGAAATACATCACAATACAAGCATCCATCCAAAAACTGGAAAGAACTCAAATACAAAAGCTAACCTTGCACCTAAAGGAGTAGGAGAAAAAACAGCAAATAGATCCTACACCCAGCAGAAGAAGAGAGTTAATAAAGATTCGAGCAGAACTCAACAAAATTGAGACCAGAAGAACTGTGGAACAGATCAAGAAAACCAGGATTTGGTTCTTTGAAAGAATTAATAAGATAGATAAACCATTAGCCAACCTTATTAAAAAGAAGAGAGAAAAGACTCAAATTAATAAAATAATAAATGAGAAAGGAGAGATCACCATGAATATCAAGGAAATACAAAACGATTTTATAAACTTATTATGAGCAGCTATACACCAATAAATTAGGCAATCTAGAAGAAATGGATGCATTTCTGGAAAACCACAAACTAACAAAACTGGAACAGGAAGAAATAGAAAAACCGAACAGGCCAAAAACTAGGGACGAAATTGAAAGAGTCATCAAAATCTCCCAAGACAAAGAGGTCCTGGGCCAGACGGCTTCCCAAAGGAATTCTATCAAACGTTTAAAGAAGAAGCCATACCTATTCTACTAAAGCTGTACAGAAAGAAAGTGATGGAGGACTTCCTAACTCATTCTATGAGGCCAGCATCACCTTAATTCCAAAACCAGAAAATCACCCCACCAAAAAGGAGAATTATAGACCAATAACCCTGATGTACACAGATGCAAAAATTCTCAACAAGATACTAGCCATTAAGATCCAACAGTACACTAAGAAGATTATTCACCATGACCAAGTGGCATTGATCCGTGGGATGCAAGGCTGGTCAACACTCATAAAGCAATCAATGTGATTCATCTTATCAGCAAGAGAAAAACCAAGAACATATGATCCTCTCATTAGATGCAGAGAAAGCATTTGACAAAATACAGCATCCATTCCTGATCAAAACTCTTCAGAGTGTAGGGAGAGAGGGAACATTCCTCAGTATCTTAAAAGTCATCTACAAAAAGCCCACAGCAAATATCATTTTATTTTTTTTTATAAATTTATTTTTTATTGGTGTTCAATTTACCAACATAGAATAACACTCAGTGCTCATCCCGTCAAGTGCCCACCTCAGTGCCCATCACCCAGTCACCCCCACCCCCTGCCCACCTCCCCTTCCACCACCCCTAGTTCGTTTCCCAGAGTTAGGAGTCTTTCATGTTCTGTCTTCCTTTCTGCAAATATCATTTTCAATGGGGAAACACTGGGAGCTTTTCCCCTAAGATCAGGCACACGACAGGGATGTCCACTCTCACCACTGCTATTCAATATAGTACTAGAAGTCCTAGCCTCAGCAATCAGACAACAAAAAGAAATAAAAGTCATTCAAATTGGCAAAGAAGAAGTCAAACTCTCCCTCTTCGCAGATGACATGACATGATAGTCTACTTGGAAAACCCAAAAGACTCCACCCCAAGATTAATAGAACCCATACAGCAATTTGGCAGTGTGGCAGGATACAAAATCAATGCCCAGAAGTCAGTGGCATTTCTCTACCCTAACAATGAGACTGAAGAAAGAAAAATTAAGGAGTCAATCCCATTTACAATTGCACCCAAAAGCATCAGATACCTAAGAATAAACCTAACCAAAGAGGTAAAGGATCTACACCCTAAAAACTACAGAACACTTCTGAAAGAAATTGAGGAAGACACAAGGAGATGGAAAAATATTCCATGGTCATGGATTGGAAGAATTAATATTGTGAAAATGTGAATGTTACCCAAGGCAATTTACACATTTAATGCAATCCCTATCAAAATACCATGGACTTTCTTCAGAGAGTTGGAACAAATCATCTTGAGATTTGTGTGGAATCAGAATAGACCCCGAATAGCCAGAGGAATATTAAAAAAGAAAACCATAGCTGGGGCAGTACAGAGCCAGATTTCAGGTTGTATTAAAAAACTGTGATCATCAAGTCAGTGTGGTCCTGGCACAAATACAGACACATAGATCAATGGAGCAGAATAGAGAATCCAGAAGTGGACCTTCAACTTTATGGTCAACTGATATTCGACAAAGCAGGAAAGACTATCCATTGGAAGAAAGACAGTCTCTTCAATAAATGGTGCTGGGAATATTGGACATCCACGTGCAGAAGAATGAAACTAGACCACTGTCTTGCACCATACACAAAGATAAACTCAAGATGGATGAAAGATCTGAATGTGAGACAAGATTCCATCAAAATCCTAGAGGAGAACACAGGCAACACCCTTTTTGGACTTGGCCACAGCAACTTCTTGCAAGATACATCCACGAAAGCAAAAGAAACAAAAGCAAAAATGAACTATTGGGACTTCATCAAGATAAGACGCTTTTGCACAGCAAAGGATACAGTCAACAAAACTCAAAGACAACCTACAGAATGGGAGAAGATATTTGCAAATGACGTATCAGATAAAGAGCTAGTATCCAAGATTTATAAAGAACTCTTCAACTCAACAGCAAAGAAACTAACAATCCAATCATGAAATGGGCAAAAGACATGAACAGAAATTTCACAGAGGAAGACATACACATGGACAACAAGCACATGAGAAACTGCTCTGCCTCCTTGGCCATCAGGGATCTACAAATCAAAACCATAATGAGATACCATCTCATCCCAGTGAGAATAGGGAAAAATAACAAGACAGGAAACAAATGTTGGAGAGGATGTTGAGAAAGGACAACCCTCTTGTACTGTTTGTGGGTATATGAACTGGTACAGCCGCTCTGGAAAACTGTGTGAAGGTTCCTAAATGAGTTAAAAATCGATCTGCCCCTCGACCCAGCAATTGCACTGCTGGGGATTTACCCCAAAGATACTGATGCAGTGAAATGCTGGGACACCTGCTCCCCGATGTTTATAGCAGCAATGTCCACAATAGCCAAACTGTGGAAGGGCCTCGGTGGCCATCAAAAGATGAATCAATAAAGAAGATGTGGTCTATGTAAACAATGGAATATTCCTCAGCCATTAGAAATGACAAATACCCACCATTTGCTTCGATGGGGATGGAACTGGAGAGTATTATGCTGAGGGAAATAAGTTATTCCGAAAAGGACAAACAGTATATGGTCTCATTCATTTGCGGAATATAAAAATTAGTGAAAGGGAATAAAGGGGACAGGAGAGAAAATGAGTGAAAATATCAGTGAGGGTGACAAAACATGAGAGACACCTAACTCTGGGTAATGGACAAGGGGTAGTGGAAAGGGAGGTGGGCGGGGGATTTGGGTGACTGGGTCATGGGCACTGAGGGGGGCACTTGGAATGATGAGCACTGGGTGTTATGCTATACTTTGGCAAATTGAACTGCAATAAAAATTTTAAAAAATAAAACTGGAAGAAATCAAGGTGCATTTAATAGACAAAGATAGTATTTGGAATTTTAACAAACTGCGAAGTTAGCTGATAATGCTGATCTTAGGCTTCCGCTGGCCTGGATACAATAAGTACTTGCCTGTGTTTTGTAGCTTCCTATAAGAAGAGTCAGGGTCAGGCCGAGTGGCCAGGTATCAGACAATTCCCTGACGCTTTCTTTGTCTCATTATTGTTATTACTGTTCAAGGACCAAATGATATCTAAAATTCCTGTAAGTTCTTCTTCTTTTTTTTTTTTTTGCTAAAGAATTTTTTTTTCACATATTTATGAGAGATACAGAGAGAGGCATAGACACAGGCAGAGGGGAGAAGCAGTTTCCATACATGGCGCCTGATGCGGAACTTGATCCCAAGGACCCTGGGGTCATGCCCTGGGCTGAAGTCAGATGCCCACTGCTGAGCCACCTCGGCATCCCTATAATTTCTAAATATGTATAAGATTGTGCTTTTAAGAATTTTACATTCGATAACAGGAATCTTAAATACTTAATTGCCAAGATCTCACATAGGTACCCAAATGGAAACAAATACAAGTGTCCAAATGCCCAGATGCAGCCTGCACAGGAATTAAGCAGATTCGTTGACAATTGTAAGACTGTATCAAAATTGTTGGTGCCCAAAGTTCAACTATTTTATGTGAATCTCAATCTATTTATACAAGGAAATAGCACAGACCAAGTGTTGTGGATTATTCCCAGAAAAAAAAATAGAGAGCTACACTTAAACATGTACACACAAATCCACAAATTTAGCCCAGACTTTAGAATGATGAAAAAAATTAGCAATATTTGTTATCTATGTGAAGAATGTAGGTTACTATTCTCCGGTTGCCTAATAATGTGTTTAAAAGCTTCATATAATGCTGAAATAAGAGAAGATAATTTATGGCTTGGATAGCCGCCAGGTACCTGAACATCCCTTTTCTGTGACAGACTTCACTGTGATGGACTTTACCCCTTTAATAAAGGGAAATACTGAATCAAGGAAAAAATGCCCAACTCCAGTGCTGCAGAAGGAAAATGTGTCATACCAAGGTTCAGATGCAAAAAATATCTCCAGTTCTAGGTAGGACTACTGATTTCCAAAGTCCACGAACACAAGGGATCTTGTACAGCAGACACATATTTTTATTCCTTTTTTAAAAAGTTTTATTTATTTTTATTTTTTTATTCCTTAGAAGGAGGGCTTGAACTTGAGATTTGCAGGTGGAAAAGCCACAGCTTGGATCTAATTGCTGATTACCTTCCACCTCAGTGAGCATCAGTTGCATTTTATTCGATGTCACAGAGTGTAAGTTCAGAAGGTCTGAGGGAGCTGATCCTCAGTTGGGAGTCACCACCCACTGGTGACCTGTCCCTGAGGAAGTCACAGCATATCTGGAGATTCAACCCTTTATATGTAATATTAGAAGTTACGCTTTTTGAAGGTGTGCGCAAGACTGTTTTTAGTCGATGAAGTGTGAGCTGCTCAGACCCAGTAAAATCTGATCTATTCCATGTTTTACTTCTCAGAGATCCCTGTCCTCATGCAGTGGGTAGCGCCACTGCCAATTTAATGAGCTACAAGCTAAATAAACGGTCTCAGTCAGATTATTTTTGCCAGTTGAGTAGAAGGCTAACATTTCCATTGAGTGTTTGGGAGTCTGAAAGGCAAGAAAAGACAGCCTTGGCACCTGGAAAGACATATGCACAGTGACTATAAACAGGGCAGATGGACATGGCCAGGTCATCTGAGCTGGACTGGCTGGACTGGCCCAACAGTGTCCTGACTATGTGGCGCCCTGCACATAGAAGGGGGCCTCTCCACTGCGTGTAGTCGAAGAAGTGAAGCTGCTCTCGGTGTCTCAACAGGGCAACGCAGGCCCAAGAGTGTCCCCTAACTCCATTCTTTCCCATGGCAGAGGGCGCAGATCCAACTATTTGGAGTTGCTTGTCTCCTTACAGTTTCATGGTCTTCATTCTGTGAGTCCAGAACCAAATGAAGAAATTGATCTACATGTATTTTTACATGAAACTCAGAAATCAATCCTCTCTTCCAGAAAACCTGAGTTCCTTGTTTGAAAACTTTCCATGATGCCCCCTGGAGGCCTTTCTACCTGGGAAATGGGAAGAACCTCTGAATGACAACCCCAGTCCCTAGTGCTCTAGCTCTGTAAACAAGCTGTTATCTGCCTCAAGCCCCCAGACTATTCCAAATTCCCAAGGTGACAGGGTATTACATTTGTCTTTTCATCCTCTTAGTAGGCACCAATAAAATGGCATTTATGTAAATTATTTATTATTATTATTATTATTTTTTTAATTTAAATTTTAAAATTTAAATTCAACTTGCCAACATATGGTGTAGCACCCAGTACTCATCTCATTGTGCACCCTCTTTAGTGCCTGTCACCCAGTGATCCCATCCTCCGCCTATGCCAATTCTCAAAGCTCTTAGAAACAGTGCGCCTCCCTTTATCCTTGGGGGTCACCTACCACCTCCTTGACCCTAGGGAACCATTATATACATGTGTGACATAAAACACGCCAATTTGAAATTGGCCTGATGCCACTCCCCACTTAGCTGCAGAGGAGATGCCACCTCAGGCTGGTCTGGAGAGCTTCAGCCCCTGGTTAGCTTTCATCCACGCTGTGCCACTTAAAGATTCATTAACACTTGGATGGGACACACCTCTGTGCTCAATCTCGATCAGAGTGTTTGTTGGAATTTCTGCTGGGAGATCCAAGAACTAAAAGGGGGAAGAATTAGCTGCCTTCTCCCCAAGAAAACTCCTGATTGATCTCTGGAATCGAAGTAAGGAGGGTGGACAGACTCTTAGGTCTTCCACATTCTGGGGAAAACAAGAGTGAGGGTGTGGATAGAGCTTTGCTGTAGCGATGAGTTTCATTTCTGTATTTTTGGTCCCTCATCTGTGGGTACATAATTGTCTTGTGTGATAGTTCTCTTAAGGTTTGTATCTGTCAGGGCACCTGAATAAGTCTTCTGAATGCTACTTTGCATGCTAACTGCAGTTTGGAACACGGTTACTGCATCCAATTCAGAGATGACTGAATGCACCAAATTCTAACAAAGTGGATCTTTGATGGGTAGAACCTTCCCTATTCCCAGCGGGGCCAATATGAAGGCATCCTCTGACCTTGATACACGTGCATCAGATCATCCTTTCTGGTTTCCCCAATGAAATGGCAGCCAGTTTGAACAGAACAACTCTGTGTTGTTCTGCTTTTGCATGGTGACAAATCAAGCATTGCAATGCTTCCCTGGCAATGTGGACAATGATCACGAGCTTTTCTCCATAATGATAGATTTTATTATTGGGCCTGGATGTACATCAGTGGTGGGAGCAGGAGGAAATGACCACCTCTAAACAAGGTTAACATGATAAGAATGGGGGAGGGAGGAAGACTGGGAAGTTCAAGCTAACGTGTAGTGAGTGACAGCATTATGGTTCTTGCTCTGATAGAAGCTGTGGTGCAGACGTGGTCTGCTCTTGGACGTCTCCAAACCACGATCCTAAACCTTGGCCTGTGCACCTTACGGGGCTGCTATGGCCCAGACCCATAGGTGGAAAGGCTCTGTGAAACATCTAAATGATTGTAAATGTGAAGAATGCTGGCTTTAAGGATGTGCTGTGTACCTAACACAGACAAAAAAAAAAAATAGCTGTGCTGTGTGGTACTAAATCCCACTCAGTGGACACAGAATATCATTCGGTAGGTTCCCTCCCTACTGTGGGTCAGTGCAGATTCCTTCAGAGAATCAAGCCCCATGCATCCATGCAACTTCAGATCTTTGGACCAAAGTTGTCAGAATGGGTACACACTTGAACATTGTGTGCTCACTAAGTGCTAGAGTTGTGGGATTAGCTCTATTCTTCATCAATATCCATTTCTAGCAGCTCCATTCCTTGCAGTTTCATTGTTCAGACTAGGGATCAGAGCTAATGCACATGAAAGAACCAAATATAGTAGTTTATACTTAACATACCTGTAGGGGTGACACAGGAGAGCCGCTGGATATTGGACATAAGAATGAGCAGCCGGTCATCTTGGAATGAAGGATATGTCATTGACAAATGTCACCTAGAATAGAAATATTATAAAGAAATTAATGTGATGACTTTGCAATGAGCAATTTGTGTTGTGTTTCTCCTCACCATTCATGGGATCCCTTTACTGAGTCTCTTGAGCTTGAATGAAGCTGTGATGGGTCTGTGGATATAAGAATGCCAGTTGTTTTCCCAACCACCACCAGCAGAGTGTGTGTGGGAACATCTTCCTGAGCACCCAGGGGATGTCATGAGGTCTCGCAGTCTTTGGCTTGCTGCTGCTTATCATTATTCTGTGACTTCTGTGTCTTCAGGGGGCTCTCCTGGGGGTCCTATGCCTGGAGCAGTAAAGGGAACACGCAGAATTCCTGGCTGCAGCCCCAGCTGAGTAAAGTTCACAGCTTCTCCACTGTCAGGGTAGACAGGTGATGACAGCAGCCACACAGAGACACACACACTTCAGAATGTTTCCGTTCTCAGGTTCCCACTGCTTCCTTCATGCATGTTTCATGAAGCCATTTCTTAACAGCTGCTCGAATTTGCCATCCCCATGGCTGACACAAGCCTGCTGGGCACTAGTGCTGTAAGGCTGAGCTCCATCCAAGTGCTTGGCATGAGTTGTGGGACACATGAAGAGCTAAACACATTCTGGGCAGGCAAGTGCTGATGCCACCAGGGCCACAGAGCTGTGCGGTCTGAGAGGGGACTTGAAATGTGTACAAAGAGATGCTAAGGCATGGAGAGAGAAACTCATGGGGTTTCACATGTATCTACATGTGCCTGCATAGAGGCAGGGTATAATCTGTCATCTCAACTTTTTCTGACAGTGAGTGTCCAACGTTATTATATTTAACCTCAATAAAATTATGTGTTGTTAAGGAATTGTGCGATGTGCATATTTGTGAACTCCCTCGACATCATCTGTGACTTTGGTTTTTGTGTTTCTGCATGTACCACTTTCCCTTCTTGAGACACATTTTGCTTAATCTGCCACATGTAAAATTCTTGTTATTTGGGAAACAAAACCAAAACAAGAAACAACCTTCTCAGGTACATCAGTGTCCCTGAACATAAATTCTTCTGTGGGGGCTTCCTTGATCAATTGGGAATAATTTGAACACACTCATCTTTTTAACAAATCCTTTAGACAACTTTTACTTTCTCCTTTTTTTCCCATTATTTATGAACATCATTCAGTAAGGAGGGCAGCTTCTGAGTTCATTTATCCTCTATCTCCAGGAGAATTAGACTGCTTTGCATACAATGAGTATCAATAAGTGTGTGCTAAGAAAGTATGGAAGAGCAAATAACTCTCCTAACTTCACAGCCCCACACATGGAAGCTGAAAAGTGCTGGGTAGAGTCTCCACTTGCTGTCTTATCCAATGCTTTCTTGTTTTTCCATAACAGCTGGCAAAGATTATGGCAAGAGACAATGACAGCTACCAGCAAGCATTCACCTTGGTGGGCTTTTCTGACCGTCCTCAACTAGAGATAATTCTCTTTGCTTTTGTCTTGGTCTTCTACATCCTGACCCTCTTGGGCAACAGTGCCATCATCTTCTTGTCAATCTTGGATGCCAGGCTCCACACACCCATGTACTTCTTTCTTGGGAACCTTTCTTTTTTGGACCTCTGCTTTACGACAAGCATTGTCCCCCAGTTGCTGTGGAACCTTTGGGGTCCAGAGAAGACCATCACCTACCATGGTTGTGTGGCCCAGCTCTACATCTACATGGTGTTGGGCTCAACCGAGTGTGTTCTCCTAGCTGTCATGTCCTATGACCGCTACGTGGCTGTCTGTCGGCCCCTGCACTACACTGTGATCATGCATCCACGTCTCTGCCTGCAGTTGGTGACTGTGTCCTGGTTCTGTGGCTTTCTAAACTCCTTTGTCATGTGTCCCCAGACCATGAAACTCTCCCGATGTGGGCACCATATGGTGGACCACTTTCTGTGTGAGATGCCTGCTCTTATCGCCATGTCCTGTGAAGACACCATGCTGGTGGAAGCATTTGCCTTTGCCCTGGGTGTTGCCCTTCTCCTGGTGCCCCTTTCCCTGATCCTCATCTCTTACAGCATGATTGCAGCCACTGTGCTCAGGATCAAGTCAGCAGCAGGGTGCAAGAAAGCTTTCAACACCTGCTCTTCCCACCTGATGGTGGTCTCCCTTTTCTACGGGACCATCATCTACATGTACCTGCAGCCCGCCAATAGCTACTCCCAAGACCAAGGCAAGTTCCTCACCCTCTTCTACACCATCATCACTCCCAGTATCAACCCCCTGATCTACACGCTGAGGAACAAGGATGTAAAGGGGGCGATGAGGAGGCTCCTGAGAGGTGAGAAGGGGGCCAGGGAAGCCTAAGTGAGAGGAATGATTTCTGGGGTCATGGATGCTGTTCTGGAGTCTGTCTCTTGGATGTGTACGTGATGGTGTGGAGAGTGAACTTTAAGAGTACAGTGAACACAGCCGGACATGATAATTTTGAGTGTGACCTCATCCCAAGCTCTCTGGATGTGAAATGGTTCCCTTCCATTTAAAGGTGTACCTGAGAAAATCTCTCCTATACTTGCCTTTTATCCATCTTTGGGCTTCATCCACTGGTAGCACCAATTCAAAACACACAGTCTACAGATTACATCATGAGATATCAAATAAAAGCAAGACACCACCAGTAGCCTCCTCTTGAAACTCCTTTATTTATGACTCTGGTGGTTTTCAGAGGTGGGTGAGACAACATCAGTCAAATCATAATACTCTGTCCTAGATGTAGGTTGTTTTTTCTTAAGTGAGGAGATTCCTGTTTTTGTTATTTGGCTTTTTAAGTTTTATTTTAGTTTTAGTTAACATACAGTGTTATATTAGTTTCAGGTGTACAGTATAATGATTCAACAATTCTATACATCACCCAGTGAGTGCTCATCACAATGGGTGCTCTCCTTGATTCATTGCATCATTAACTCCAGGTATGGGTTCTAGGCCGCTCTGTTTTAGAAATGATTTCTAGGTATCATTGATGATAGCAAGATTTGGAAATTATTTTTTTTTGAAATAATTTAAATCCAACTCCTTACATCAACTAGGAATCCTGGTGTAGAGCATGCTGAATGTATGACCATCTTCACTGGACACAAATCATGCTGCAAACAAAGCCTGGGAGACATCACCCATATCTGGGTCTGGAATTGATTTATCCTCTTACTAGTATCTCTTGAAGTTCAGCATTTCTAATCTGTATTATAGGGGAGAACATCCTCAGTTTACAAGATTGTAGTAGAGGTTAAATGAGGTGAGAAATGTCAAGTATGAGGCAAGTGGATCTTCTGTGTGTCCTTTCTGTCTGTATACCACAGCAATTATCAGTCTTTTCCTTTTGGAATAGATTTTATTTTATTATTTTGATCTAGTTTTTAATGAAAATTGCCTTTAGTATGTTCTTTCCCAATACCTGCAAGGTGAAAAATGCTTTCTCTCAGGTATAAGAAACACCCTTCACTTACTTCTTTTAAATTAGGTAAATACATTCCCTTTTACCCCCGCAGAGGACTTTGTTGTTTTCTTAGTACCCTAGTATAAATGTGGGGGGTGTGGGTGGTAGAGACTCAGGTAAGTGTGCTGATTCATTAGTAGTAGAGAATATGAGTTCAAGCTGTTGGGCTTATGGTGGAGGTGACATCTATGATAAAATACCTAGCTGGAAATGGAGAAATTATGTCAAAGTCATTCAACAAAATGTTCTGGATATATTGAGAATAATGTTCAATTTATTTGCTTCTGTCATCCTGCTATATTATAAAGATGATCCCAGGATGTATGGAAGGATTTTTTTTTTTACTCCATTTGCAAGTAATGTGTCAGAACACAGGGAAGCTTAGTGTCTGTCAAATATTTCCTACTTCCAGTTGAGCTATTCAGCTCACCAGTTGCCTTTTGTTATTTTAGGTTCCATGCAGTTAAATTCTGAACTCTTTGGCAGCCAAATGTGGCCTTGATTTTTGATTAAAAAAAGAACATTTAGCAGGGCTTGGGTGGCTCTGTCAGTTAAGCTTCCAACTCATGATTTCAGCTCAGTTGCTGTCAAAGTCATGAGCTTTGTGTTGGGCTCCATGTTCAGTGAGGAATCTGCTTGAGATCCTCTTCCTTCACTCCTACCCCTACTCACACTCACTGTCTCAAAAAAAAAAATCTTTAAGAAAAGCATTTAAATTTCCATTTTAAGCTCAAGGAGTCACCCAGGTAGCATCAGATACACTGCCAGTCAGATCCATGACAGCTGTTCCAGTATTGACATTGCAGCAGTGGGCAAATTTTGCTTCAACCAAATCTTACCCACTATTTATAGTTAGTGGAAAAGAGAGTTTCAGGAGATGGGGTGGGGAATTGACCCATCTATGAACTGGCCAGTGATTTAAGGACTTAAGAAAATAACTCAGAGATGGTCTCTCCGAATTTCATCAAGGGGAAGGAAACTGGACTAAAGTACTAATATAATAAAATATGATACGACAAAGAGTAAAATTAAGAATAGAGTAGATGAAATACTGATAAAGATTTGACCACAGAGCCGAATTGGAACAGCTACAATTCATGGAATTCTGGTGATTTATAAAAAAATTTGAAAAGAGCAGAAAGTAAGTACATTATATGGAAATAAATATTTCAATCTGAGAGAGTTGTTTATGGTGGTAGAGGCAGAGTAAAAGGCCTTATGTAAGGTAAAAGGTTTTATGTAAGGTGAAATTTGACCAGAGGAATATTCACCTGAGGCCAGCAGATCCACCACATTTGGATTTGCACTGGGATGTGCTGTGGTTTAGAAGCTGAGATCCCACCTTGCAGAATCACTCTTCAGACACAGTGCCCCCTAGCTGAACAGGCTCAGGGATACAGAATGTAGCCAACTTCAATAGAGCCAGAAGGGCAATGTGCTACTTAATGATGATGGGAAACTATCTTTTAATTATAATTATACCATCTCTTCTAGACTATGAACAGTAGATTTTATCCCTGTTCTGTAGGTATGTGGGGAAGCAAAATGATCAGAAAGTGGCTTGGTCAATGTGTAAAGCAAATAATGGGAATTCAATTTAAAATTAATGGTTAATGGTTATTAATGTCTGCTAAAAATCAATGTCTAAAACTTGCCTGCTTTACCATGTGCCAGGCACTCATAAACATTTGCCCCATATTTCTCACTTGGATCCTTAAAATTACCCTGAGAAGAGATGAAAACACAAAGAGGTTCTGTGACTCAAAATAGGCCATGCAGCTTGCAAGTGCTGGCGATAGGGTCTGATCCCAGAGCATCTGGCTCCAGAGTCCATGATCTTCAACCTGGGATATCTCCATGCTTTACTTGAAGCTCCAATCAAAGAATATGGCCCCAGTTTAGCATGATGAACTCCTAGTGAGTAGCCTCTTACAGATGCGATATGGGTTGAAAAATGAGCTGAACTTCAAGCTAATTACTTTCTCATAAATTTAGAATTGATTATGTGAGGAATTAATATGGCAAGGAAGGCCCAAAGCAGACACATTGTCATGTAGAAAAAATCCAGTTAGAAATAAGACTGTGGTTCTCTAGACGAGTTGTGCATATGACAGTAAAGTACGTGGATAACTCAGCCAGTGGCATAAGGAAATGAAGTTGGCCAGGGCGGGCAGGAGAAGGAAGAAAGATCTTGTGTTTCACTTCAAGCTGCTTTTCTCATGAAAAGGTCTGGTTGTGCTTTGGTCCTGCCTTGAATTCCTGTGAGATCACTCATATTTTTTAAAAGATTTTATGTATTTATTCACAAGAGACACACAAAGAGAGGCAGAGACACAGGAAGAGAGAGAGAAGCAGGATCCCTGTGGGGAGACCAATGCAGGACTTGATCCCAGGATCCTGGGGTCACGACCTGAGCCCAAAGCAGGTGCTCAACCACTGATCCACCAAGGTATCCCAAGATCACTCATATTTTTATAGTCACTTCCACTTACATTTACATTGAGTTAGCTTGAGTTGGTCTTTCCTGCTTTGTTTATTTATTTATTTTATATTGAAGTATAGTTGACATACAATGTTATGTTCATTTCCCATGTACAACATAGTAATTCGACAATTCTGTACATTACTCATTTCTCACCACAAGTGTAGCTACCACCTGTCAATTTACAAAGTTATTACAATATTACCGACTGTGTTCCCTAGGCTGAACTTTTCATCCCCATAACTTATTTATTTTATAACTGAGGTTTATGCTCCTAATCCACATCACTTATTTCATGCATCCCCCACCCAACTCCCCTCTAGCAATCACCAGTTGGTTCTCTGTATTTATGAGTTTGTTTCTGTTTTGTTTGTTCATTTGTTTTGATTTTTAGATTCCACATATAAATGAAATCCTGTGATATTTGCCTTTCTCTGTCTGACCTGCTTTTAATAAAAACAGAAAAGATTCAAACAACCTTCTCTACCTACAGCTTGAGTAGTAAAAATCAGTTCTTGCTACTGCAATTCTCCTTTATTCCTTTTGACACAGTTGATATTTTCTGTAGATATTCAAATCCTATCAGTCAAGTTAAGAAAATATTTCTTTGGCAGCTGTCCCTCCCTCTATAATGATTTTTAAAATTAATTAATTCACTAATTTAGAGAGAGCATCACAGTGGGGTGGGGAGGATGAGGCAGAGAGAATCCAAAACAGGTTCCATGTCCAGGATGGAGCCCAACAAGGGGCTCAATCTCACAGTCCTGAAATCATGACCTGAGCTAAAATCAAGAGCTGGACACTTGACCAACTGAGCCACTCAGGCATCTCCCTCTATGATGATTTTTTTGGCCCCTTCTCCTTATCTATTCTTTCAGTTTAATGTTTACAAGATAGTAACAAGTAGAATTTATTGAACATTGTCTATGGCACGATGCTAAGCTTTCCTTATGTTATCTGAGCTAATATTTGCTGAGAAGTAAATACTATTAATATTCTATAGATAAGAAAGCTGAGCCTAAGAGGGTTTACCAGAAGAGGCTTCATTTGGGGTTGAGTTACTGTTTCCAGGGTTGGCACTGACATTGTCAAATGATTCTGAGTCAGACCCCAATGACTCAAGTTTGAGAGCATGAGATGTGAGGATAGAAGTAGATTAGTGAGGGAAAGCACGTCCATGGTTACAACCCTCCATGTCTTAACCTCTCAGACTGAAATGACCAGACAGTGTTATCTCATTTATCTGTTCTGAAGTCACTTTATTAAGGAAACATCACCAACTCCTGTGTAGCAAAGCCAGAGGAAGCTGAATGATGCCCCAGTGATGGCTTGAAGGCTAAAACCCAGTTCTGCTGGTTGAGGCTGCACTTTGCTCTCCTGGGCATGAGGGCCAGGGCCAGAGTGTGAGAGGGAAGGAGGGAGGCCTGTGGAGTAGGAACATGGGCCAGCTCTGCTGTCCTTATTCTTTCTGCCTTTGCCTTTGTCTTTGACAATCTATTTTACCAGGCTTGCTTAGGTTTGTTGTCTTCACAACTCTTCTCCAGATGATCCAAATCTGTATTAATCTTGTCCTTCAGGCTTATTAATAATAATCCCTGAAGATTCATCTCTAATATTTGATTTTTAATAACAAAAGATTTGTTGGTGTTTCTAATGCAAGTATGCAATCAAACTTGGGATTCTATTACCAATTCTAAGGCATCACCACAGCTTATAACTTGGACAGACTTGAAAATTCCTCGGAGGTTTATAATAAGCTTTTCAACACTGACAAGATCTGGGTCTTTCTTCTCAAATCAAAGACATTTAATCAAGGCCTACGAGTACGAACCATATTTTCGCCAAAGCCACTATTCTTCCTGCAATTGTGGGATCTTCTTACAAGAAAATATGAATCTCTTACATATATAAGCATGGGCCCCTTCCATCTTGATGTGATTTGCTTTGGGAGGATGAAGAAAACAGAATTCCAAATATGCTCTGTGGTCACTGAGTGCAGGGCTGATGGATGTGACCCTATGTCACCTTTGGAAGAAGAAAGACATCAGATTCCAGGAGGATTTGCATATGGGGCAGCCTCTTAGTCACACATATATCTGCAGAGACCAACTTGCATATAATTTAAAATTCTTAGGGAGAAGCAATGTATTTTTCTACTATTTCACCCAAAAGGATACTTGGCACAGTGACAAATGCATAATAAATCCTTTGTAAAATACTTTGATTCATAATAAGACTAAAGAATGGTATATAAGACACAAGCAAGCTGTACTATAACCTCCCATTTTATAATTTGAAATTACTATTTGTGTGACACTATATCTGATATACCAAAACTCTGGTTTTGGGAAAAAAATTGGGGGTATTAAAATGATTAATAATCATTCATTTATTTAGTTATTTGGCATTTTGTTCACCTTTTCTTATTCAACCACCAAGTATTTCCTGAGGATCTGTGACATACCACACATGACCCTGGGATGATGGAGATACAAGTATGAAACACAAAGAAAAGGACAGTGTAAACTGATTGATGTTGATAATGTGCTACGGGGTGAATGGGCTGGGCACTTTACTTGATTGTTGAAGTTTGATTTTCTGTAGGAGATGATCACTGTTCTGTGTTTGAAAGCTGAATAATTTAAGAAGTAGAGAAATGGAAAGAAGGTGATGTAGAAAAGAACAAAAATCATGTGCTCAAGCTAGGAGAGGATGCAATGTGTCCTGGGTTCAGTAGTTTGAGGTATTTTGACATGGGATCCCTCAGGGGAATAGTAGTGAGTAAAATAATGGTTGTGTGCACCAGAGCCAGGTCTTGATGAATATTCAGTTGGGGAACTGAATATTTTATTTTTCCTACCATGGAAAGGAAATTAACGTACTTAGGAGAGTGACATCAATAGGGTATATTGTAGGCAGATCATTTGCTGCAATTTAAAGCATAATATAGGAAAGAAAAGGAGGAAAAGCATCAATAATCCAAATGAGAAGTTATGAGAACTTGGTGAAGGAAATGGGTGAAGATGAAGGATAGAAATTGGATTTTGGAGATGTTAGAGAAATAGACTCAAGACTGGGGATCTGATTGGAAATGAGCAATGGGCAACAGAGAATACTTTAGTCTCAATGCCTGGTGTTCTCTATGCTTTTCTGGGTGTAGAAGGAACATGTTGGTGCTGGTGGCTGAAGAGCATGATTTCAATAACATGACTTACAGCATAGTTCTCTCCCAAATCAGAAGGAAGGATTTCAAAATTCATTATTTTAAGAAAAAAATCCCATAAAAATAACTATGTCAGATTAGTTCTGCCCTTTGAGGAAGGAGCTGCTGGCACAGAAGGGCTCGCCCTCATTAAGCTTTTGCTAACAGACCCTCCAGCTGTGGAAGTGAGTCATTAAGTTGGTGCGATCATGTCTGAGCAGGGCCCCCGAGGTGACAACTGGTAGTGGGGCTTCCTTGTCATCTCATCGAAGGAACCACAGGCCTGGGTGGAAGTGATGAAAACGCAGTGAAAGATCCATATCACAGGTCAACCCCTTCGAAACTTTACTGTGCTGTGCAAAGTTGGAGACAGTTTGACCCCTGGAGTCCTGCCTCTTCTGGGAGTGGGAAACCCATCTGTAGGCCAAACTACTATGGGTAAGAGGTTCAAACTGTCCTGTTTAAATTCATTCTTTTAAATTCCTCATGTTGTTTGGATTAATCATCCCACTCCACTATTTTGTTAATAGAGACATAATTAGACATAACAAAGCACCATTTTTCCAGTCCATTCAGGCAAAGGAAATAGGAGGATTAAGATCATCCAGGTTAAAAAATGTGTCTCTAAAATGCATTGTCTTGAATTTTCTAGGCCCTTATTTCTGTTTTTCATATCCTAATGGCATTGGAAATACTATATTCCAGACAGAAGAATGAATCTAAAATTTGACAATCATTTCTACTTGATAGCTGATGTGGGAAGCAAAGGCAAAAGAAAAAAAAATTTCTTTACTACTTATAGCCCATTGACAAATCCTTGAAACAGGAGGAGTGACCTTCCTTTGGGAACTCAGCTGCCTTGATGGTAATATTTTGTCAAGGGCAAAAGGCAATCTTAGCTTAACATTATCCCAACCTCCAGGATCCTGTGAGTCTGTAACACATAGAAATTCCTTTGGAAACTTCCTTATTTCTACCTCCCAAAATATGTGTTGGTGATCATCCTTCAAACATATGACTGATCGATATGCATCTGAAGGATCTCATGACTCAGGTTTTATTAGATGGTAATGAATGACCTTTCCCAACAACACCTGGCCCTCTCAAGGTCCTGGAAAACTTGCTTCCAAAATTCCTTAGAGACCCATGCTCTCCCTAACCCCCTCTCAACTTGAACTATATAATCAGTCAGTCCTCACAACCCTACTACATCTCTTCCTGCCCATGGGTCCTGTCTCATGCTTTAATGAAACCATCTTTTTGTACCAAAAATGCCTCAACAGTTCTTTCTTGATCATTTGCTCCAAATTCAACATTTCCACACCAGTAGCTTTTCGAATAAGACAAAGAATCCCTAATACATGAAAAAAAAAAACTTTATTTGGATTGTTTTAAAATTTATTTTTTTTAATTTGTCATAAAGTCACTAAGTTTTGGTGAACAGTTCTATAAATTTTGCACACATATATAGATTAATGTAACTACCATCAAGATCAGAATATAAGACAGTTTTATCACCACCCCCAAACTTCCTTGTCTTATGCCTTCATTTACAGTCTTCCCAAACCTAAACTTTGAAAATCACCATATTATTGTCTTTTTGAGTTTTGAACAGTCTACAAATAAAATGATAAGGTATCTTTGTTATTTTTTTAAAAAATATTTATTTATTTATTTATTATTTATGAGATACACAGAGAGAGGCAGAGACATAGGCTCCATGAAGGGAGCCTGATGTGGGAAGCAATCCCGGGACTCTGGTATCACACCCCGAGCCAAAGGCAGAATCTCAATCACTGAGCCACCCAGTTGTCGCTGTTTTTTTTTTTTTAATTTAAATTAAATTTGCCAACATATAGTATAACATCCAATTCTCATCCCATCAAGTACTTGGGTTGGTTTTAAGATTGGCTTCTTTTTATTAAGGAGAATGTCTTTGAGATTTATACAAATTGTTGTGTCAGTGCTACATTCTATGTTTTAATGAGGAGAATTGCATTGTGACTATTAGTTTGCTTATCCACTCACGGATTGAAGGATATTTAGGTTGTTTCCAGTGTTGGGTAATTATAAATAGAGGTGCTATGAACTTTTGAATATAGCTTTCCAAAGAAGCATAATATTTAATTTCTCTGGGTTAAATACTCAGGAGTGGAACTACAGGGTCATAGGATAAGTATATATTTATTTTAAAAAGTGAAAAACCATTTTCCAGAATGTTATCCCATTTTGCATTTTTACAATCAATGTATAAGAATTCCAGTTGCCAACCCCATCAGCACTTGATAGTGCTGGTCTCAGACGAATAGATGTGCAATGACATTTCATCATGGCTTGGATTTTCCTAATATCTACTGAGGTTGAACATCCTTTCATGTCCTCATTGGGTACCTAAATGTATGATGCCGTTGTGAATCCCCAAAGAAGGTGGAAGCAGAGACTAAAGGATGGGAGGAAACCTAGTCTGTCCACAGTTACACAGCTTGTGGGTGGTTGAGTCTGGAAATGAATCCAAACCCATAGGGATCCAATGCCTGGCCTTTCCATGTTCTACCACTGGGTGAGGATATAGTGAGCTCTCAAATTGCTTAGAATCATGCCCAGCTCCTAAAACAGAAACAAAAACACATCTTGCATTGTTTTCTCATGAAAGGCAGAAAGTTAAGTTTATTTACATTGCTTACCAATTACTATTTTTGTAAAGGCACGACCCTCTCTCTCCTATTTAATGATCCGCTCTTCCATGTGAAAGACCTTTTTCACAATCCAACTAAAAACTGATCTCCTCTCACCATTGTTTTTATTAAGATAATGATTACATTCTCTTTATTTTTTTCATCAGTCTGGGCCAAGTTTGTGAAACCTAATTTGCTAATCATGGCAATCTTCTTGGTAATCCATGCTAATCATCAATAATTGTGTGTGTGTGAATGTAGAAGACAGCCACTCTGCTCCATCCTAGGCATTACTCAAGGTGTTGAGTCCTGGGTCAGAATTACAGATCGTTCAAATAAGCATTTGTGCTTTTAATATTTCCTGTTTAAATGCAATGCAATATTTTCAAATATAGTAGAAATGTCAGTCAAATTATTTTGTGGCTCCAGGTACACAGGTACTCAGTTTTTTTTTTTTTTGCAATTGATTAATTAATATTTAGAAGGACTAGTCCTCTCCTCTCTCATCTCTAAATCTGAGTCATCTTAGTGAGCTGTCTGAGGTAAGATTGTTTACATGACTTGCCTTCCTCTACTTCTTCCACACCGATCTCTTGAGAGTTGTTTCCCTTTAGGGTCTTATGCATCTAGAGAATAGAAGAAGACTTAGGAACACGGGCTATCTAATAGCATAAACAACTTAAGCTCTTTCCAAGAAATCTCCAGGGACTTGATGCTAATTTTGTAACCATTGGAAAAGCCTTAAAATTCCCTCCAGTGTCAGGTGTGACAGGAACACTGGTATAGGGGTGGAACAACCACGGTGGGCCCTCGCTCTGGGCAACAAGGGGAAGGATGAGCTTTTCTGGGGTAGCAGACTTTCATCACTCCATCTCCAAGGCTCTGGAGTGCAGCCTTCTCCTCACGGAGCCTGTCATTACCCTGAATACTTACTTCCTCCCCTGGATCAGTATTTCAGAGACACTTCATGTTACATTCTCTCTTCATTTCCAGGCTAAATGTGAAAAGTAATATTAAATCCAATGCCAATATTGATTTGGTCAAATAATCTAGTTGTGCAACCAGTTTGTTACTCTGTTCCCTAGATATTTGCTATTTTAGCTAAACAGGGGTTTCCTGGTTCACATTTCTTTCAGAAAACCTTGTTATCTTCTTTGGTCCCCAAATTACCCACCCAACACCTGTCTCAGGGAGGAGCTCATGGGTACATCCCCCAATGATCTGCGTATGCACTTATGCCACTAGCAATAAATGGAATCGTTAATGTTATTTATACAGCAATAGTCAAGGAACCATGCCTCATACAATGTACAAAGTATTATAAAATCCTGCCGTAAGTGGTTTTGCAGTTTATTTTCTTCTAAGAGAACAGCAGACTGCAGATCCTTGATCAGGGCATCGGCTTCTATTTCTATTGGCCATCTCCCATGGGAGAATCACTTCCTATGAAGGTCTAGGTGATTGCTTTTGCCTTGTTTTGTGTTGCATCTGAGGAACAGCATCCACTGGACTCTCCAGACCTCCAGGTTTCCCTTCCAAACCTGGAACACAGGCATTGCTAAAATGCAGACAACGGAGACAGGAGCAAGTTGTTGAGGATCTGCCACAACAGCAGGATGACTAAGAGATCTGCTGCTGATTTTCTGTAGCCCATGAACTTAGTTCTTGGCTAAGAACAACCCTCCTCTTCCAAACCCAGTGATCCTTGATCATGGCTCCTCTTGGAGGATTGCCCTGGCTCCGCGCCCCCCCCCCCCGCTCCATTGGCACAAGGCGGTGACTCTGGGAAGGGGCGTCATCAATCCAGGGATAACCTCTCATCCCAGATCTACTCATCGTGTCTTCTGAGAACTTGGTGCAGGTCAGTATAAGTAACAACAGTGCTGCAGTAGGGGAAATGTTACCCCAAAAGACCTCCCGGCAAGTGTATTTCGTCTGAGATCATGGGCTCCCAGAATACTGTCCTAGAATACCTAGAATACCTAGAATGAGAAGCTTTGTAAGTTTTGCATATGTCATATTTTCAGAATTATTTCGTTATTTTTTCCTAACAAATATTCTGATTTTCATTTTATAAAAAAAGCATTTGAGTGCTTTAAATACAAGTATTTTAAGGAATGTTCTGAAAAACCCCATGATATGGTCACTCATATTTCCTTGTGAGCAGAAACCAGTTTTCATGATGACACTGGGACCCAAGGGGTATGTGGATCAACATCTCAGATCTCAGGACAAAAGGCTTTAAGCCCTGCTGTGCTCACACAAACCTGACTCAGAACCCATTGCTATAACAGTTAATCAGGGAGGTGGATGGTGAGGCAAATGTATTTTTCAGATGTGTGATGCGCTTTCTAGATTTCTGTGCTACTTTTCTTAATATTTCGTAGTCTTTGTTTTAAGATGAATTTCAGAGCAACCAATGCAAACTAATATGTCATTTGGGAAGTTCCAGCAAACAGCAAATCTGGCATTATGAACTGTGTCCTGTGGCAGAGGACATGAGCACACAGAGATCTGAAATCCCTCAAGGGACTTCCCCTAAACATGTGACCTCTCGGGTGTGCTGACTGTCCTCTGGTCACATGGACTTCTCAGCCCCACTTCCCATGGCTCCTCAAGAAGTGTGCTGCCACTGGGGAATGTGCAGCTTACCTCTTCTCCTGAGGTCACAAAGGTCTTCCCCCTTGTAATAATCGCACCCCATCTGCAATGCCACCACCCCTACATGGGAACAGTTAATAATGAGGGCATGTGAACTGGGTAAAGCTTCTCTAGACCTTTGTCAGAGGAATTATACAGTTGGAAACATCCCCCTGTCTGCTAATGGCAGAGACTCTCTTGCTCTGTGGTGAGTCTGTAAATACACCTTTAAAATATTGATTTGGGGGGCTTCTGGGTGGCTCAGTCAGTGAAGCAACTGCCTTTGCCTCAGGTCATGATCCCGGGGCCCTGGGATCAAGCAGGTGCATTGGGCTCCTGGCTCAGCGGGGAGTCTACCTCTCCCTCTGCCCCTTCCCCTGCTCATACTCTCCTTCTTTCTCAAATAAATAAATAAAATCTTAAAAAAGTAACATATTGATTGATCATGAATAGGAATGGCAGCATTATAAGGACTTTTGCACCTTGATGAGGTCACTCTAGGTCCAAATGGACCTAATGCTCATGGACCTAATGTTCAGGTGACCCAATGGCAATTGAGCCCAGGAATATCTCTGTCATTAACCAAATCCACAGGTATTTGGTTGACAAAACCCTGCTGAGATCATGGATTTTGGCTTACTATCTTTAAGATATCAGACTGGAGCAAAGCAGTGAGTGAATGCATGCAGCAAGTATTGAGTGGTTCCTTGTGCTGAGAGAGTGGAACCCAAGTGTTCCTGCACACATGCACACATGCACACACGAGGAACTCGTGAGGTGATGAACGTGGGGATGAGTTAGATGCAGGGCTCGTTTCTTGGTGTACTCATGTATCAAATTACCACCATGTACACCTTAAATATCTTACAAGTTTATATTCCAACTGTGTACCTCAGTAAAGCCGAAATATATATGTATATATGATTTATATATTTGTGTATATATGTATGTATATGTATGTATACATATATGTATATATATTATATACAAGCTCTAAAAATCTGGAAGAAGAAAGAGGAAACAAGTATATACATAAATTTATCAATAATTATTGTCTATGAGTAGATGGGATTATGCACTTATTTTTTCTTTAATGGTCATTGCTTTCTTATTTTTCTGTAACAGACATGTTGCTCTTACAATGAGTTGTTTTAAAGTAACTAACTAAATAGATAATAAACCTTTGTCTTCAGCCAAAAATTAAAAATAAGAAAAATTAAAATGTTGTCCCTTTATGTATGGTGATTACAAATCAAATGTTATGTCTCATTACAATGTGGTTTTTAAATTTAATTTTTAATTTTTTAAAATTTTTTAATGTAAGGATTTTTCTCCCCAAAAAAAGGAAAGAAAAGAAAAGAAAAAGATTCCTTGTGTCTATGTTATATTTTCCAAGATTGCAATTCATACTGACCTGTTTTTGCTCTTGGTATGCATTTGCCCTGGGAGAGCTGCAGATAGGCTGCACCCTTAATATACTGTTTCCAAGCCGTCTCTTAAGCTATTTTGTCTAAAAAAAAAAAAAAAAAAAAAAAAAAAAAAAAAAAAAAAAAAAGCTATTTTGTCTAAAATATTCAAGGTTTTTTTTTGGTGTGTGTGTGTGTGTGTGTGTGCTGCTGAAGCAAGCACTCAAGTTTATTTTTTTTTTTAACTGGCTCTAATTGTCCTTTGTGTATGGCTTCACTTCAGATAATAGCTTTTTTTCTGAGTCTAGGGTCTATAGCCCTTTCTGACTGGACTGTAAGTGGACATGCCCCCCAGCAGGGGGAGAGCTGCGGGGATGGCAGGCATGGATTTATAAACTCTGTGTATATGGTATTCTAACCTGTCTGGCAGCTGGGTCCTTGTCAACCTTAAACAACTTGATGGCAGGAAACTATATCCTATAGCTAGCATTTAATTGTCCATATGGAGGCCATACATCTTGTTCTGTTAATTTCTGAATGTTACAGGAGTTCACAAGCAAATATCTGATTGGTGTTTATTCAAAGATGTAAATATTTAGTTCACTTTCACTGAAGCCATGGAGATTAACACCTCTTCCCTGCCCAAATCTCCCAAACCTGCTCCAAAAATATCCCTGCACGATGATTCTTACTATTTCCCTTAACTGACCTCAGGGCATTGTAACGATGTTGACCTGAATGTGCAAAAGAACGTCCCTCATTTTCTGCTCATTTTGTGAATGCACGTGTCAGGGAAGAAAGTCCCCTCACCTTGGTATAATCTATTGGATAAATCAACCTTAATCACTGGGTTCAGAGATTGGACCAAACCACTAACAATTCAGAGTCAAGTAAATTCAGGACTCTCTTATTTCAATGGCCTCCAGGTTGTCACTTTCCTGTCTACTATAGATAATTTAAGTATTATATAAATAGACTCTATCTCTCATCTTGTATATACCTGCAGGATCTGGTCCACAGAAAGACAACAATACACATTTTCCCCAGTTGTTTATAATCATGGAAACATGAGAGTTGATCTCATTAATTGAAGCTACCCCTACCAATTTTAGGGGGTAATTTGGCTCAAAGTTAGTGGATTCTGCCAAAATTATTTGCTTCATTTTTTCTAATTTTATCTTAAATTATTTTACTGGAGTACAAATTGTCAACATTTAGCGTAAAACCCAGTGCTCCTCCAGCCAAGTGCCTCCCTCATGACCAGTCACTCCAACCCCCCACCCACTTCCCCTTTTACTACCCCTTGTTCATTTCCCAGAGTTAGTTCTCTCATGTTTTGTCACCTTCACTGATATTTTCTCTCATTTTCATTCTTTCCCCTGCTAATTTTTATACTCCCCAAATGAATGAGACCATATAATGTTTGTCCTTTTCACAATGACTTATTTCATTCAGTATAGTACCCTCCAGGTCCCTCCACAATGAAGTAAATAGTGGGTATTTGTCCTTTCTAATGGCTGAGTAATATTCCATTGTATACATAAACCACATCTTCTTTATTCATTCATCTTTCGATGGACACTGAGGCTCCTTCCACAGTTTGGCTATTGTGCATTGCAGCTATAAACATCGGGGTGCAGGTGTCCCGGCATTTCACTGCATCTGCATCTTTGGGGTAAATCCCCAACAGTGCAATTGCTGGGTCGTAGGGCAGGTCTATTTTTAACTCATTGAGGAACCTCCACACACTTTTCTAGAGTGGCTGCACCAGTTCACATTCCCACCAACAGTGCAGGAGGGTTCCCTTCTCTCCGCATCCTCTCCAACATTTGTGGTTTCCTGCCTTGTTAATTCTCCCCATTCTCACTGGTGTGAGGTGGTATCTCATTATGGTTTTGATTTGTATTTCCCTGATGGCAAGTGATGCAGAGCATTTTCTCATGTGCATGTTGACCATGTCTATGTCTTCCTCTGTGAGATTTCTCTTCATGTCTTTTGCCCATTTCATGATTGGATTGTTTGTTTCTTTGCTGTTGAGGTTAATAAGCTCTTTACAAATCTTGGATACTAGTCCTTTATCTGATATGCTATTTGCAAATATCTTCTCCCATTCTGTAAGTTGTCTTTGAGTTTTGTTGACTGTATCCTTTGCTGTGCAAAAGCTTCTTATCTTGATGAAGTCCCAATAGTTCATTTTTGCTTTTGTTTCTCTTGCCTTCATGGATGAACTTGTGGCCAAGTTCAAAAAGGGTGTTGCCTGTGTTCTCCTCTAGGATTTTGATGGAATCTTGCCTCACATTAAGATCTTTCATCAGTTTGAATTTATCTTTGTGTATGGTGAAAGAGAGTGGTCTAATTTCCTTCTTCTGCATGTGGATGTCCAATTTTCCCAGCACCATTTATTGAAGAGACGGTCTTTCTTCCAGTGGATAGTCTTTCCTCCTTTATAGAATATTAGTTGACCACAAAGTTGAGGGTCCACTTCTGGATTCTCTATTCTGTTCCATTGATCTATGTGTCTGTTTTTGTGCCAGTACCACACTGTCTTGATGACCACAGCTTTGTAGTATGACCTGAAATCTGGCATTGTGAGGCCCCAGCTATGGTTTTCTTTTTTAAAATTCCCCTGGCTATTTGGGGTCTTTTCTGATTCCACACAAATTGTAAGATGATTTCTTCCAACTCTGCGAAGAAAGCCCATGGTATTTTGATAGGGATTGCGTTAAATGTGTAAATTGCCCTGGGTAGTATTGACATTTTCACAATATTAATTCTTCCAATCTGTGAGCATGGAATATTTTTCTATCTTTTTGAGTCTTCCTCAATTTCTATCAGATGTCCTTTAGTTTTTAGGGAATAGATCTTTTACTTCTTTGGTTAGATTTATTCCTAGGTATCTTATGCTTTTGGGTGAAATTGTAAATGGGATTGACTCCTTAATTTCTCTTTCTTCAGTCTCATTGTTCGTGTATAGAAATGCCATTGACTTCTGGGCATTGATTTTGTATCCTGTCATACTGCTGAAGTGCTGTATGAGTTCTAGCAATCTTGGGTTAGAGTCTTTTGAGTTTTCTAGGTACAGTATCATGTCATATGCAAAGAGTGCGAGTTTGACTTCTTCTTTGCCAATTTGAATGCCTTTTATTTCTTTTTGTTGTCTGATTGCTGAGGCTAGGACTTCCAGTACTATGTTGAATAGCAGTGGTGAGAGTGGACATCCCTGTTTTGTTCCTAATCTTAGGGGAAAGGCTCCCAGTGCTTCCCCATTGAGAATGATATTTGCTGTGGGCTTTTCGTAGATGGCTTTTAAGATGTCGAGGAATGTTCCCTCTATCCCTACACTCTGAAGAGTTTTGATCAGGAATGGATGCTGTAGTTTGTCAAATGATTTCTCTGCATCTACTGAAAGGACCCAAAGGTTTTTGTTTTTTCTCTTGCTGATATGATAAATCACATTAATTTCTTCATGAGTGTTGAACAAGCCTTGTGTCCCAGGGATAAATCCCACTTGGTCATGGTGAATTATCTTCTTAATGTATTGTTGGATCCTATTGGCTAGTACCTGGTTGAGAATTTTAGCATCTGTGTTCATCAGGGATATTGGTCTATAATTCTCCTTTTTGGTGGGGTTTTTGTCTGATTTTGGAATTAAGGTGATGCTGGCTTCATAGAATGAGTTAGGAAGTATTCCATCTCTTTCTATCTTTCCAAAGAGCTTTAGTAGAATAAGTGTGGTTTCTTCTCTAAACATTTGATAGAATTCCCCTGGGAAGCCATCTGGCCCTGGACTTTTGGGAGTCTTGGGAGGTTTTAGATGACTGCTTCAATTTCCTCCCTGGTTATTGGCCTGTTCAGGTTTTCCATTTCTTCCTGTACCAGTTTTCGTAGTTTGTGGTTTTCCAGAAATGTGTCCATTTCTTCTGGATTGCCTAATTTATTGGCATATAGGTGCTCATAATATGCTTTTAAAATCGTTTGTATTTTTTGTATTGGTGGTGATCCTTCCTTTCTCATTCATGATTTTATTAAATTGAGTCTTTTCTCTCTTCTTTTTAATAAGACTGGCTAATGGGTTATCAATCTTATTAATCTTTTAGTTCTTTCAGAACTAACTTCTGGTTTTGTTGATCTGTTCCATAGTCTTCTGGTCTCTATTTCATTGAGTTCTGCTCGAATCCTTATTAATTTTCTTCTGCTGCTGGGTGTAGGATCTATTTGCTGTTTGTTCTCCTGCTCCTTTAAGTGCAAGGTTTGCTTTTGTATTTGAGTTTTTTCCAGTTTTTTGATGGATGCTTGTATTGCGATGTATTTCCCCCTCAGGGCTGCTTTTGCTGTATCCCAAAGATTTTGAATGGTTGTGTTTTCATTCTCATTCTCATTCTCATTCTCCATGAATCTTTTTAATTATTCTCTAATTTCCTGCTTGACTCTTTCATCTTTTAGCAGGATGGTCCTTAACCTCCACGTGTTTGAAATACTTCCAAACTTCTGCTTGTGATTTAGTTCTAGTTTCAGAGCATTATGGTCTGAAAATTTGCAGGGTTTGATCCCAATCATTTGGTGTCAGTTAAGACCTGCTTTGTGACCCAGTATGTGGTCTATTCTGGAGAAAGTTCCCTGTGCACTTGACAAGAATGTGCATTCAGTTGTGTTTGGATGTAAAGTTCTGTAAATATCTGTGATATCCATCTGATCCAGTGTATTATTTAAAGCTCTTGTTTCTTTGGAGATGTTGTGCTTAGAAGATCTGTTGATGGTAGAAAGCAGTATATTCAAGTCACCAAGTATAAGTGTATTATTATCTAAGTATATCTTAACTTTGGCTATTAATTGATTGATATACTTGGCACCTCTCACATTCGGGACAGAAATATTCATGTGTTAGTTCCTCTTGTTGGATAGATCCTTTAAGTATGATATAGTGTCCCTCTTCATCTCTCACTACAGTCTTTAGGATAAACTTTAATTCATCTCATATAGGATGGCTACCCTTGGTTTCTTGAGGACCATTTGAATGGTACATGGTTCTCCAACCATTTATTTTCAGGCTGGAGGTGTCCTTATGTCTGAAATTTGTCTCTTTTAGACATCAAATAGTGGGTCTTCCTTTTTTATCCAGTCTGAAATCCTGCGCCTTTTAATAGGGTCATTAAGCCCGTTCACGTTCTGAGTTACTATTGAAAGATATGAATTCAGTGTCATCATGATGTCTATTCAGTCCCTGTTTTGGTGGATTATTCCCTTGGAATTCCTCTTTCTTTTACAGAGTCCCCCTTTGTATTTCTTGCAGAGCTGGTTTGGTGGTCACATATTCTTTCAGTTTCTGCCTATCTTGGAAGCTCTTTATCTCTCCTTCTATTCTGAATGAGAGCCTTGCTGGATAAAGTATTACTGGCTGCTTGTTCTTCTCATTTAGGACCCTGTATGCATCTTGCCAGCCTTCTGGGCTGCTGGGTCTCTTTGGCAGGTCTTGTCCTTCTAGCTATTCTCTGCTGTTAATCTAATATTTCTCCCCATAAAGATTAGTGATTTCTAGTCTCTTGCTGCTTCAAGGATCTTCTCTTTATCTTTGGAATTTGTAAGTTTCACTATTAAATGTCGAGGTGTTGAGCGATTTTTATGATTTTAGGGGAGATCTCTCTATCTCCTGAATCTGAGTACCTCTTTCCCTTCCCAAGTTAGGGAAGTTCTCAGCTATGATTTGCTCAAATACACTTTCTGGACCTCTGTCTCTTTTGTTGCTCCCCGGAACCCCATTGAAACATAGATTTTTCCTTCTGAGTCTGTCATTTATTTCCTTTAACCTATCCTCATGATCTTTTAATTGTCTTTCTCTTTTTTCCCTCAGTTTCTTTCCTTGCTATCAATTTGTCTTCTATGTCACTCACTGGTTCTTCTACCTTGTTAACCCTCTTGTTATGACCTCCAGTTGGTTTGCATCTCATTTAATTGATTCTTAATTTTGGCCTGATTAGATCTAAATTCTGCAGTCATGAAGTCTCTTGAATCCTTTATACTTTTTTCTAGAGCCACCAGTAGCTTTATAATTGTGCTTCTGAATTGGCTTTCTGACATTGAATTGTAGTCTAAATTTTGTAACTCTGTGGGAGACAGGACTGTTTCTGATTCTTTTGTGGTGAGTTTTTCATTCTAATCATTTCACTCAGTGCATGTGGCCGGAAACAAGTTGTACTGGAAAAAGCAGAAAAAGAAAGGAAAGAATAATATGGGGCTGAACAAATAGAAAACAAAAAACAAGGGGGAGTACCCTCTGATTCTATATACTGTAAATCCCTCGACTTCCCCTGGAACTTTCCAATGCTGTTTGGTCAATAACTTGCTTTTCCCCGTCCTTCTAGCTGGTCTTCTGGGGGAGGGGCCTGCTGTGCTGACTCTCAGGTGTGCTCACCTGGGGGAGCTGCCCAGCCCCCCTGCCAGGTGCATGGCTTAGTAGGAGCTATTTATCCTGTGAGGCCCCTGCTCAGTCCCAGGTACAAGGTACACAAGGAGGAACAACAACAGTGGCAGCGGCCAGCTCACCAGCCCTTGAGTCAGCTCCTGCAGTAACTACTGCAGCCCCCAGTCTGCAGGGGCCTGGATGCTCTGGAGTCGGGAGGTGCCGATCTGCACAGCTCGGGGTTGCCTGGCCGTAGGAGCATCCTTGATATCCTGTGTCTTCCTGGCCTCTGCCTGTCCCAGGGGGAGTGCCGGATGTTGGGCTGTGTCCCCAGTGCCCTGGGCTCCGGGGCCGGCACCACTGGAATTGCGCTCCCAGGGTCGGCAACCTGGTCCGCCTGGAACCGCTGCTGGAGCTGCCGCCTCAGCTGCTCCCATGGCCCCGCCGGGTGCACACTCCAGCCCTTTAGGGAGCTCTGATGGCGGTGTGTGGCGTGCTCTCCCCGCGGCACAGATCCTCTGTTAGTGCCTCTGGGAGCCTGGGGGCATCCCTGCCCCTCCTGGGATCCCGCCTGAGTTCACTGCGAGCTCCTTTCTATCTGGGAAGGTTGGTAAAGCTCCTGCTTCTTCCGGACTGGGCTTTCCTGTCCTGGGGGCACTCGACACACCGCCTTTGCCCGGCTCCTTGCGGGGTGGGGGGGCCCTCCCCCTCGGACGCTTTTTTTACTTCTTTATTTTTTCCCCTGTCTTCCTACCTTGATAGAAACACAAACTCTTCTCACTGTAGCATTCCAGCTGTACTCTCTTTAATTTTTTTTTAAATTTTTATTTATTTATGATAGTCACAGAGAGAGAAAGAGAGAGAGGCAGAGACATAGGAAGATGGAGAAGCAGGCTCCAAGCACCGGGAGCCCGACGTGGGATTCGATCCCGGGTCTCCAGGATCGCACCCTGGGCCAAAGGCAGGCACCAAACCGCTGCGCCACCCAGGGATCCCCCTGTTCTCTCTTTAAATCTCAGGCCAAATTCATAGGTTTTCAAGATGATTTGAAAGTTATCTAGGTAAGTTGGTGGGGTCAGGTGACTTGGGGATCCTACTCTTCCACATTCTTGCTCCACCTCTGCTCTTTTATCTAATTTTTTAAATAAGATTTTATTTATTCATTCATGAGAGACACACAGAGAAAGGCAGAGACACAGGCAGAGAGAGAAGCAGACTCCATGCAGGGAGCTCCATGTGGGACTTGATTCCGGGCCAGGGATCACACCATTCGCCAAAGGCAGGTGCTCAACCCCTGAGCCACCAGGCGTACCCTTTTTTATTCAAAATTACTTTATTCCTAATTATATTAAAAAAACTTATGTTTTTAAAATATCTATGTGCTTATGTCATTTAACCACATTATAAGATATTGAGGCAAAATTGATAGCTTTCATCCATTACAGGCAAATATTTTTTTAGCACCTCCCACTACAATTTCAGGGATGGGCAGGTGTGAGACCCAAGTCCAGCAAGTTCCAGCATGAAGGTGGCACTATGAATGCATCCAACGTCAGGACAAGTCGGGCGGCACCATTTCCTGCAGGAGTGACAGGCACCTGCTAACCTCTCCACACAGGCTTGTCAGGCTGAGAGTGATGGAGAGAGGTAATGCGATCTCCACAGGGGACTTCATTCTGCTGGACTTCTCTGACCGGCCAAAAACTGGAGATGGTTCTGTTTTTCATTAACATGGTTTTTTACCTTCTGGCCATCACGGGCAACTCGAGCATCATCTTCCTCTCAGTGATGGACTCTCGACTGCACGTGCCCATGTACTTCTTCCTCTGCAATCTTTCCCTCCTGGACATGTGCTACACCACTAGCAGCATTCCCCAGATGCTGATCAACCTGTGGGGCCCAAGCAAGACCATCACCTACGTGGGTTGTGTCATTCAGCTCTTTGCCTTCCTGTCTGTAGGAGGCACGGAGTGCATTCTCCTGTCTATAATGGCCTATGACCGCTTTGTGGCCGTCTGCAAGCCACTGCACTACATGGCCATCATGCACCCCCAGCTATGCCTGCAGCTGGCAGCCTTTGGATGGCTCAGTGGGATTGCCAACTCCATCCTCATGTCCCCACTGACGATGTCCCTGGGCTGTAGTGGTCAGCGCCACATCACCCACTTTGTGTGTGAGATGCCAGCCATCATCCGCATCTCGTGCATGGACACCAGGCATGTGGAAGGCCTGGCTTTCTTCCTGGCCATCCCCATCGTGCTAGTGCCTCTCTCCACAATCCTCGTGTCCTACGGCTACATTGCCGTCAAGGTTGCGGGCATCCGGTCTGCGGCTGGCAGGCGCAAGGCCTTCAACACCTGCTCATCCCACATGGCGCTGGTGTCCCTCTTCTATAGCAGCAGCATCTCCATGTAGATGCAGCCTGGGAATGTAGAAAGCCAGGACCAGGGCTAGTTCCTTACTCTGTTCTACCATCTGGCAACCCCCACCCTGAATCCTTTCATCTACATGCTGAGAAACAAAGACGTGCAGGGGGCAATGCAGAAGGTGCTGGGGAGAGACAGCTGCATACGGGGCGCTGGACCTCACTCACCACTGCGGGCATCCCAGGTGCCAGACCGAGCTGACCCCGGTGGGCTGCGGCTCTCTGGTCTGTAGAATCCATGGAGTGTCTGGTGCAGAGGCCGTGTGCAGGGTCAGCAGGATGCTGGACTGTGATTGTGGCAGGTCCAGGGCTCCCCAACTACAGGCCTGGCATCCGTGCTTGCCACTGAACAGACTCCCTGTCCATCCCAGAATACTATGCTGGCACTATTAAGTCAGATCTTGAGAAGGAGATGCTGTGGCAGAAAAACTGAGGCTGTGACAGGTATTTTGAGGTACAGGTGTTGCATTCTCAGTGTCCTTTTGTAGCAAAAGTCCTTGACCCTCCTGGAGACTCTGCTGTCACTTCTGTGCGCTCCTTCCTCTGCGCAATAAGTGATGGCAGCCTCGTTAAGAACAACACTTCTAAAAAAAAAAAAAAGAACAGCACTTCTTTAGAAGTGCAGGTCACAGGACACTTGTTTTTATTTTATTTATTTTTTATTTTTTTAATAATAAATTTATTTTTTTATTGGTGTTCAGTTTGCCAACATATAGAATAACACCCAGTGCTCATCCCATCAAATGCCCACCTCAGTGCCCGTCACCCAGTCACCCCCATCTCCCACCCACCTCCCTTTCTACCACCCTTAGTTCATTTCCCAGAGTTAAGAGTCTCTCATGTTCTGTCTCCCTTTCTGATATTTCCCACACATTTTTCTCCTTTCCCCTAATTCCCTTTCACTATTTTTAATATTCCCCAAATGAATGAGACCATATAATGTTTGTCCTTCTCCGATTGACTTACTCACTCAGCATAATACCCTCCAGTTCCATCCCCATCGAAGCAAATGGTGGGTATTTTTCGTTTCTAATGGCTGAGTAATATTCCATTGTATACATTAACCACATCTTCTTTATCCATTCATCTTTCGATGGCCACCGAGGCTCCTTCCACAGTTTGGCTATTGTGGACATGGCTGCTATAAACATCGGGGTGCATGTGTCCAAGCATTTCACTGCATCTGTATCTTTGGGGTAAATCCCCAGCAGTGCAATTGCTGGGTCTAGGGAAGATCTATTTTTAACTCATTGAGAAACCTCCACAGTTTTCCAGAGTGGCTGCACCAGTTCACATTCCCACCAACAGTGCAAGAGGGTTCCTTCTATCCTGAATGAGAGTCTTGCTGGATAAAGTATTCTTGGCTGTATGTTCTTCTCATGTAGGACCCTGAATATATCCTGCCAGCCCTTTCTGGCCTGCCAGGTCTCTGTGGAGAAGTCGCTGTTAATCAAATATTTCTCCCCATATAAGTTAGAGATTTCTTGTCTCTTGCTGCTTTAAGGATCTTCTCTTTATTGTTGGAATTTGCAAGCTTCACTATTAAATGTCCAGGTGCTGAGCAGTTTTTATTGATATTGGGGGGGATCTCTCTAATTCCTGGATCTGAATGCCTGTTTCCCTTCCCAGATTAGGAAAGTTTTCAGCTATGATTTATTCAAATACATATTCTGGACCTCTGTCCCGATTGGAACCCAATTAAATGTAGATTTTTCTTTCTGAGGCTGTCATTTAATCCCCTTAATCTATCCTCATTATCTTTTAATTGTTTTTCTCTTTTTTCCTCAGCTTCCCTCTTTGCCATCAACTAGTCTTCTATGTCACTCACTCGTTCTTCCACCTCGTTTACCCTCATCGTTAGGACCTCCAGTTTGGATTGTATCTCATTTAATTGATTTTTAATTTCGGCTTGATTAGATCTAAATTCTGCAGTGATGAAGTCTCTTGAGTCCTTTATGCTTTTTTCTAGAGCCACCAGTAGCCTTATAACAGTGCTTCTGAATTGGCTTTCTGACATTGAATTGTAATCCAAATTTTGTAACTCTGTGGGTGAGAGGACTGTTTCTGATTTTCTTTTGAGGTGAGGTTTTCCTTCTAGTCATTTTGCTAAGTGCAGAGTGGCCAAAAACAAGTTATATTGGGAAAAGGAGAATAAGAGAGAAGAGAAAGGAGAAAAGAAAAAGAAAAAAAAAGGAGGAAGGAAAAAAAGAGCAGAGAAGAAAAGGAAAAAAAAAGGAGTGGGGTGGGGAAGCAAACAGAAAACAAAAAACAAGGGGGAGTATCCTCTGATTCTGTACACTGTAAATCCCTTACTTCCCCTGGAACTTTCCAGGGCAACTTGGTCAATAGTTTGTTTTTCTGCTGTTGGTCAAGCTGGTCTTATGGGGGAGGGGCCTGCTGTGCTGATTCTCAGGTGTCAGCACTTGGGGGGGGTGGCTGCTCAGCACCCTACCTGGTGCAGGGCTCAGTGAAAGTTGTTTAACCTGTTTAACCTGTGAGGCCAATGTGAAGCTCTGTGGGGGTTGTTTATCCTGTGAGGCCCCAGGAGGAACAACAACAGCAGCAGCGGCGACCTCTCCAGCTCTGGAGTCAGCTCCTGCAGTAACTACCTGAGCTCTCTGTCTGCAGGGGCCTGGATGCTCCAGCGGCGACCTCTCTAGCTCTGGAGTCAGCTCCTGCAGTAACTACCTGAGCTCTCTGTCTGCAGGGGCCTGGATGCTCCGGGGGGGTGGGGGCCACTGATCTGCACAGCTCGGGCCGCCCGGTGGCAGGAGTGTCCTTGCTGTCCTGTGCCCTCTTCGTTTCTACCTGTCCGGGGGGAGCGCCGGATCTTGGGCAGTGTCCCCTGGCACCCTGGGCTCCCGGGCCTGCGCTGTTGGAATCCCGCTCCCGGCCCACAGTTCCCTCTGTGTGGAGCCTCTGCCCCAGCCGCCTCCGAGATGCTCCCAGGTCAAACCAAGTGCGCTGCAGCCCTTTATGGAGCCAGGTGGCGGGGTTTGGCGTGCTCTCACTGGGGTGCAGTTCCTCTGTTTGTGTATCTGGGAGCCTGCGGGCATCCCTGCCCCTCCTGGGATCCTGCTCTAAATCCCTGTGAGTGCCTTCCATCTGGGAAGATTGGTGAAGCTCCTGCTTCTCCTGGGCGGGGCTTTGCTGTCTTGTGGGCCCCTCCCCCTTGGCTGCCTTTTGTTTCTTTATTTCTTCCCCGCCGCCCCCCCCCCCCGTCTTCTTACCCTGATATAAGCATGAACTCTTCTCACTGTAGTATTCCAGCTCTTCTCTCTTTAAATCTCATGCCGAATTCGTAGGTTTTCAGGATGATTTGAGAGTTATCTAGGTAATTTGAGGGGACAGGTGACTTGGGGAACCTACTCTTCCGCCATCTTGCCCTGTCTCCTCCCTTTATTCCCTTTCACTATTTTTTATATTCCCCAAATGAATGAGACCATATAATGTTTATTCTTCTCCGATTGACTTATTTCACTCAGCATAATACCCACCAGTTGCATCCACGGTGAAGCAAATGGTGGGTATTTGTCGTTTCTAATGGCTGAGGAATATTCCATTGTATACATAAACCACATCTTCTTTATCCATTCATCTTTCGATGGCCACCGAGGCTCCTTCCACAGTTTGGCTATTGTGGACATTGCTGCTATAAACCTTGAGGTGCAGGTGTCCTGCCATTTCACTGCATCTGTATCTTTGGGGTAAATCCCCAACAGTGCAATTGCTGGGTCTAGGGCAGATATACTTTTCACTCTTTGAGGAACCTCCACACAATTTTCCAGAGTGGCTGCACCAGTTCACATTCCCACCAACAGTGTAAGAGAGTTCCCCTTTCTCCACATCCTCTCCAAAATTTGTGGTTTCCTGCCTTGTTAATTTTCCCCATTCTCACTGGTGTGAGGTGGTATTTCATTGTCGTTTTGATTTGTATTTCGCTGATGGCCAGTGATGCTGAACATTTTCTCATGTGCTTGTTGGCCACAACTATGTCTTCCTCTGTGAAATTTCTGTTCATTCCTTTTGCCCATTTCATGATTGGATTGTTTGTTTCCTTGCTGCCGAGTTTAATAATTTCTTTATACATCTTGGATACTAGTCCTTTATCTGATATTTACAAATATCTTCTCCCATTCTGTAGGTTGTCTTTTAGTTTTGTGGACCCTTTCTTTTTTTAAGATTTATTTATTTATGATAGACATAGAGAGAGAGAGAGAGAGAGAGAGAGAGAGAGAGAGAGGCAGAGACACAGGAGGAGGTAGAAGCAGGCCCATACTTGGAGACTGACGTGGGACTGGATCCCGGACCCCAGATTGCGCCCTGGGCCAAAGGCAGGCGCTAAACCACTGAGCCACCCAGGGATCACCTTGTTGACTATTTCTTTGGCTGTGCAAAAGCTTCTTATCTTGATGAAGTCCCAATAGTTCATTTTTGCTTTTGTTTCTCTTTCCTTCATGGATGTATCTTGCAAGAAATTACTGTGGCCAAGTTCAAAAAGGGTGTTGTCTGTGTTCTCCTCTAGGATTTTGATGGAATCTTGTCTCACATTAAGATCTTTCATCCATTTTGAGTTTATCTTTGTGTATGGTGCAAGAGAGAGGTCTAGTTTCATTCTTCTGCATGTGGATGTCCATTTTTCCCAGCACCATTTATTGAAGGGACTGTCTTTCTTCCAGTGGATAGTCTTTCCTCCTTTGTCGAATATTAGTTGACCATAAAGTTGAGGGTCCATTTCTGGATTCTCTATTCTGTTCCATTGATCTATGTGTCTGTTTTTTGTGCCAGTACCACACTGTCTTGATGACCACAGCTTTGTAGTATGACCTGAAATTTGGCATTGTGATGCCCCCAACTATCCTTTTCTTTTTTAATATTCCCCTGGCTATTCGGGGTCTTTTCTAATTCCACACATATCTTAAGATGATTTCTTCCAACTCTGCAAAGAAAGTCCATGGTATTTTGATAGGGATTGCATTAGACGTGTAAATTGCCCTGGGTAGCATTGACATTTTCACAATATTAATTCTTCCAATCCATGAGCATGGAATATTTTTCTATCTTTTTGAGTCTTCCTCAATTTCTATCAGAAGTGTCCTGTCATTGTTAGGGTATGGATCTTATACCTCTTTGTATGGTATTGGTATACCTCTTTGGTTTATTCCTAGGTATCTTATGATTTTGGGTACAATTGTAAATGGGATTGACTCCTTAATTTCTCTTTCTTCAGTCTCTTTGTTAGTGTATAGAAATGACACTGACTTCTATTGATTTTGTATCCTGCCACACTGCCACATTGCTGGATGAGTTCTAGGAATCTTGGGGTGGAGGCTTTTGGGTTTTCTGTGTAGAGTATCGTGTCATTGGCGATGAGGGAGAGTTTGACCTCTTCTTTGCCAATTTGAATGTCTTTTATGTCTTTTTGTTGTCTGATTGCTTCGGCTAGGACTTCTAGTACTATGTTTAATAGTAGTGGCGAGATTGGACATCCCTGTCTTGTTACTGATCTTAGGGGAAATGCTCCCAGTGTTTCCGTATTGAGAATGATATTTGCTGTGGGTTTTTTGTAGATGGCTTTTAAGATGCTGAGGAATGTTCCCTCTATCCCTACACTCTCAAGAGTTTTGTGATTTAGTTCTAATTTTAAAAGCATTATGGTCTGAAAATATGCAGGTGACGATCCCAGTCTTTTGGTATCGGTTCCAACCTTATTTGTGACCCAGTATGTGGTCTATTCTGGAGAAAGTTCCCTGTGCACTTGAGAAGAATGTGTATTCAGTTGCGTTTTGATGTAAAGTTTTGTCAATATCTATGAAATCCATCTGGTCCAGTGTATCATTTAAAGCTTTTGTTTATTTGGAGATGTTGTGCTTAGAAGACCTTTAGATTGGAGAAAGCACTACATTGTAGAAGCCTAAGTATAAGTGAATTATTATCTAAGTGTGTCTTTGGTTATTGATTGATTGAAATACTTGGCAGCTCCCACATTCGGGGCATATATATTGATGATTGTTAAGCCCTCTTCTTGGATATATCCCTTAAGTATGATATAGTGTCCCTCTTCATCTCTCACTACAGTCTTCGGGATAAATTTTAGTTTATCTGATATAAGGATGGCTACCCCTGCTTTCTTTTGAGGACCATTTGAATTGTAAATGGTCTTCCCACCTTTCATTTTCAGGCTGTAGGTGTCCTTATATCTAAAATGAGTCTCTTGTAGACAGAAAATAGATGGGTCTTGCTTTTTTATCCAGTCTGAAACCCTGCGCCTTTTGATGGGGTCATTAAGCCCATTCACGTTCATAGTTACTATTGAAAGATATGAATTTAGTGTCATCATGATATCTCTGCAGTCCCTGTTTTTGTGGATTGTTCCCTTGGACTTCCTCTTTCCATTACAGAGTCCCTCTTAGTATTTATTGCAGAGCCGGCTTGGTGGTCACATATTCTTTCAGTTTCTGCCTATCTTGTGAAGTTATGGAAATTCTCAGCTATGATTTGTTCAAATACATATTTTGGACCTCTGTCCCTTCTGGCACCCTCAGGACCCCAATTAAGCATCGATTTTTCGTCCTGGGGCTTCATTTATTTCCTTAACCTATCCTCATGATCTTTAATTGTTTTTCTCTTTTTTCCTCAGTTTCCCTCCTTGACATCAACTTGTCTTCTATGTCCCCCCCTGGTTTTTCTACCTTGTTAACCCTCATTGTTTGGACCTCCAGTTTGGATTGTATCTCATTTAATTGATTTTTAATTTCAGCCTGATTAGATCTAAATTTTGCAGTGTTGAAGTCTCTTGAATCCTTTATGCTTTTTTTTCTAGAGCCTCTGGTAGCTTTATAAAAGTGCTTCTGAATTGGCTTTCTGACATTGAATTGTAACCCAAATTTTGTAACTGTGCGTGAGGGGACTGTTTCTGATTCTTTCTTTCGAGGTGAGTTTTTCCTTCTAGTCATTTTGCTCAGTGCAGAGTTGCAAAAAAACAAGTTGTACTGGAAAAAGAAGAAAAAGAGAGAAACAAAAAAGGAAAAGAAAAAAAAAGGCGGAGGGAAGCAAACAGAAAACAAAAAACAAGAGGTAATATCCTCTGATTCTATATACTGTAAATCCCTCGACTTCCCCTGGAACTTTCCAGTGCTGCTTGGTCAATAATTTGCTTTTCCCTGTCCTTCTAGTTGGTCTTCTGAGGGATAGGCCTTCTGTGCTGATTCTCAGGTGTGTGCACCTTGGGGTGCCCAGCTTCCTGGCAGGTGCACCGCTGAGTGCAAGCTGTGTATCCTGTGAGGCTCCTGCTCAGTCCCAGGTACAGGTGACAGCAGGAGGATCAACAGTAGTTGCGGTGGCCAGCTGTCCAGCCCTAGAATCAGCTCCCTGTAACTACCGCAGCTCTCAGTCTGCAGGGGCCTGGATGCTCCAGGGAGGGCGCCAATCTGCACAGCTCGGGGCCCTGCTGCAGGAGCGTCCTTGCTGTCCTAGGCCCTCCCGGTCTCTGCCTCTCCCATGGGGAGCGCCAGATCTTGAGCTGTGTCCCCCAGTGCCCTGGACTCCTGGGCCTGTGCCACTTGAATTGGGCTCCCGCAGCCGCGCACCCCTCTCCGCGAGGAGCCGCTGCCCAAGCCGCTGCTGAGCTGGTCCCGAGGCCCTGTGGGGTGCGCACGGCAGTCCTTTTGGTAGCTCGGCCCACGGTGTGTGGTGCGCTCTCCCCCAGGGCGCAGTTTCTCTTTTAGTGCCCCTGGGAACCTGAGGGCATCCCTGCCCCTCCCGAGATCCTGCCTGAGCTCCGTGCAAGGGCCTTTCTGTCCCGGAAGATTGGTAAAGCTCCTCCTTCTCCGGGCCTGGGCTCTCTTGTCTTGGGGGCACTCACTGCGTGGCCTGAGCCCGGCTCCTCATGGGGGCCCCTCCCCCTTGGATGCTTTTTTATTTCTTTATTATTTTTTCCCGTCTTCCTTCCTTAATAGAAGTGCCAGCTCTTCTCACTGTAGCACTCCATTTGTTGTCTCTTTATTTTTTTTTTTTTTATAAATTAATTTTTATTGGTGTTCAATTTACCAACATACAGAATAACACCCAGTGCTCATCCCGTCAAGTGTCCCCCTCCGTGCCCGTCACCCATTCACCCCCACCCCCCGCCCTCCTCCCCTTCCACCACCCCTAGTTCGTTTCCCAGAGTTAGGAGTCTTTATGTTCTGTGTCCCTTTCTGATATCTCCCACACATTTCTTCTCCCTTCCCTTATATTCCCCTTCACTATTATTCATATTCCCCAAATGAGTGAGAACATACACTGTTTGTCCTTCTCCGATTGACTTACTTCACTCAGCATAATACCCTCCAGTTCCATCCACGTTGAAGCAAATGGTGGGTATTTGTTGTTTCTAATGGCTGAGTAATATTCCATTGTATACATAAACCACATCTTCTTTATCCATTCATCTTTCGATGGGCACCGAGGCTCCTTCCACAGTTTGGCTATTGTGGACATGGCTGCTAGAAACATCGGGGTGCAGGTGCCCCGGCGTTTCATTGCATCTGAATCTTCGGGGTAAATCCCTAACAGTGCAATTGCTGGGTCGTAGGGCAGGTCTATTTTTAATTCTTTGAGGAACCTCCACACAGTTTTCCAGAGTGGCTGCACCAGTTCACATTCCCACCAACAGTGTAAGAGGGTTCCCTTTTCTCCACATCCTCTCCAACATTTGTTGTTTCCTGCCTTATTAATTTTCCCCATTCTCACTGGTGTGAGGTGGTATCTCATTGTGGTTTTGATTTGTATTTCCCTGATGGCAAGTGATGCAGAGCATTTTCTCATGTGCATGTTGGCCATGTCTATGTCTTCCTCTGTGAGATTTCTCTTCATGTCTTTTGCCCATTTCATGATTGGATTGTTTGTTTCTTTGGTGTTGAGTTTAATAAGTTCTTTATAGATTTTGGAAACTAGCCCTTTATCCGATATGTTATTTGCAAATATCTTCTCCCATTCTGTAGGTTGTCTTTGAGTTTTGTTGACTGTATCCTTTGCTGTGCAAAAGCTTCTTATCTTGATGAAGTCCCAATAGTTCATTTTTGCTTTTGTTTCTTTTGTTTTCGTGGATGTATCTTGCAAGAAGTTACTGTGGCCAAGTTCAAAAAGGGTGTTGCCTGTGTTCTCCTCTAGGATTTTGATGGAGTCTTGTCTCACATTTAAATCTTTCATCCATTTTGAGTTTATCTTTGTGTATGGTGCAAGAGAGTGGTCTAGTTTCATTCTTCTGCATGTGGATGTCCAGTTTTCCCAGCACCATTTATTGAAGAGACTGTCTTTCTTCCAGTGGATCGTCTTTCCTCCTTTGTCGAATATTAGTTGACCATAAAGTTCAGGGTCCATTTCTGGATTCTCTATTCTGTTCCATTGGTCTATGTGTCTGTTTTTGTGCCAGTACCACACTGTCTTGATGACCACAGCTTTGTAGTACAACCTGAAATCTGGCATTGTGATGCCCCCAGCTATGGTTTTCTTTTTTAAAATTCCCCTGGCTATTCGGGGTCTTTTCTGATTCCACACAAATCTTACAATAATTTGTTCTAAGTCTCTGAAAAAAGTCCATGGTATTTTGATAGGGATTGCATTGAACGTGTAAATTGCCCTGGGTAGCATTGACATTTTCACAATATTAATTCTGCCAATCCATGAGCATGGAATATTTTTCCATCTCTTTGTGTCTTCCTCAATTTCTTTCAGAAGTGTTCTATAGTTTTTAGGGTATAGATCCTTTACCTCTTTGGTTAGGTTTATTCCTAGGTATCTTATGCTTTTGGGTGCAATTGTAAATGGGATTGACTCCTTAATTTCTCTTTCTTCAGTCTCATTGTTAGTGTATAGGAATGCCATTGATTTCTGGGCATTGATTTTGTATCCTGCCACGCTACCAAATTGCTGTATGAGTTCTAGCAATCTTGGGGTGGAGGCTTTTGGGTTTTCTATGTAGAGTATCATGTCATCGGCGAAGAGGGAGAGTTTGACTTCTTCTTTGCCAATTTGAATGCCTTTAATGTCTTTTTGTTGTCTGATTGCTGAGGCTAGGACTTCCAATACTATGTTGAATAGCAGTGGTGAGAGTGGACATCCCTGTCTGGTTCCTGATCTTAGGGGAAAGGCTCCCAGTGCTTCCCCATTGAGAATGATATTTGCTGTGGGCTTTTCGTAGATGGCTTTTAAGATATCGAGGAAAGTTCCCTCTATCCCTACACTCTGAAGAGTTTTGATCAGGAATGGATGCTGTATTTTGTCAAATGCTTTCTCTGCATCTAATGAGAGGATCATATGGTTCTTGGTTTTTCTCTTGCTGATATGATGAATCACATTGATTGTTTTACGAGTGTTGAACCAGCCTTGCATCCCGGGGATAAATCCTACTTGGTCATGGTGAATAAGTTTCTTAATGTGTTGTTGGATCCTATTGGCTAGTATCTTGTTGAGAATTTTTGCATCCATGTTCATCAGGGATATTGGTCTGTAATTCTCCTTTTTGGTGGGGTCTTTGTCTGGTTTTGGAATTAAGGTGATGCTGGCCTCATAGAATGAATTTGGAAGTACTCCATCTCTTTCTATCTTTCCAAACAGCTTTAGTAGAATAGGTATGATTTCTTCTTTAAACGTTTGATAGAATTCCCCTGGGAAGCCATCTGGCCCTGGACTCTTGTGTCTTGGGAGATTTTTGATGACTTCTTCAATTTCCTCCCTGGTTATTGGCCTGTTCAGGTTTTCTATTTCTTCCTGCTCCAGTTTTGGTAGTTTGTGGCTTTCCAGGAATGCGTCCATTTCTTCTAGATTGCCTAATTTATTGGCATAGAGCTGTTCATAATATGTTTTTAAAATCGTTTGTATTTCCTTGGTGTTGGTAGTGATCTCTCCTTTCTCATTCATGATTTTATTAATTTGAGTCTTCTCTCTCTTCTTTTTAATAAGGTTGGCTAATGGTTTATCTATCTTATTAATTCTTTCAAAGAACCAACTCCTGGTTCTATTGATCTGTTCCACAGTTCTTCTGGTCTCAATTTCGTTGAGTTCTGCTCGAATTTTAATTAACTCTCTTCTTCTGCTGGGCGTCGGGTCGATTTGCTGCTTCTTCTCTAGCTCCTTTATGTGTAAGGTTAGCTTTTGTATTTGAGTTCTTTCCAGTTTTTGAATGGATGCTTGTATTGCGATGTATTTCCCCCTCAGGACTGCTTTTGCTGCATCCCAAAGATTTTGAACAGTTGTATCTTCATTGTCATTAGTTTCCATGAATCTTTTTAATTCTTCCTTAATTTCCTGGTTGACCCTTTTATCTTTTAGCAGGATGGTCCTTAACCTCCACGTGTTTGAGGTCCTTCCAAACTTCTTCTTGTGATTGAGTTCTAATTTCAAGGCGTTATGGTCTGAGAATATGCAGGGGACGATCCCAATCTTTTGGTATCGGTTCAGACCCGATTTGTGACCCAGTATGTGGTCTATTCTGGAAAAAGTTCCATGTGCACTTGAGAAGAATGTGTATTCAGTTGAGTTTGGATGTAAAGTTCTGTAGATATCTGTGAAATCTATCTGGTCCAGTGTATCATTTAAAGCTCTCGTTTCTTTGGAGATGTTGTGTTTAGAAGACCTATCAAGGGTAGAGAGAGCTAGATTGAAGTCACCAAGTATAAGTGTATTATTATCTAAGTATTTCTTTACTTTGGTTAATAATTCGTTTAAGTATTTGGCAGCTCCCACATTCGGGGCATATATATTGAGGATTGTTAAGTCCTCTTGTTGGATAGATCCTTTAAGTATGATATAGTGTCCCTCTTCGTCTCTCACTACTGTCTTCGGAGTGAATTTTAGTTTATCTGATATAAGGATGGCTACCCCTGCTTTCTTTTGAGAACCATTTGAATGGTAAATGGTTCTCCAACCTTTTATTTTCAGGTTGTAGGTGTCCTTCTGTCTAAAATGAGTCTCTTGTAGACAGCAAATAGATGGGTCCTGCTTTTTTATCCAGTCTGAAACCCTGCGCCTTTTGATGGGGTCATTAAGCCCGTTCACGTTCAGAGTTACTATTGACAGATATGAGTTTAGTGTCATCATGATATCTATTTAGTCCTTGTTTTTGTGGATTGTTCCACTGAACTTCTTCTTAAAGGGGAATTTTAAGAGTCCCCCTTAAAATTTCTTGCAGAGCTGGTTTGGAGGTCACATATTCTTTCAGTTCCTGCCTGTCTTGGAAGCTCTTTATCTCTCCTTCCATTTTGAATGAGAGCCTTGCTGGATAAAGTATTCTTGGTTGCATGTTCTTCTCATTTAGGACCCTGAATATATCCTGCCAGCCCTTTCTGGCCTGCCACGTCTCTGTGGAGAGGTCTGCTGTTACCCTAATATTCCTCCCCATGAAAGTCAGGGACTTCTTGTCTCTTGCTGCTTTAAGGATCTTCTCTTTATCTTTGGAATTTGCAAGCTTCACTATTAGATGTCGAGGTGTTGAACGGTTTTTATTGATTTTAGGGGGGGATCTCTCTATTTCCTGGATCTGAATGCCTGTTTCCCTTCCCAGATTGGGAAAGTTTTCAGCTAGGATTTGTTCAAATACATATTCTGGCCCTCTGTCCCTTTCGGCGCCCTCGGGAACCCCAATTAAACGTAGGTTTTTCTTCCTTAGAGTGTCATTTATTTCCCTTAATCTGTCTTCATGGTTCTTTAATTGTTTATCTCTTTTTTCCTCAGTTTCCCTCTTTGCCATTAACTTGTCTTCTATGTCACTCACTCGTTCTTCCACCTCGTTAACCCTTGTCGTTAGGACTTCTAGTTTGGATTGCATCTCATTCAGTTGATTTTTAATTTCTGCCTGATTGGATCTAAATTCTGCAGTCATGAAGTCTCGTGAGTCCTTAATGCTTTTTTCTAGAGCCACCAGTAGCTGTATAATAGTGCTTCTGAATTGGCTTTCTGACATTGAATTCTAATCCAGATTTTGTAGCTCTGTGGGAGAGAGGGCTGTTTCTGATTCTTTCTTTTGAGGTGAGGTTTTCCTTCTAGTCATTTTGCTCAGTGCGGAGTGGCCAAAAACAAGTTGTATTGGGAAAAGGAGAGAAAGAGAGAGAAGGAAAGAAAAGAGAAAAAGAAAAAAGAAAAAGAAAAGAAAAAGGAAAGAAGAGAAGAAAAAGGGAAAGAAAAAGAAAGAAAGGTGAAAAAAAAAGGGGGGTGGGGGAAGCAATCAGAAATCAAAAAGAAAAGAAAAAAGAAAAGCAAAAAAAAAAAAAAAACACGGGGGAGTATTTCTGTAGACTTTAAGTCCCTTGACTTCCCCTGGAACTGGTCCGTCCAGCTGGTCTTCTGGGGGAGGGGCCTGTTGCGCTGATTTTCAGGTGTTAGCACTTGGGGGAGCTGCTCTGCCCCTGCCTGCTGCAGGGCTCAGCGGGGGTTGTTTACCCCGTGAGGTCTCAGGAGGAACAGTCGCAGTTGCTATGGCAACTCTGGAAGCCTGGATTCAGCCTCTGCAGGAACTACGGGGCTTGGAGCTCTCGGTTTTCCATCTGCAGGGCCTGGAGGCTCCGGGGCGGGGCCGCTGATCTGCTCAGCTCGGGGCAGGAGCGTCCTTGCTGTCCTGGGCCCTCCTGGCCTCTGCCTGTCCCGGGGGGAGGCCGGATCCTGGGCTGTGTCCCAGCGCCCTGTGCTCCGGGGCCTGCGCTGTTGGATTCGCGCTCCCGCCCCGCAGCCCCCTCCTTGGAGCCGCCGCCCGAGCCCCTCCGAGCTGCTCCGGTCGGTCCCGCCGTATTTGTTGTCTCTTTAAATCTCAGACCGAATTTGTAGGTTTTCAGGATAATTTGAAAGTTATCTAGGTAAGTTGGTGGGGACAGGTATCTTGGGGACCCTACTCTTCTGCCATCTTGACCCCTCCCCTTTGACTTGTTCCTTTATGGCCTTTATTATGTTGAAGTGTTTTCCCTCTAAATCCACTTTGAGTTTTTATCAAGAATGGATGTTGAACTTTGTCAGGTATATAAACATATGAATGTTATTTGCTTCAGTATTCTAAGACCCATCATCTAGAACTACCAGTTGAGTTTGCAAGGGTTATGACACATGTAAATAGAATGTAGCTTCATTTTTAATTATGAACAATGGGAAATGCCCTTGGTGATTAGGTTTTCATGATACATGTGCACAGCATATATTGATATGAAAAATACATCCATGATCTTGTCAGTGACCAAAATTGCCAGGAAGTCCTGAGTCTGTTTTACTCTGGTTTGTTTTCTCAAGTCTTGCATTCTTCTCTTGGAATGAGGAGTTTGCTATGCTGAGTGTGTTTATAATTTTTAACCTTCAAATTTTTGATACCATCTGCCTCCTGACATTTTACCCAATGTTCTGTCCCAAGCTGAAAGACAAATTGATGTACTAAGATTGAAGAAATCACCTTAGTCTGGGTATCTTCAAGGCAGAAGCTGTACCCAGTGTAGATAGTCTAGGATCCCCCAGAGCAGGGATATAGGGCAAGGACAAAGATGGATTTGGCCATAACTAAGAGTGACTGGTGCTCCATCCCATGGGGGCCAGATAGCTGAGTGAAGTGATATTATGATATAATAAGAAACATATATATTGGTCTTAGTCAATAGCCCATAATTTCTGGCATTTAACTCCCCAAATCCTTCTAATTTTGTCGGTCATTAGAACAATAATCATTCATTATAATATTATTTTTTTCCTCTTGCTTCCTGAAATATTTACAGTGGTAAAGTTTTAATGGCTGCCATTTGTTATTTCTACATTAAAAAAGTATCCCTTTCAACCACACTTGAGCTTATGATAATGAAATGACGTTTGGAAAATCTCTTGATATACACCAGACCAGGGTCATTGCCAGGAGACTCACTCACATGATTAGAAAATTAGAACTTTCAGTTTCCAATCCTGCCCTGACATCTGGGGTGGAGAGATTGGCTGGGTTTTGAGTTAATCACTAATGGACAATGATTTCATCAGTAATGCCTAGATAAAGAAGCCTCCATAAGAGCTCAAAAGAAAAGGGTTTGGGAGCTTCTGGGTTGGTGAACAAAAACTCATCCATATGCTGTGAGGATGATGCACTCCAAACTCTATGGGTGCAGAAACTCCTGTGCTTGGGACCCTTCTGTACCTCACCCTATGTATCTATATCTCTTCATCTGGCTATTTATTTATATCATTTAATATCCTTTTGAATAGACAAGTAATCTAATAAGTAAACTGTCTGAATTCTGTGAGCCACTATAGTAAAGTAACCAAACCTGAGGAGGGAGTTATGGGAAACTCTGCTTTACAGCTGGTGGGTCAGAAGCACAGTGCAAGACACCTGGACTTGCAATTGACATCTAAAGTGGGGGCAGTCTTCTGGGACTGAGCTCTTAACCTGGGGGGTCTGATGGTATCTCTGGGTAGAGTAGACAAACTGGGTTAAATTATAACACCCAGTTTGTGTCAGGGAATTGTTTGGTGTGATAAAAACACCCAAATACAAATATAGCCCAGATCAGTCCGCTGAGGGATGAAGTGAAAACACATTTCCATCATCTCGTGTTCATGTGGTCAGTGTATCTTCATTTCCAGGCTCTGCATGCTTAAATTCATCATGATCTTCACAGCAAGCAGTATGCAAGGAGACCCAGTATGCAAGTGGGGAAACCAAGGTTAGCCTCTGATTCAGCACATTCACAGGGCTCTAGGGGCTCCACTTGTGCCATGTGTATTGCATTAGACTCTTTTTATCATAGATTAAGTAATGATTGCTGTTATACAGATACAAAAATATTCTGGGTGCAGTTTTGTCTTTCCTGCATTATTCCCACATACAGAAAGGACTTTCACAATGCCTTAACCATCACCACGGCATCTCGTACAATACCACCTGTGTCCAGGGAACACATTTTAAAACAAAGGGAGAGTGGTATTAGGGTCACCATTGGAATTTATGATTCTTACTTCATACTTTAGTGTTCAGAAGCAGCAAGCTGGGGGATCCCTGGGTGGCACAGCGGTTTGGCGCCTGCCTTTGGCCTAGGGCACGATCCTGGAGACCCGGGATCGAATCCCACGTCGGGCTCCCGGTGCATGGAGTCTGCTTCTCCCTCTGCCTGTGTCTCTGCCTCTCTTTCTCTCTCTGTGTGACTATCATGAATAAATAAAAATTAAAAAAAAGAAGCAGCAAGCTGGAGAGATTGATGGAATGGACCAGTAAGGTTCAGATATGGGACAAGCTGAGAAACGATATTGCACAGATAATCACTGCTTTCCTACAGGAGCAGTAAATGCCCAAAGCCTGCAGTCAGTGTGTGAGGCCATCTTCCCCATAACTTGACACCTGGATCCAGGAACCAATGAGTGAGATCAGAGTGTCTTCACTCACTGTTATACATCATAGTCTAGTTGAAAATTTTTGCTTGGAGAATGTCACTTAAAGTTTGGGCTTGGTGAGTATGATAGTTAATCTGATGTATCCCCTTGGCTAGACTATTATACCCAGTTTTTGTTCAAACACCAGCCTAGACGTTGCTATAGAGATATTTTTTTAAAAATATGATTAACATTAAATCAATAGACAAAGTATATTATCTTCTAAAGTATAGGTGGATGTCATCCATGCAATGAAGGCCTTAAGAGAAATGAATGAGTTCCCCTGAGGATGAAGAAATTCTGACGTCAGACTGCCTCTGGATTCAAGATGCAACATTAACTCCTGCCAGAATTTCCAGCTTGCTGGCCTGTCCTGCAGAATTTAGATTTGCCAAACTCCAAATCACATGAGCCAATTCCTTAAGATTAATCTCTCTTCTCTATCCTTCCTTTCTTCCCTCCCTTCCCCTCCCTCTCTCTGTGCCTATGTTTATTTCTTATCTACCTATCTACCTATCCATCTATCTATCTATCTTTTTAAAAGATTTTATTTATGCATTCATGAGAGACAGACAGAGGCCAAGACACAAGCAGAGGGAGAAGCAGGCTCCATGCAAGGAGCCAACACGGGACTCAATCCCGGGTCTTCAGGATCACGCCCTGGGCTGAAGCTGGCGCTAAAACGCTGAGCCACCCAGGCTGCCTGTCTATCATCTATCTATCTATCTATCTATCTATCTATCTATCTATCTATCATCTATCTATCATCTATCTATCATCATCATCTATCTATATCTATCTATCTATCATCTATCTGTCATCTATCATCTATCATCTATCAAACTTGCATTGCTGTTATAGAATGTTGCAAGGAGAAATAATTGGGGAAGAAACTTCTGGTACTTGCCCAATAGTCCTGCACAAGGAAAAATACAACATTCCAACAAAGCTAAGATATCAAATACTAAAATCCCACAGGAATTAAAAAGGATGAAGTTATGGTTCACCTCACCAGGTAAAGAATCCCTTTCTAGTTAAGACGCTGAAAAGAAGTTAGGGGACCATGGATTGGATGGTGAAAGAAAAAGCTGTGACTAAAAGCTCTTATCTTATACTTGTCAGGAGTAATGGGGATTGTTAGCAGCTATGTTTTAAGTTAAATTATTGCCCTCCCTTCTATCCTACTAAGTTATGTGAAAAACAATGGTGGTGGCTAATATTTTAGGTCTCCAAGAATTTATTCCTGAATTGATATCACTTCTTGTGATATAGTAGCTGTTTATATGTCCCTGAAGTTGGAGATGTGAACTTTCACCTAAATTAGAGACCAGGAGAGAGAGGAAGAGCAATGAAGATGGACTCTGCCCCAGGAGCTTCACCCTCTACTTTCTCCAACTTGCTCTGTGTTCCACCTGCAGAGATAACACCAGTGGGACCGTAGCCTTTAGCTTGTGGTTATATTCAGCCAGTGGGGGCCCATAACAGGAGGTAGAAAAGAGGGAGTAGAGTTAGGTCAGCACAGTGACCCCTGCTCTTTCTTATTGGGAGTGCCACATCTTTTTGTTTCTCTTCCCTAAAAATAATAGCTCCTCCTGAACATCTGACACCACACAGCCCTTCTGTCTTCGGGTTCCTGTAACTGCTGCTGTCCTCTTGCCTTTGTCCACAAGTAGTCATGGTCTCCACTGGGACTAGCCCCAGTTAAGATACTACCCCTGGAAATTTCTCTGCAGTCTGCCCACACTACAGGTGATTTTCTCTTTATTAAATATCATTCAAATGACCCAATTTTATATCTGTTTCTCAAGGGGACCCTGATTAACACAATTGCCCAGTAATTGCCTGACCAGTTTGATTATAAACCCAGGTCCTCTGGCTCAAATCCAGATTCATTTCCATTCTTCCTCATAGCTGAGATGGGATGGCAGGTTATCTGGAAGACAGCTTTGGTTTCCATTACCTTATTAAATCAAGAAAGAGGAGTGCCACTCTTTTTCACGTCAGAGGCAGACATGTTACCTGAGTACCACTCTTGATCCTGGCACCTGAAGTGCTTTATAGAGAAGCATAGAGTGGTACAATATGAAATAGAGAATCAATGAAAACAAATAGATATGATGTGATTTTTGGTATGCAGGTGGATTTCACTTTTTAAGGCATATTTGTGAAGTAAATGAAATTATATCCACAATCTATTTCCCTCCCCAACTGCCAGTATGTGGCCAATGTTTGTGAAAAAAATGCAGTTCTTGTAATATTTTCCACAATAATAAATATCCTGTGGAGTATTTTAAGAAAATAATTCAATAAAAAAGAAACCTTCATACATCCCATAACATAGCAAAACATAAAGATAGCCTAAATGTCTACAAATAGAAATACATGGAAACTAAGGAATACCTACTGATTAGACTGTCATGCATTATTTCCAAAAACATCATGAGACTGTGCTAGTGTGAACATTTTAATGTCATTTAATGAATAAAGGACTCAAGAAGAAACGGCACTCTGAAACTGCCTGGATTAAAATATGAGCTTCCTGAATCTACGTTCTGTTAATTTGGGTCTCAGTTTCCTCATTTATAAAATGGGGACAGGGGAACCTGGGTAGCTCAGCTGTTGAGTATCTGCTTTTGGCTCAGATCATGATTCCGGGAATTGAGTTCCATATCAGGCTCCCCGCAGGGAGCCTGCTTCTCCCTCTGCCTGGTCTCTGTCTCTCTCTGTGTCTCTCATGAATAAATAACATAAAAATAAAAATAAAACAAGGACAATGATGATGCCTAATTAATCACTTTAGTGTGAAAATTAGATGAGCAAAGCCAGATAAGTTGTTTAGAAATGTACCTGGCAAAGCTATGACTTCAGGTATGTCAGATGTCATCAACTACGTATGTCAGCTGTGATGGCTGTCATTCCCATTGGTAAAGGAAATAGAAAGTTATACCTGTACTGTACTAATCCTTGCTTGTGAATGAGCAAACAAGGGAACTGGGTAGAAGAAAATATGAAAAACCATCAATATGTGGATAGAATGCAGATAACTTTTTGGTTTTATAAATTTTTTATAATCTTATTTTATGTTTACAATAAATATATACATGTGTGAATCATTGGTTCTCATTTTCTACAGACCTGTGGACTCTTCATTTCCATTAGCAATGAAGCTGTTTTAAGGAGGCAATCATTGATAAAGCTGAGCCGTTATCAACACCAATGTTCTACCTGTGTATATTAACACCCAGATTTCCCAATATATGTTGGTATTAACCATATGAGAATCTAAATGTCACATTTAGAAATGTGTTTAATTCAGAGAAGGGGAGAGACATTTTCTGGAGGTGTGAATCTCAGGGAGAAAGGCCACCTAAAGAATAACTGAAAATATTGTTGCAAGTACATGATTTTGTGGATTCCTCCCCTTAATCCAAGGCTGAAACACAAATGAATGCCATCTTTTCTGTCTGATCAGAATATTCTCATTTCCAAAATGGCAACATCATCAACTTTACAACACTATTTTGAGATTTAAATCTGTGAACTTGATTTATCTGTCTTAGGGTAGTGTGGTGTGCTCATTTTTATAACAACCAGAAATGGGTCTCATTTTAAGAATGAAGGAATGGGGGTTCCTGGGTGGCTCAGTTAGTTAATTGTCTGACTCTTGATTTCAGCTCGGGTCATGATCTTAGGGTCCTGGAATTGAGCCCAGCGTCTGGCTCCATGATCATTGAGGAGTCTGCTTGAGATTTTCCCTCTCTCTCTCCCTCTGCTCCTCCCCCCTCTCACAAGGTACTCCCTCTCTCTCTGAAATAAATAAGTCTTAAAAAAAGAATGAGTGCATGCTTGGACATGTGAGTAAAGTAAGCAAATGTACTAATGAATGAATGAAAACATCTTTACATATATTGAAACAGGAAGGTGTATAGTTGAACAGGAAAATCAGTAATTCAGTAGTTAGAGATAAATCAGTGCAGTATATTATTGATGAAACTGCTGATGTACTGGCAATCAATTGCAGTTCTACTCCTGAGATGTTTGCATTTTCCAACTCCTACTACTGAAGGGATATGGACTGTTTTACTCCCAACACTTCTGACACTAAACGTGTGAGACTTTTCCACACCAATAGCCAATTCTCCAACTCTCTGGACACCTATATTAAATGAAATTCTAACACTAATACCCAGAGTTAGCACAGACTCCTGAGGTTTGAGTGCTCAGACCCAACAAGACCGCCTCAGTTCGGAAGGCAGTTGTCAGTGCCAGGTTGCCACCACATATATGACCAAATGGCTATAAAGAAAGGGTTCCCATGATCCTTACCTCAACTTTAATAATTTGCTAAAATGTTTCACAAATCACAGGGAAGCACTTACTGATTTATTATAAAATATAAAAAAAGAACAACCAATGAATGATGTACATGAGGTGAGGTCTGGAAGGTTCCCTAGTGGATATCTATTCCTGTGGAGTTTGGGGTATTGCACTTAAATCTCCAAACACCATCATTTAGTTTTAAGGAAGTTCCATTTAGTAGCCATGATTGATTAAATTATTGGTCATTGGTGACTGAACTCAGCCTTCAGCCCTTCTTCCTTTCCTGAAGGTCAGGGAAGGTCTAAAGGTTCCAACCTTCTAATCACATGTTTGGTTTCTCTGGTTACCAGCCTCTATCCTGAAGCTATCTGCAGGCCCTGCTTTGAGTTACCTCATTGGAGTAAATCAGGTATGATTGAAATGGCCTCATTATGAATAACTAAAGATATACCTCTCACCCAAATCACTCAAGAAATCCCAAGAGCCCTGGAAACTGTGTCATTAGGCACAAAGACCATGAAGGATTATATTACGAAGGATTGCAGGCAAAATGGTGAACATGTGTATGGATAGATAGATAGATAGATAGATAGATAGATAGATAGATAGACAGAATTAGATCTCAGCATAAGCCCTTAATAGTTTTGTGATTGCTTAACCTTTATCAAATTAATAATATTTGCCTTGTGGAATTGTTACAAATATTAGGAAAAAATGAAAAAAAAACTTCACACAGATTAGTCATATCCAAAGTCAATTAGTATAAACAATTAACAAAATAACAATGAACATATATAATTATACAAGCAATTAACAAAGGAGAATTAGCATATATATTACATGTATATAACAATATAAATGGCTAACAAAACAATAGGTTTAGTAACAAAAAGTAAAATACTTTCTCTTTGCCTTGGCTTGGAAATGATGTATGAGCACACTCATATCAGATTGTCATCTACCTTGAACTCCAACAACATTGGAACAGAAACCACATCCCAAGTATCCTGCCACTCCAATCAATTTTGATATATTTCAATCTTTTCTTTCTCCTCACTAGTTACTAAAGTGTCTAAATATGCCCCCATGGCCCTGCAAAGCCACAGCACTTCTCTAACACAATGTGCCTGAGAGCCGTCTTCACATCCTTGTTCCTGAGCGTGTAAATCAAGGGGTTCAGCATTGGGGTGATCACAGTGTAGAAGAGGGCTATGAACTTGCCCTGTTCATGGGAGTTACTCTTGGCTGGCTGGAGATACATAAAAATGATGCTCCCATAGAATAGAGCCACAACTGCCACATGGGAGGAGCAAGTGTTGAAGGCCTTTCTCCGTCCTTCTGTTGACCTGATCTTCATCACAGCCCAGGCAATGTGGCCATATGAGACCAGGATGAGACCCAGGGGCAAGACAACAAAGATAAAGCTAGCCACATACATCTCCACCTCATTGAGGCTGGTGTCCACGCAAGTCAATTGCATAATGAGGGGCATCTCACAGAAGAAGTGATCAATGCGATTGTTCCCACAGAGCGGCAGGAGCATAGTGAGTGTGGAGCCCACCATGCTGGTGGTCAGACCCCCAAGCCATGAGGCAAGGGCCAAGCTGAGGCAAAGCTGTGGATGCATGATGACGGTGTAATTAAGTGGCCTACAGACGGCAGCATAGCGGTCGTAGGACATGACTGCCAGGAAGACACATTCAGTGGCTCCCAGCCAGTGGGAGATATAGAATTGGACCACACACCCTCCATAGCTTATGGTTTTCTGTGGTCCCCAGAGGTTGACAAGAAGTTGTGGGACAATGCTTGTGGTAAAGCTAATGTCAAGGAAGGAGAGGTTAGCAAGAAAGAAGTACATAGGTGTGTGGAGGTGCACATCCATGCAGGAAACCAGAATGATGATGCCATTGCCCAAGATAGACACCACATAAAACCCTAAGACAACGATGAAGAGGATGGATTCTAGGGAGGGTCGTGCAGAGAAGCCCAGGAGTACAAAGACTTCTGGAGAACTTACATTGGCTATTCCCATCATCATGTGAAGCCAGGAGTGGGGCAAAAAGGCCACCTGTGGTGAATGGGGGTAGGGGCACAGAATATGAAGCCCCAAGTGATTATATCAGTTAGCAAACTTCAAACATAATTTTATACTTATTTTGTTGAAAGCATCTACTCAAATGCTCCATGGATGATGTTGCATCATCTTCTTGAAGGCCATTTTGGAGAGACATGAAAATATGCATACCTAGCAGAAAATGGACATTCATGTAAAGTTCTTGGCACTGATTATTTTATTGAAACATTGCTTATAGTAGCAACATCTGGAGTCAACCTGAATGTCTAGTGATGGGGTTTTTCTTGGGTAAAAGATGGCATTTCATGTGATGAAACACTACAGAGGCACTAAAATCATGCTGGTGGTAGTCACTCTCCAGTTAATGGGCACATGGAGTCCATCATATCATTTCTCTTACTCTTAAATCCCACAATCAGCAAATTTTTGCTTTGACATTAAATTCAGATTCCATCACTTCTTCAGCCTCCCTGCTACCACCCTGGGCTATGCTATGATAAATCTAATATCCTAACTTGTCTTTTTGCTTTCTGCCTTAATTCCCTTCAGAGTATTCTCAACATAGCAGCCAGAAAATTACATTAGGATACAATATGATCATATTGCTCCACTGCTTAGCACTCCTGTTTTCCTAGAGCAAGGCTTGCAGTGCCTTTCCCCCAAGACATCCATCCACAGCTCAACTTCATACCTCCTTCAGGTTGTTTTTCAAAAGGAATCTTTCATTGAAGCAAAAGCATTATTTTTCAAAGTATTTATTTAAGTTCTAGTTAGTTAACCTACAGTGTAATATTAGTTTCAGGTGAACAATATAATGATTCAGTACTTCCATACAATGAAGCAAAGGTGCTACTTAGTATTGAAACTCCTCCCAGCTCCCTTTTCTTCCTTTTCTGCTTTATTTTTATTAATAGTACTTATCACTATAGGACAAACACGCTAGTCTGAGTTACTATGTTTGTACCTCTGCTAGAGTTTAAACTCCACGGACTTCTGGCTTTCTGTTTACTTTGTTTGCTTCTGGCTCTGCAATGCCTAGCCCAGTACTGATACACAACGATCCCTCAATCAATAGTCACTGAATGAGCAAACTGTGGAACAGGTCACTAGAATGTGTACATGGTTATAGTGACAGAAGAACCAGAGTAATATGAAGGCATCATTAAGGAATGCTCAGTGTAATCTCACAGTAGTGTTGTCAGGAAGGAACTCTTGGAACTGTCAGAGTCATGTACTGCTGACATTATTCCTTCTTCTTATGCAGGTTGAAGAAAGCAAACCTTCGGACCATGCAAGAAGCTAGAAATCCCCATAGAGAAACATGGACATCTTCAGTGTGCTTCAGATGTCCTTGAAAAGTTCTGAAGTCTTTCTTACAAAAACATTAATATATTTCTTCCTTGTCTTTTAAAAGGAAGAGTAAGTGCATTATAATTAGAAATCATGCAAATATGAAGAACAGAGCAGCTATAAACTCAACGATCCCTTTTAAAATCCCAGGGAATGAAACTTGCTCATCTCTAAAACTGGAAGTTGACCAAGTTAAATAGAATTTGAACACACATGTTTATTCACAGATTTTCAAAGTACCTGTAGAGATTCCATCATGCACATGTAAAAATAGGGCTCAGAGAGCTTCAGGCATTTGCCAAAATTTACTCACAGAAAGCAGTGTGGACCTCACAGAGCCATAGAACTGAGACAGTTGTCTGGTTTGCAAATCAGAGAGCAGAGCAGCAGTGACGCTCTGAAAAAGCATCTGGGAAATAGATTGTGACCCCCTGCAAACTGGGGAAGCATAGAGAGCCACAAGGACATGGGTAGCTTCCTAATGTGGGTGTGAGAGAGAAGTCACCAAGGGTATCTTGGTCAGATATGTGCATCTGAGCCACAACACAATGAGGTGATCACCCCACACAGAGAGTCATCTTAGATGAGTGAATGAAAACATGGAAAAGTAAAGGACAAAACTCAAAACTCTATGTCCCCTGAGAATGTGTCCCCTCCATGGAGATTTGGAAAAATTGTGGATTCACTTATGAAGAAAATGTATGAATATCACCAAGAGATGGCCACCATAAGGTCAGTCATGAGATAACAGTTCAGTAGAATTTCTGAGGAAGTAGGGACCTTTGTGGTGATATGATCTATTTCTAGAAATGTTCATGGTTTACCCAAAGTACCAGAGCTGATCAGTGCTGGGGTGAGCTTGAGCTACACTCAAGACATTCAGATTCTTAGTATGAAAATAACGCTACCAGCAAAGGAGGTTTGCTCATTTGCAGAGAATCACCAACACAGTCACAATAATCATTCTTGAAAATGTGACTTCGCCCCAAGTCCTGTGGTACTATGACAAAGAAAGATAGCATAGTGACAGTTGTGAAAATGTTTTGAGTTCACATTTTAAGTCAATTATGCAGTCACAAACTCTTCTTCTGGCTGTAGGTAACCTGACAAAATACCAGACATCCAGAAGAACAAATCAGATTATTGAAATGGATCACTGTTCATCAACTTTAACTGGAATTACCAGAAACTCTGATCCCAATTCATCTAAAATATCATAAAAAAACCACAAACAGACAAATGAACAAGCAAACAAATCCAAGAATGTCACTTACAGATGGTGGGCTAGCTGCAGCACCTCCCTCTATAGAGAGTGGAAATGTTGAATAATGGGGAATATTTTCCTTCAAAGATTGGTAAAACCCATGAATTCAATGGATGTGGCATTAAAAAGTAGGGAAGTAGCAATGGCTTTGGAGAAGCCCTAAAAATATTGGAAATCTCCAAGTCTTTGGTGGCAGAAGTCTTAGATTCTGTTCAAATGCATGTCTAAATAACACATTTTTAAGTTTTAAAATCAGAATAGGCTTACATTAGAAAGAAACATTTTTTTCCTATGAAAATTGTTAGCAAAAAGAGTGAGGATGACTCTCAGTGTTTCCAGGAAGAGAAATATATGCCAACTCTCAAAGGATCTAGTGTGTTGTAAATAATGTATAATCACAAGACACTTGTTTTATCTTCTGGAGCATTCAGGAGGGAAGCAGAGGGTGATGTATATGTCAGGGGATTGAAATTGCTAGGAAAGAAGCTTTGGGGATTTGTTTTTCCCTTTTGAATAATTACAATTTCATTGTAACCAAACTAATTGATTTCTTTTATGAATAAAACACTATTGTAAGTGTTTTTTACTGCCAAACACTGTTTACAGAACATAGAATCAAACCTCTCTACAGAAAGATTTATCACACAGTGGAGGACAGAGCCTGAAGTATTTGCTCATTACAATTTTGGTACATGTTGCTATAGATTTTCTTTAAAATTCAATAATATAATTATTGGTGTCCACCACAGCAATGAACTGATATCTTTTCTTTAAAAATGAGCCTATTTTTCTTGTGGTAAAATACACATAACATTAATTTAGCATCGTAATAATTTTTTAAGTATACAAATCAGTGAAATTAAGGGTGTTCACAGGACAGTGCAGCCCTCACCAACATCTAGTTGCAGAACTTTCTTGTTGCTCCAGGTGTAGCCGTGACAGAGTCACTCTTCATTTGCTTTCTTTCTCCAGGCTTTGGCAACCACTGATCTGCTTTGTCCCTAAGGATTTACCTATTGTGGATATTACACATAAATGAAATAATATGTTTTGTGGCCTTTTGTGTTTGGATTCTTTCACTTAGCATATGTCTTGCTCATCCACATTACGGCATATGTTTTGCTCATTCTTGTAACTGAATATTATTCCATTGTGTGCCTTCGCCATATTATATTTACCTATTTATTTGCTGATGTATATCGGGTGTATTTGTTGGATATTTTGGCTATTTCTACCTTCAGCTATTATGAATTGAGTTTTTCTGAACATTTCTCTACAAATTGTGTTTGAATGCCTGTTTTCAATTATTTCAGGTATACACTTAGGATTGGACTCACTGGGACATGTGAGAACTCTGATTAATTTATGGGGGAACTGTCAAACTTTTCACAGTGACACATCATTGATATTCCTATAAGCACTGCATTGTATGTTCTGATTTTTCCACATCTTCACCACTACTTTTTATTTTCCACTTAAGGTTTTTTTTTTTTTTTGTAATAATCCTGGTGGGTGTGAAGTCACATTTCCTTCTAGTTTTGATTTGTACTTCCCTAAAGATTGATGATATTGTGCATCTGTTCATGTACTTTTGGTCACTTTATCTTTTTTGAAGCAGTATTTAATCAGGTTCTTTGCCCACTTTTAATTGCATTGTTTGTCTTTTTGTTGTTAAGAATTTAGTTCTTTTTATATTCTGATTATTAGATACTTTATAGATAGATCATTTGCAAACAGTTTCTTTTATCTGTGTGTTGTTTTTTTGGTCACTTTTTTCATAGTGTCCTTTGACAAAGAATTTTTTTTCACAAATTCCAATCTATTTTCCTTTTGCTTCTTATATGTTTGTGCATCACTGATGTCTGATGTCTGTGTGTCCAAATCTCCTCTTTTTATGACACCAGTCACTTGGATTGGGTTCCACCCTAATGGCCTTATTTTAAGTTAACTGCTTCATTAAAAAATGTTGTCTTTAAATATGCATTCTAAGGTACTGGAATTAGGGTTTCAACACATGAATGGGGAGTCATGATTCAGTTCATAGGACTGTGATTCTTCAATTCTAAAAGTTCAGAGTTATGGGCAATGCCCCCCAGTGTGATTTAAGAACTCACTTAAGTTCTTCCCCAGACCCTCTTTTTTCAGTTTTATTGAGGTGTGGTTGACAAATATTATATATATTTGAGGTGTACACAGTGATATGTTTACATATGTATGCACTGTGAAATGATGCCTCCAATGAAGGTAATTGATCTACCCACCACCTTCCCTTTCTCCTATGAGTGTGGTGGAAACAGATTTATTCTCTTTGCACATTTTGAATATATAACAGGATTGTTAACCAGAATCACCATGTTGTATATTACATCTCTGGAACTTATTAATCCTATAGCTGAAAGCACACAGCTTTACTTCAGTTAGCTCTGACCAGATCTAAATCTCCTATTTATGCAATATAGAAACAGTATTACACAGAACCTCTCTCAAACTGGCATCCCTTACATCCCTTCCAGACACAGCCTTCCCTGATAAACACCTTCCCTTGAGAAAACATCCTTTACTTAGGCAAAGATGCAAAATAACTGTGTGCACAGCGGCACACACTCACACACATATACACACACAAACACCCACGCTGTTTGCCCAACACCTTTTCTGAAACAGTTTAGTAACTGACTAGGATTCAGTCTACCCACAGAAATACAAAAGAAAGTAGAAAGTAGAAAAGATTTGATATGCAGATTAAAATGCATACCACACATCCCATCAAAGGAACCTGGCAGTTTGTGGAAAACAAAAACAGGACACGTCTTGGCTTGGTTAACTTTTTCATTGCTTTGCTTAATAACTGATCAGGTTCTATTGAATTAATTGAGGTTTAAACTAAAAATGCTGAGGAATCCCAATACTGTTTTCTGCAATGTCTGTACTGATTTGCAGTCCCATTAACAGTGCACATAGGTTCCCTTCACTCCACATCCTCACTGGCTTTTGTTATCTCTTGTCTTTTTGAAAATAAATATTCAGAGGTGGGGCAAGATGGCAGAAGAGTAGGGTCCCCAAGTCACCCGTCCCCATCAAATTACCTAGATAACCTTCAAAACATCCTGAAAACCTACGCATTTGGCTTGAGATTTAAAGAGAGACCAGCTGGAATGCTGCAGTGAGAAGAGTTCGCGCTTCTATCAAGGTAGGAAGATGGGGTGTGTGTGGGGGGAGAAATAAAGAAACAAAAGGCATCCAAGGGGACAGGACCCCGTGAGGACCCGGGCTAAGGCCACAGCGAGTGCCCCCAGGACAGGAGAGCTCCGTCCTGGAGAAGCAGGTGTTTCACCAATCTTCCCAGAGGTAAAGGCTCTCACAGGGAGTTGGAGCAGGACCCCAGGAGGGCGAGGATGCCCTCAGGCTCCCGGGGACACTAACAGACACCTGTGCCCCGGGGAGAGCCACCACACACCACGATCGAGCTCCCTAAAGGGCGGCAACAAGCGCACGGCTGGAACCGGGAGCAGCTTGGAGGCTACTCGGGCGGAGGCTCCGCTAGGAGGGGGCTGCGCAGCCCCAGGACCAGCTCTGAAGCGGCTCCGGCAGAGGCTCGGCACAGACAGAGCTACGCCGGGAGCGCGATTCCAACAGCGCAAGCCCCGGAGCACTGGTCGCCGGGGACACAGCCCAGGATCCGGCCTCCCCCCGGGACAGGCAGAGGCCGGGAGGGCCCAGGACAGCGAGGATGCTCCTGCCCCGAGCTGAGCAGATCAGCGGCCCCGCCCCGGAGCCTCCAGGCCCTGCAGACGGAGAGCTCCGGAGTTACTGCGGGGGCTGACTCCAGGGCTCCAGAGCTGGCCCCGCCACTGTTGTTGTCCCTCCTGGGGCCTCACTGGGTAAACAACCCCCACTGAGCCTCACAGTGGCCTCACCATATAAACAGGTTAAACACCTTTCACTGAGCCCCGCACGAGGCAGGGGGCTGAACAGCTCCCCCAAGTGCTAACACCTGAAAAATCAGCACATTGGTTCCTCCCCCAGAAGACTAACTAGACCGACAGGGGAAAAACAAATTATTGACCAAGCAGCATTGGAAAATTCTGGGGAAGTCGAGGGATTTACAGCATAGAGAATCAGAGGATACTCCCCCTTGTTTTTTGCTTTTGCTTTCTGTTTGCTTCCCCCCCTTTTACTTTTTCTTTTTTTTCCTCTTTTTTTTTCTTTTTCTTTTCTTCTTTCTCTCCTCTTTTTTCTCCTTTTCCCAAATACAACTTGTTTTTGGCCACTCTGCACTGAGAAAAATGATGAGAAGGAAAAACTCACCTCAGAGAAAGAACCAGAAACAGTCCTCTCTCCCACAGAGTTACAAAATTTGGATTACAATTCAACGTCAGAAAGCCAATTCAGAAGCACTATTATAAAGCTACTGCTGGCTCTAGAAAAAAGAATAAAGGACTCAAGAGACTTCATGACTGCAGAATTTAGATCTAATCAGGGAGAAATTAAAAATCAATTAAATGAGATGCAATCCAAACTAGAGGTCCTAACAACAAGGGTTAAGAAGATGGAAGAAAGAGTGAGTGACATAGAAGACAAGTTGATGGCAAAGAGGGAAACTGAGGAGAAAAGAGACAAAAAATAAAAAGATCATAATGATAGATTAAGGGAATTAAATGACAACCTCAGAAAGAAAAATGTACGTTTAATTGGGGTTCCTGAGGGCGCCGAAAGGAACAGAGGTCCAGAATATGCATTTGAACAAATCATAGCTGAAAACTTTCCTAATCTAGGAAGGGAAACAGGAATTGATATCCAAGAAATAGAGAAAGTCCCCCCCCCCCGCTAAAATCAATCAAAACTGCTCAACACCTTGACATTGAATAGCGAAGCTTGCAAATTCCAAAGATAAAGAGAAGATCCTTAAAGCAGCAAGAGACAAGAAATCTCTAACTTATATGGAGAGAAATATTAGATTAACAGCAGACCTCTCCACAGAGACCTGGCAGGCCAGAAAGGGCTGGCAGGATATATTCAGGGTCCTAAATGAGAAGAACATGCAGTCAAGAATACTTTATCCAGAGAGTCTCACATTCAGAATAGAAGGAGAGATAAAGAGCTTCCAAGATAGGCAGGAACTGAAAGAATATGTGATCACCAAACCAGCTCTGCAAGAAATTTTAAGGGGGATTCTCAAAATTCCCCTTTAAGAAGAAGTTCAGTGGAACAATCCACAAAAACAGGGACTGAACAGGTAGGTGATGACACTAAACTCATGTCTTTCAATAGTAACTCTGAATGTGAATGGGCTTAATGACCCCGTCAAAAGGCGCAGGGTTTCAGACTGGATAAAAAAGCAGGACCCATCTATTTGCTGTCTACAAGAGACTCATTTTAGACAGAAGGACACCTACAACCTGAAAATAAAAGTTTGGAGAACCATGTACCATTCAAATGGTCCTCAAAAGAAAGCAGGGGTAGCCATCATTATAACAGATAAACTAAAATTTACCCCGAAGACTGTAGTGAGAGATGAGGAGGGACACTATATCATACTTAAAGGATCTATCCAAGAGGACTCAACAATCATCAATATATATGCCCCGAATGTGGGAGCTGCCAAGTATTTAAATCAATCAATAACCAAAGTTAAAACATACTTAGATAATAATATACTTATACTTGGTGACTTCAATCTAGTGCTTTCTACACTTGACAGGTATTCTAAGCACAATATCTCCAAAGAAACAAGAGCTTTAAAAGGTACATTGGACTAGATGGATTTCACAGATATTTATAGAAACTTACGTCCAAACACAAGTGAATACACATTCCTCTGAAGTGCAAATGGAACTTTCTCCAGAATAGACTACATACTGGGTCACAAATCGGGTCTTAACCGATACCAATAGATTGGGACAGTCCCCTGCGTATTCTCAGACCATAATGCCTTGAAATTAGAACTAAATCACAAGAAGAAGTTTGGAAGGACCACAAACACGTGGAGTTTAAGGACCATCCTGCTAAAAGATGAAAGGGTCAACCAGGAAATTAAGTAAGAATTAAAAAGATTCATGGAAACTAAAGAGAATGAAGATACAACCATTCAAAATCTTTGGGATGCAAAAAAGCAGTCCTGAAGGGGAAATACATCGCAATACAAGCATCCATCCAAAAACTGGAAAGAACTCAAATACAAAAGCTAACCTTGCACTTAAAGGAGCAGGAGAAAAAAACAGCAAATAGATCCTGCACCCAGCAGAAGAAGAGAGTTAATAAAGATACGAGCTGAACTCAATGAAATCGAGACCAGAAAAACTGGAACAGATCACCGAAACCAGGAGTTGGTTCTTTGAAAGATAGATAAACCATTAGCTAGCCTTATAAAGGAGAGAGAGAGAAGACTCAAATTAATAAAATCATAAATGAGAAAGGACAGGTCACTACAAACACCAAGGAAATACAAACGATTTTAAAAACATATTATGAACAGCTATACGCCATTAAATTAGGCAATCTAGAAGAAATGGACGCGTTTCTGGAAAGCCACAAACTACCAACACTGGAACAGGAATAAATAGAAAACCTGAACATGCCAATAACCAGTAAGGAAATTGAGGCAGTCATCAAAAACCTCCCAGGACACAAAAGTCCAGGGCTTGATGGCTTCCCTGGGGAATTCTATCAAACGTTTAAAGAAGAAATGATACCTATTTTACTGAAGCTGTTTGGGAAGATGGAAAGAGATGGAGTACTTCCAAATTCGTTCTATGAGGCCAGCATCACCTTAATTCCAAAACCAGACAAAGACCCCACCAAAAAGGAGAATTATAGACCAATATTCCTGATGAACATGGATGCAAAAATTCTCAAGAAGATACTAGCCAATAGGATACAACAATACATTAAGAAGATTATTCACCATGACCAAGTGGGATTTATCCCTGGGACGCAAGGCTGGTCAACACTCGTAAAACAATCAATGTGATTCATCATATCAGCAAGAGAAAAAACAAGAACCACTGGATCCTTTCAGTAGATGCAGAGAAATCATTTGACAAACTACACCATCCATTCCTGATCAAAACTCTTCAGAGTGTAGGGATAGAGGGAACTTTCCTCGACATCTTAAAAGCCATCTATGAAAAGCCCACAGCAAATATCATTCTCAAAGGGGAAGCACTGGGAGCCTTTCCCCTAAGATCAGGAACAAGACAGGGATGTCCACTCTCACCACTGCTATTCAACATAATACTGGAAGTCCTAGCCTCAGCAATCAGACAACAAAAAGAAATAAAAGGCATTTAAATTGGCAAAGAAGAAGTCAAACTCTCCCTCTTCACTGATGACATGATACTGTACAGAGAAAACCCAAAAGCCTCCACCCCAAGATTACTAGAACTCATACAGCAATTTGTCAGTGTGACAGGATACAAAATCAATGCCCAGAAGTCAGTGGCATTCCTAGACACTAACAATGAGACTGATGAAAGAGAAATTAAGGAGTCAATCCCATTTACAATTGCACACAAAATCGTAAAATACCTAGGAATAAACCTAACCAAAGAGATAAAGGATCTATACCTTAAAAGTATAGAACACTTCTGAAAGAAATTGAGGAAGACACAGAGAGATGCAAAAATATTCCATGGTCATGGATTGGCAGAATTAATATTGTGAAAATGTCAATGTTACACAGGGCAATTTACACGTTTAATGCAATCCCTATCAAAATACCATAGACTTTCAGAGAGTTGGAACAAATTATTTTAACATTTGTGTGGAACCATTTGCTTCGATGTGGATAGAATAAGAGGATATTATGCTGAGTGAAATAAGTCAATCGGAGAAGGACAAACATTATATGGTCTCCTTTATTTGGGGAATATGAATAATAGTGAAAGGGAATAAAGGGGAAAGGAGAAAAATAAGTGGGAAATATTCAGAAAGGGAGACAGAACATGGAAGACTCCTAACTCTGGGAAACAAACAAGGGGTGATGGAACGGGAGGAGGGCGAGGGGTGGGGGTACTGGGTGATACGCACTGAGGTGGGCACTTGATGGGATGAGCACTGGGTGTTATTCTATATGTTGGCAAATTGAACACCAATAAAAAATAAATTGAGTATTAAAAATGATTTGTGTGGAATCAGAAATGACCCTAATAGCCAGGGGAATTTAAAAAAAGAAAACCATAGCTGGAGGCATCACAATGCCAGATTTCAGGTTGTACTACAAAGCTGTGGTCATCAAGACAGTGTGGTCCTGGCACAAAAACAGACACATAGATCAGTGGAACAGAATAGAGAATCCAGAAGTGGACCCTCAACTTTATGGCCAACTAATATTCAACAAAGGAGGAAAGACGATCCACTGGAAAAAAGACAGTCTCTTCAATAAATGGTGCTGGGAAAATTGGACATCCATATGCAGAGGAATGAAACTAGACCATTCTCTTGCATCATACACAGAGATAAACTCAAAATGGATGAAAGATCTTAATGTGAGACAAGATTCCATCAAAATCCTAGAGGAGAACACAGGCAAAATCCTTTTTTAGCTCGGCCACAGTAACTTATTGCAAGATACATCCACGAAGGCAAGAGAAACAAAAGCAAAAATGAACAATTGGGACTTCATCAAGATAAGAAGCTTTTGCACAGCAAAGGATACAGTCAACAAAACTCAAAGACAACCTACAGAATGGGAGAAGATATTTGCAAATGACGTATCAGATAAAGGGCTAGTTTCTAAGATCTATAAAGAACTTATTTAACTCTACAGCAAAGAAACAAACAATCCAATCATGAAATGGGCAAAAGACATGAACAGAAATCTCATAGAGGAAGGCATAGACATGGCCAACATGCACATGAGAAATGCTCCGCATCACTTGCCATCAGAGAAATACAAACCAAAACCACAGTGAGATACCACCTCACACCAGTGAAAATGGGGAAAATTAACAAGGCAGGAAACAACAAATGTTGGAGAGGAGGTGGAGAAAGGGAACCCTCCTGCACTGTTGGTGGGAATGTGAACTGGTGCAGCCACTCTGGAAAACTGTGTAGAGGTTCCTCAAAGAGTTAAAAATAGACCTTCCCTATGACCCAGCAATTGCACTGCTGGGGATTTACCCCAAAGATACAGATGCAATGAAACGCCGGGACACCTGCACCCCGATGTTTCTAGCAGCAATGTCCACAATAGCCAAACTGTGGAAGGAACCTCGGTATCCATCGAAATTGAATGGATAAAGAAGATGTGGCCTATGTATACAATGGAATATTACTCAGCCATTAGAATTGACAAATACCCACCATTTGCTTCGACGTGGATGGTACTGGAGGGTATTATGCTGAGTGAAATAAGTAAGTCAGAGAAAGCAAACATTATATGGTCTCATTCATTTGGGGATTATGAAACATAGTGAAAGGGAATAAAGGGGAAAGAGAAAAAATGAGTGGAAATATCAGAAAGGGAGACAGAACATGAAAGACTCCTAACTTTGTGAAACAAACTAGGGGTGGTGGAAGGGGAGGTGGGCGGGAGGTGGGGGTGACTGGGTGATGAGAACTGAGGCAGGCCCTTGACGGGATGAGCACTGGGTGTTATTCTATATGTTGGTGAATTGAACACCAATAAAAAATAAATTTATAAAAAAATAATATAAGCATTCTAGCAGGTATGACATGGCATTGGGGTCTTTATTTGTATTTCCTGATTACTGGTGGTATTAAGCACCTTTTTATGTATCTATCAGCTAATACCCATTCTCCCATGCTTATTGCAGCATATTCAGAATAACCAAAATACGGAAACAGCAAGATTCTCTTAGGACTAATGGATGAAGAATATATATTGGAACATTTTTCAGCCATAAAAATCATGAGACCCTTCCACTTGAAACAATATGGGTGAAACTGGAAGGCATTATGCTAAGTTAAATAAGTTATACAGAGCAAGAAAAATATATTTTATAATCTAATGTATATGTAGAAAGACAGAAAGAAAAAGAAGAAAGAAAGAAAAAGAGAAAGAAAGATAGAAAGAAAGAAATTCAAACTTAAAGAAATAGTTAAATGATGGCTGCCAGAGGCTGGGGAGTGGGAAAAAATAGGGAGAGATATTGGTCAATGGATACAAACTTATTAGATATTAAGTTCTTTTTAATGTTTTTTTATTGGTGTTCAATTTGCCAACATATAGAATAACACCCAGTGCTCAATCTGTCAAGTGCCCACTTCAGTGCCCATCACCCAGTCACCCCTACCCCTTCCATGACCCCTAGTTTGTTTCCCAGAGTTAGGAGTCTTTCATGTTCTGTCTCCCTTCAGGACAAACATTATATGGTCTCATTCATTTGGGGAAGATATTTAAGTTCTGAGTATCTAATGCACAGAATAGTGGTTAATAATAATACTGCATTGTATATTTGAAATTTGCTGAAAGTAAATGTTAAATGTTCTCATTATAAAAGGTCACCATGTGGAGTAATAGATGGGATAATTTGCTTCATCTTAGTGAACATTTCACAATGTATATGTATATCAAATCATCAAGTTGTATATTTTTTTGAGTGGTGAAAGCTGGAGTAGAGCCTTTTATTTTTAAATCTTTATTTTTTTCAGATTTATTTTTTATTTTTATTATTTTTTAATAATAAATTTATTTTTTATTGGTGTTCAATTTGGCAACCTACAGAATAACACCCAGTGCTCATCCCATCAAGTGCCCCCCTCAGTGCCTGTCACCCATTCACCCCCACCCCCCACCCTCCTCCCCTTCCACCACCCCTAGTTCTTTTCCCAGAGTTAGGAGTCTTTATGTTCTGTCTCCCTTTCTGATATTTCCTACCCATTTCTTCTCCCTTTATTTTAACTCCAGTTAGTTAATATACAGTATTATATTAGTTTCAGTTGTGTAGTATAGTAACTCAACACTTCCCACAACACCCTGTGCTCATCAGGGCAAGTCTATGTCTTTGTCCTCATTATGTATTTAACCTATCCCCCCACCATCTTCCCTCTGGTCACCATCAGTGTGTTCTCTATAGTTAAGGGTCTGTTTCTTGGCTTCTCTCTCTCTCTCTCTCTCTTTTTCTCTCTCTCTCTCTTCCCCCTTTTATTTTTGGTTTTGTTTCTTAAATTACACATATAAGTGATGTAATACAGTATGTGTCTTTCTATGACTTATTTCACTTAGTATAATACTCTCCATCTCCACCCATGTTGTTGCAAATGACAAGATATCATTCTTTTTTAGGGCTGAGTAATATTCTATTATATATTTTCCAAATAATTTTTCCCCCCTAAGATCTAGGGTTAGGGCTAGGGAAAAATGTGAGGGCATGTGCTTATTATATTGCAGTTGATGAGGGGTTTTATCATGAATGTGTATTTTACTACGTCAAATGCTTTGTCTGCATGTATTAGGAAGATCTTATGATTCTTATCCTTTATTTTATTAATGGTATGTATCACATACTCTGATTTTCAAATATTGAACCACGTTATAACCTGGGAATAAATCCCACTTCACCATGGTGAATGATTATTTTAAAATTAATTGTATTTGATTTATTAGAATTTTATTGAGAATGTTTGCATTCATGTTTATCAAAGATATTAGCTTATATTTCTCTTTTTTGGTGGAATCTTAAATCTAGTTTTGGTATCAGGGTTAAAGCTGGCCATGTAGAATGAGTTCTGAAGTTTTTCTTTTATTTCTATTTTTTGGAATAATTTGTGAAAAATAAATATTATACACACACAACAAAAAGAATAAACAGAGTTAATACTCTCTGCCAAAGCCATTATAGATATGGATTTAAGTAAAATGCAGGAGATGGAATTCAGGATAACAATTACAAAATTACTAGCTGGGCTTGAGAAAAATATAAAAGACACTAGAAAATCTCTTAGTATAGAAATCAGATCTAATCAAAACAAAACAAAAGCTGAATCTAATCAAGCTAAAACAAAAATGCTGTAACTGATTGACTCATTTCACTCAGCATAATACCCTGCAGTTCCATCCACGTTGAAGCAAATGGTGGGTATTTGTCGTTTCTAATGGCTGAGTAATATTCCATTGTATACATAAGCCACATCTTCTTTATTCATGAGTCAATTGGAGAAGGACAAACATTATATGTTCTCATTCATTTGGGGAATATAAATTATAGTGAAAGGGAATAGAAGGGAAGGGAGAAGAAATGGGTAGGAAATACCAGAAAGGGAGACAGAACATGAAGACTCTTAACTCTGGTCTGGGAAACGAACTAGGGGTGGTGGAAGTGGAAGAGGGCGGGGAGTGGGGGTGAATGGGTGATGGGCACTGAGGGGGGCACTTGACAGGATGAGCACTGGGTGTTATTCTGTATGTAGGCAAATTGAACACCAATAAAAAATAAATTTATTATTAAAAAAATAAAATAAAAAAATGCTGTAACTGAGATGAGGTCTAAACTGGATTCTTTAACAATAATGGTAAATGAGACAGAAGAAAGAGTAGGCAATCTAGAAGAAATGGACGCATTCCTGGAAAGCCACAAACTACCAAAACTGGAGCAGGAAGAAATAGAAAACCTGAACAGGCCAATAACCAGGGAGGAAATTGAAGAAGTCATCAAAAACCTCCCAAGACACAAGAGTCCAGGGCCAGATGGCTTCCCAGGGGAATTCTATCAAACGTTTAAAGAAGAAATCATACCTATTCTACTAAAGCTGTTTGGAAAGATAGAAAGAGATGGAGTACTTCCAAATTCATTCTACGAGGCCAGCATCACCTTAATTCCAAAACCAGACAAAGACCCCACCAAAAAGGAGAATTACAGACCAATATCCCTGATGAACATGGATGCAAAAATTCTCAACAAGATACTAGCCAATAGGATCCAACAACACATTAAGAAAATTATTCACCATGACCAAGTAGGATTTATCCCCGGGACACAAGGCTGGTTCAACACTCGTAAAACAATCAATGTGATTCATCATATCAGCAAGAGAAAAACCAAGAACCATATGATCCTCTCATTAGATGCAGAGAAAGCATTTGACAAAATACAGCATCCATTCCTGATCAAAACTCTTCAGAGTGTAGGGATAGAGGGAACTTTTCTCGATATCTTAAAAGCCATCTACGAAAAGCCCACAGCAAATATCATTCTCAATGGGGAAGCACTGGGAGCCTTTCCCCTAAGATCAGGAACCAGACAGGGATGTCCACTCTCACCACTGCTATTCAACATAGTATTGGAAGTCCTAGCCTCAGCAATCAGACAACAAAAAGACATTAAAGGCATTCAAATTGGCAAAGAACAAGTCAAACTCTCCCTCTTCGCCGATGACATGATACTCTACATAGAAAACCCAAAAACCACCACCTCAAGATTGCTAGAACTCATACAGCAATTTGGTAGCGTGGCAGGATACAAAATCAATGCCCAGAAATCAATGGCATTCCTATACACTAACAATGAGACTGAAGAAAGAGAAATTAAGGAGTCAATCCCATTTACAATTGCACCCAAAAGCATAAGATACCTAGGAATAAACCTAACCAAAGAGGTAAAGGATCTATACCCTAAAAACTGTAGAACACTTCTGAAAGAAATTGAGGAAGACACAAAGAGATGGAAAAATATTCCATGCTCATGGATTGGCAGAATTAATATTGTGAAAATGTCAATGCTACCCAGGGCAATTTACACGTTCAATGCAATCCCTATCAAAATACCATGGACTTTCTTCAGAGACTTAGAACAAATTATTTTAAGATTTGTGTGGAATCAGAAAAGACCCCGAATAGCCAGGGGAATTTTAAAAAAGAAAACCATAGCTGGGGGCATCACAATGCCAGATTTCAGGTTGTACTACAAAGCTGTGGTCATCAAGACAGTGTGGTACTGGCACAAAAACAGACACATAGACCAATGGAACAGAATATAGAACCCAGAAATGGACCCTGAACTTTATGGTCAACTAATATTCGACAAAGGAGGAAAGACTATCCACTGGAAGAAAGACAGTCTCTTCAATAAATGGTGCTGGGAAAATTGGACATCCACATGCAGAAGAATGAAACTAGACCACTCTCTTGCACCATACACAAAGATAAACTCAAAATGGATGAAAGATTTAAATGTGAGACAAGACTCCATCAAAATCCTAGAGGAGAACACAGGTAACACCCTTTTTGAACTTGGCCACAGTCACTTCTTGCAAGATACATCCACGAAAACAAAAGAAACAAAAGAAAAAATGAACTATTGGGACTTCATCAAGATAAGAAGCTTTTGCACAGCAAAGGATACAGTCAACAAAACTCAAAGACAACCTACAGAATGGGAGAAGATATTTGCAAATAACATATCAGATAAAGGGCTAGTTTCCAAAATCTATAAAGAACTTCTTAAACTCAACACCAAAGAAACAAACAATCCAATCATGAAATGGGCAAAAGACATGAAGAGAAATCTCACAGAGGAAGACATAGACATGGCCAACATGCACATGAGAAAATGCTCTGCATCACTTGCCATCAGGAAAATACAAATCAAAACCACAATGAGATACCACCTCACACCAGTGAGAATGGGGAAAATTAATAAGGCAGGAAACAACAAATGTTGGAGAGGATGCGAAGAAAAGGGAACACTCTTACACTGTTGGTGGGAATGTGAACTGGTGCAGCCACTCTGGAAAACTGTGTGCAGGTTCCTCAAAGAATTAAAAATAGACCTGCCCTACGACCCAGCATTTGCACTGTTAGGGATTTACCCCGAAGATTCAGATGCAATGAAACGCTGGGGCACCTGCACCCCGATGTTTCTAGCAGCCATGTCCACGATAGCCAAACTGTGGAAGGAGCCTCGGTGCCCATCGAAAGATGAATGGATAAAGAAGATGTGGTTTATGTATACAATGGAATATTACTCAGCCATTAGAAACGACAAATACCCACCATTTGCTTCAACGTGGATGGAACTGGAGGGTATTATGCTGAGTGAAGTAAGTCAATCAGAGAAGGACAAACAGTGTATGTTCTCACTCATTTGGGGAATATGAATAATAGTGAAGGGGAATATAAGGGAAGGGAGAAGAAATGTGTGGGAGATATCAGAAAGGGACACAGAACATAAAGACTTCTAACTCTGGGAAATGAACTAGGGGTGGTGGAAGGGGAGGAGGGCGTGGGGTGGGGGTGAATGGGTGACGGGCACTGAGGGGGACACTTGACGGGATGAGCACTGGGTGTTATTCTGTATGTTGGTAAATTGAACACCAATAAAAATTAATTTATAAAAAAAAAGAAAGAGTAGGTGACACAGAAGAGAAGTGTATGGAAAGGAAGGAAGCTGAGGAAAAAAGAAAAAAAAAAACAACTAATGTATCATGCAGGGAGGTTTCAAGAAATCAGTGATGCTATAAAATGAGGAAATATCAGAACTATTGGGGTGCCTGAGGGTGAAGAAACAGAAAAAGAGCCAGAAGATATATTTGAGCAAACCATAGCTGAGGACTTCCCTAATTTGGGCATGTATATAAGCATTCATGTCCAAGAGTTTGAGAAGAGACCTCCCCAAATCAATAAAAAATAGATCAACACCCTGACATATAATAATAAAGCTTGTAAATGTCAGAGATAAAGAGAAAATCTGGAAATCAACTTGAGACAAAAGGTTCCTTACCTATAGGGCTAGGAATATCAGACTGGCATAAGACCTATCCACAGAGACCTGGCAGGCCAGAAAGGGCTGGAATGATATATTCTGGGTATTAAATGAGACAAACATGGAGCGAAGAATACTTTATTCAGCAAGGCTGTCATTAGGAATGGAAGGAGAGAGAAAGAGCTTCCAGGACAGACAGAAGCTGAAATATTATGTGACCACCAAGACAACTCTGCAAGAAATATTAAGGGGACCCTGTAAGTGAAGAGAGGCCCCAAAAATAACATGGGCCAGAAAGAAACAGAGATAATCTACAAACACAAGGACTTTACAAGTAATGCAATGGCACTAAATTTTTATCTTTCAATAGGTTTTCTGAATGTAAATGGGCTAAAAGTTCCAGTCAAAAGACACAGGGTATCATGGATGAAAAAGCAAGACTCATCCATATGCTGTCTACAAGAGATTCATTTTAGATGTAAAGACACCCAAACTGAAAGTGAGGGGATAGACAACTATTTATCATGCCAATGGACCTCAAAAGAAAGCTGGGGTGGCAATGATCATATGAGACAAATTAGATTTTACATCAACAACTATAGTAGGGGATGAAGAGGGACACTATATCATACTTAAAGGGTCCATCCAACAAGAAGATTTAACAATTATAAATATTCACCCTACTAATTTAAGAGCAGCCATTTATATCAACTAATTAATAACCAAAGTAAAGAAACACATCAATAACAAGATGGTAATAGTAGGGGACTTCAACACTCCACTCTCAGCTATGGGCAGATAATCTAAGCAGATCAACAAAGGAATAAGGTTTTGCATAAGATACCTAGGAATAACCCTAAACAAAGAGATAAATATTCTATACCTTAAAAACTACAGGACACTTCTGAAAGAAATTGAGGAAGACACAAAGAGATGGAAAAATATTCCATGCTCATGTAATGGAAGAATTAATATTGTGAAAATGGCAATGATACTCAGGGCAATTTACACATATAATGCAATCCCTATCAAAATACCATGGACTTTCTTCAGAGAGTGGGAACAAATCATCTTAAGATTTGTGTGGAATCAGAAAAGACCTCAAATAGCCAGGGAAATATTAAAAAGGAAAACCATAGGTGGGAGCATCACAATGCCAGATTTCAGGTTGTACTACAAAGCTGTGGTCATCAAGACAGTGTGGTACTGGCACAAAAACAGACCCATAGATCAATGGAACTGAATAGAGAATCCAGAACTGGGCCCTCAACTCTATGGTCAACTAATATTCGACAAAGCAGAAAAGACTATCCACTGGAGAAAGGAAAGTCTCTTCAATAAATGGTGCTGGGAAAATTGGACAGCCACATGCAAAAGAATGAAACTAGATCATTTTCTTATACCAGACACAAAGATAAACTCAAAATGGATGAAAGATCTAAATGTGAGACAAGAGTCCATCAAAATCCTAGAGAAGAACACAGGCAACATCCTTTTTTAACTCGGCCACAGCAACTTCTTGCAAGATACATCCATGAAGGCAAGAGAAACAAAAGCAAAAATGAATTATTGGGACTTCATCAAGATTAAAAGCTTCTGTACAGCCAAAGAAACAGTCAAAAAAACTAAAACACAACCTACAGAATGGGAGAATATATTTGCAAGTGACTTCTCAGATAAAGGGCTAGTATCCAAGATCTATAATGAACTTATTAAACTCAACACCAAAGAAACAAACAATTCAATCATTAAATGGGCAAGAGACATGAACAGAAATTTCACGGAGGAAGACGTAGACATGGCCAACATGCACATGAGAAAATGCTCTGCATCACTTGCTATCAGGGAAATGCAAATCAAAACCACAATGAGATACCACCTCACACCAGTGAGAATGGAGAAAATTAACAAGGCAGGAAACCACAAATGTTGGAGAGGATGTGGAGAAAGGGGAACCCTCTTGTGCTGTTGGTGGGAATGTGAACTGGTGCAGCCACTCTGGAAAACTGTGTGGAGGTTCCTCAAAGAGTTAAAAATAGACCTGCCCTACGACTCAGCAATTGCACTGTTGGGGATTTACCCCAAAGATACAGATGCAGTGAAATGCTGGGACACCTGCACCCCGATGTTTCTAGCAGCAATGTCCACAACAGCCAAACTGTGGAAGGAGTCTCGGTGTCCATCAAAAGATGAATGGATAAAGAAGATGTGGTATATGTCTACAGTGGAATATTACTCAGCCATTAGAAACGACAAATACCCACCATTTTCTTTGACATGGATGGAACTGGAAGGTATTATGCTGAGTGAAACAGGTCAATCGGAGAAGAACAAACATTGTATGTTCTCATTCATTTGGGGAATATAAAAATTAGTGAAAGGGAATAAAGGGAAAGGAGAGAAAATGGATGGGAAATATCAGTGAGGGTGACAAAGCATGAGAGACTCTTAACTCTGGGAAACCCCAACAAGGGGTAGTTGAAAGGGAGATGGGCGGGGGGACAGGGTGACTAGGTGACAGACACCAAGGGGGCACTTGACAGGATGAGTACTGGGTGTTATACTATATGTTGGCAAATAGAAATCCAACAAAAAATATACAAAAAATAAAAAAATTTAAGCATATATATTTCAAAAACAACACATAACAAAAATAGAAATGAATGGGTGACGGGCACTGAGGGGACACTTGACGGGATGAGCACTGGGTGTTATTCTGTACGTTGGTAAATTGAACACCAATAAAAATTAATTTATTAAAAAAATAAATAAATAAAAGTAAGTAATAAGTTGGAAAAAAAATAGAAATGGAAGGAAAACTTCCAAACTTGTTCTATGAGGCCAGCATCAACTTGATCCCAAAACCAGACCAAGACCCCATCAAACAGGAGAAGTACAGACCAATATCCCTGATGAACTTGGATGCCAAAATTTTCACTAAGAAACAAGCCAATTGGATTCAACAATACCTTAAAAGGATTATTCACCATGACCAAGTAACTAAATGGGATTTATTCCTGGGATGCAAGGTGGTTCAACATCCTCAAATCAATCAGCTTGATAGATCACATTAATAAAAAAAGAAACATATGATCCTCTCAATAGATGCAGGAAAAGAATTTGACAAAATACAACATCCATTCTTGATCAAAACTCTTCAAAATATAAGGACAGAGAGATCATACCTCAGTATCATAAAAGCCATTAAGAAAAATCTCACAGGAAATACCATTTCTCATATAAATAATAGTGAAAGGGAATAGAAGGGAAGGGAGAAGAAATGGGTAGGAAATATCAGAAAGGGAGACAGAACATAAAGACTCCTAACTCTGGGAACTGAACTAGTGGTGGTGGAAGGGGAGGAGGGCGGGGGGTAGGGGTAAATGGGTGACGGGCACTGAGGGGGGCACTTGACAGGATGAGCACTGGGTGTTATTCTGTATGTTGGCAAATTGAACACCAATAAAAAATAAATTTATTATTAAAAAAAGGAAATACCATTCCTCAATGAAGAAAAACTGAGAACCTTTCCCCTAAGATCAGGAACAGGACAGGGATATCCACTCTCACCACTGCTATTCAATATAGTACTAGAAGTCCTAGCCTCAGTAATCAGACAACAAATAGAAATAAAAGGCATTAAAATTGGCAAGGAAGAAGTCAAACTCTCCCTCTTCACAGATGACATGATACGTTATGTGTAAAATCCTAAAGACTCCACCCCATGATTGCTAGAACTCATACAGCAATTCAGAAATGTGGCAGGACACAAAGACAATGCCCAGAAATCAGTGGCATTTCTATACACTAACAATGCAACTGAAGAAAGAAATTAAGGAGTCAATCCCATTTACAATTGCAACCAAAAGCATAAGATACCTAAGAATAAATCTAACCACAGAGGTAAAAGATCTGTACCCTAAAAGGTATAGAATACCCCCGAAAGAAATTGAGGAAGACACAAGGAGATGGAAAAATATTCCAAGCTCATGGATTGGAAGAATTAATATTGTGAAAATATCTATGCTACCTAAAGCAATCTACACACTCAATGCAATCCCTGTCAAAATACCATGAACATTTTTCACAGAGTTGGAATAAATAATCCTAAGATTAGTTGGAACAAGAAAAATCCTAAATAACCCAGGGAATGTTGAAAAAGCAAACCAAAGCTGGGAGCATCACAATGCCTGACTTCAATTGTACTACAAAGCTGTGATCATCAAGACAGTGTGGTATTGGCATAAAAAGAGACACATGGATCAATGGAACAGAATAGAGAACCCAGAAATGGGCCCTCAACTCTATGGTCAAGTAATATTCAACAAAGCAGGAAAGACTATCCACTAGAAGAAGGACAGTCTTCAATAAATGGTGCTGGCCCAGCCAAGTGCAGAAGAATGAAAATAGACCATTCTCTTACACCATACACAAAGACAAAGTCAAAATGGATGAAAGTTCTAAATGTGAGTTAAGAATCCATCAAAAACCTAGAAGAGAACACAGGAAGCAACCTCTTTAACCTTGGCCATGGCATCTTCTTATGAGACATGTCTCTAAAGTCAATGGAAACAAAGGTGAAAATGAACTATTGGGACTTCAGCAAGATAAAAATCTTCTGCAAAGCAAAAGAAACAGTCAACAAAATGTAAATAGGAAAAGACTTTTTCCAGAAAAGATCTTCACATGGCCAACAGACACAAGAAAATATCTCCACATCCCTCAGCATCAGGGAAATAGAAATCAAAACCACAATAGGATACCACATCACACTAGTGAGAATGGTGAATATTTACAAGACAGGAAACAACAAACGTTGGAGAGGATGTGGAGGAAGGGGAACCCCCCTACACTGTTGATGGGAATGTGAACTGGTACAGCTACTCTGGAAACCAGGATGGAGGGTCCTCAAGAAGTTAAAAATAGAGCCATCCTATGACCCAGCAATTGCATAGTGGGTATTTACCCCAAGGATACAGATGCAGTGAAATGGCAGGACACCTACACCCCGATGTTTATAGCAGCAATATCCACAACAGTCAAACTGTGGAAGAAGCCTCGATGTCCTTGGACAGATGAATGGATAAAGAAGATGTGGTCTATATATACAATGGGATATTACTCAGCCATTAGAATCAATGAATATGCACCATTTGCTTCGACATGGATGGAACTGGAAGGTATTATGCTGAGTGAAATAAGTCAATCAGATAAAGAATTTTCATATGGTCTCACTCATATGAATAATATAAGAATCAGTGCAGAGGATCATAAGGGAAAGGAAGGAAAACTGAAGGGAAAGTCATCAGAGAGGGAGACAACCCATGAGAGACTCTTAACTAAAGGATACAAACTGAGGGATGCTGGAGAGGAGGTGGGTTGGAGATGGGATAAGTGGGTGACAGGCACTGCAGAGGGTGATGTGATGAGCAGTGGGTATTATACTCAAGTGATAAATCATTGCACACTACATCTGAAACTAAGTATTACTTTATATTGACTAACTGAATGAATAAAATTTTGTGTTGGGCAACTAGTCATATGCTGGATCTCCCTAAGCAGCAGCTGGTGGCTTTGCCCGGGGCAGTGGGGGCGTGAGAGGCTGGGTATGGTGCTCCCTGGCGACTGGGCCTGGTTTGTGAGGTGCCTAGGGTGCATGGTAAGCTTGGTGCTGTAGCTGAGTACGTGCCTGGTGGCAGCTGTGCACCTAATACCTGAACAGGGCATGCACAGCTTTCATAGAGTGTGCCATGAGCCCAGGGTTGAGGTTACAAGTGTTGTGCCCTATGCCCTGCAGGTGGCTCAGTGTTTATGCTGGGCGGACAGTCCAATGGTACCTGCCAACTTTCTCCTTTTTTTTGATTTTTAATAGATTTTATTTTTTAGAACAGTTTTATTTTATTTTTTTAATTTTTTCATTTGTTTTTATTTAAGTTTGATTTGCCAACATGTAGTCTAACACCCAGTGCTCATCCCATCATGTGCCCTCCTCAGTGCCCATCCCCATCCCCCCACCCACCTCCCCTTCCACTACCCTTTGTTTCCCAGAGTTAGGAGTCTCTCATAGTTTGTCTCCCTCTCTAATTTTTCCCACTCAGTTCCCCTCCTTTCCCTTGTAGAACAGTTTTAGATATGCACTACATAGTATAGCTGGTCCCCATACGTCATATGCTCAGTTTCTCCTATTATTAACATCTTATATTAGTATAATGCATTTATTGCAATTAATGAACCAATGTTGATATATTATTTTAAAATAAAATCCATAGTTTTGATCCAGATTTTCTGAGTTTTCACCTTTCAATATCATTTTTTTCTATTGAAATTTCTCATTTAGGATACCACATTACATTTAGTTGTTATGGTACCTTTAGGCTCCTCTTGACTGTGACAGTTTCTCAGACTTTCCTTATGTTTGAAGACTTTGTTTTGAGGATTACTGGCCAGATATTTTATAGAATACTCCAATATTGAAATTTGTCTAATGCTATTGGGAAGAAGACCACAGAGGTAAAGTGGCATTTTTATCTGCTCTTCTTTTCAAAGAAGACCCCCAACATGCTCTGTATGAAAGATCTGTCTCCAGTTTGCCCCCAGCATTGTATAAACTGCAATTTTTTATATGGCCCCTTTGCACAGGCTGCTCTATTTTTAAGGATTATAACGCAGGTATCACCTGCTCTCCTGGCTCACCCAGTGCAGACTTCTACTGCTCCATAATCCATGTCCCACTGGTTTTAAAGATTCACAGAATTCAGCCCCTCTGGATTTTAAAGACAAATTATTATGAAGTATTTTATGCTTTGAGCTCCATGGGGAGGACTCACATCTCTGCTCTCTCTGCGTGAACAGTCCCCTCTGTCCTGTGGGCAGCTTCCTTTCACCCTTCTGACCTTCCTAACCTTTCAGATGCAGCTTTTCCATATTTAGTTGTGCCATCTATTCCATCATCTTCAGTCACTCTCCCTTTTACTGACTTGTATATGGATGATATCTGGTCAAAAATATGGGATTGCCCCCATTTAAAAAAATGCCCCCATCATGTTGTGTACTTTAAATAAATATAATCTTGGTGGGATGAGCACTGGGTGTTATTCTATATGTTGGCAAATTGAACACCAATAAAAAATAAATTAAAAAAATAAATATAATTTTGGGATGCCTGGGTAGCTCAGCGGTTTAGTGCCTGCATTTGGCCTAGGGCATGATCCTGGAATCCTAGGATCGAGTCCCACATCGGGCTCCCTGCATGGAGCCTGCTTCTCCCTCTGCCTGTGTCTCTGCCTCTCTCTCTCTCTCATGAATAAATAAATTAAAAAATCTTTAAAAAATAAATATAATTTTAAGACAATTCTAACTTAATAAAAACATAAATATAATTTTTAAAAAAGATAAGAATGCAGATCTCTGGTCCACGGAGAGGTATGGGGATTCCACATCCTGTAGCAAACTCTGCATCTTTCTCACCAAGAGCCTTTTCATCAACATATAACTGAAACCACAGCCCATGAGCATCACTGAAAGCATGATATGTATGTTTAAGAACTCAGACCCTTCACTGTCAGATCTAGATCCACTGTCCAGAATGGAAGGATTAAATCAGCATCTTTAATAATTCTTTATGGGCTGGATTTTTTTCTCCCAGGATAAGGCGGGCTCAGCTCCCCATCTGGGTGAGCTCCATATCCTGTGACTTATTACAATAAATGTAGGGACTGATAAGGAGGGCAATTGTAATAACCATCTATTCTACTACATATTTTCACATTGTTCCTTTTTAAAATTGAGATATAATTTCATTTGTTAGATTTCAGATATAAGTGAAATCTTCTGGTATTTGTCTCTCTCTGTCTGATATATTTCATTTAGCATAATACCCTGGGTGGATCAGTGGTTGAGCATCTGCCTTTGGCTCAGGTCATAGTCCCGGGGTCCTGGAACCAAATCCCTCATCGGGCTCCCTACAGGGACCCTGATTTTCCCTCTGCCTGTATCTCTGCATCTCTCTGTGTATCTCATGAATAAGAAAAAATACAATCTTAAAAAAATAAATTGAGATACAATATCCTATCAGTTTCAGTTATACATCGCAGTTATTTGTATTTTTATATGTTTTGAAATGATCCCCACAAGAGTCCAGTTACCATCTTTCACCATACAAAGTTATTAAAATACTGACTTTATTAAAGTTATTAATATTACTGACTTTATTCCCTGTGATTTACTTTACATCCCTGAGATTTATTTTGTACTTCTTAATGCACTTCACCTATTTTGCCCACCTCCAAAACCTCACATCTCTGGTAACCAATAGGTATTGTTTTCTATATCTATGAGTCTGTTTCTGTTTTGCTCATTTATTTCATTTGTTATATTCCACATATAAGTGAAATCATCTGGTATTTGTCTCTCTCTGTCTGATACATTTCATTTAGCATAATATCCTTAATGTCCATCTAAGTTGTCAAAATTGTCAAGATTGTATCTTTTTATATGACTGGGTAATATCCCCTTATGCATATGATATATGAACATATATGTACGCACCACATCTTTACCCATTCATCTATCAATGGACACTTAGCTTGATTCCATACCTTAGATATTGTAAATAATGATATAATGAGCATAGGGTTTCATATAGCTCTTCAAATTGGTGTTTTCATTTTCTTTGTGTGAAAACCCAGAATTGGAATTGCTGGATCATATGGCAGCTCTATTTTTAAATTTTTGAGGAACCTTCATACTACACCAAGTTACATTCTTACCATTATTGTTATTTTAAAAAAGACTAATATGTTCTCATTAATTTGGGGAATATAAATAAGAGTGAAAGGGAATAGAAGGGAAGGGAGAAGAAATGGGTAGGAAATATCAGAAAGGGAGACAGAACATAACTCTGGGAAACGAACTAGGGGTGGTGGAAGGAGAGGAGGGCGGGGTGGTGGGGGTGAATGGGTGACGGGCACTGAGTGGGGCACTTGACGGGATGAGCACTGGGTGTTATTCTGTATGTTGGCAAATTGAACACCAATAAAAAATAAATTTATTATTAAAAAATAAAAAAATAAAAAAGACTAATAGCCGAATTATTGATGATGTTAGATGACATATCATTGCAGCATTGATTTCATGTTCCTTGATGCTAGTGATGTTGAATATATTCTTATAAGCCTGTTGAGTAACTGGAAGTCTTCTCTGCAAAATGTCTATTCAGGCATTCTGCCCATTTTTAACACCAGATTGTTTATTTTGGTATTGAGTTGTATAAGTTCATTTCATATTTGGGATATTAACCCATTAGTAATACTACAAAAAAGTGGTAGTAATGAAACCAATATTGGCATAGAAATAGACAATGGGATAGACTAGAGGGTCCAGAAATAAACCCACAACTATATGGTTGATTAATCTATGACAAAGGAGGCAAGAACATTCAGTGAGTAAAAGATAGCTTCTTCAGCAATTAGCGTTGGGAAAACTGAACAGCTACATGCAAAAGAGTGAAACAGGAGCACTTTCTTACACAGTACACAAAAATAAACACCAAATATACTGAAGACCTAAATGTGAGACCTGAAACCATCTCTAACATGGGCCACAGCAACATTTTTTAGATAGGTCTCCTAAGGCAGGGGAAACAGAAACAAAATCAAACTATTGGGACTACAACAGAATAAAAAACTTTTGCACAGTGACGGAAACCATTTAATAAAATGAAAAGGCAACCTGGTGAATGGGAAAAGATATTTGCAAATCATACATTTTTTTAGATTTTATTTATTTATTCATAGAGACAGAGAGAGAAAGAGAGATAGAGATAGAGAGAGAGAGAGAGAGAGAGAGGCAGAGACACAGACAGAGGGAGAGGCAGGCTCCATGCAGGGAGCCTGACGTGGGACTCCATCCCGGTTCTCCAGGATCATACCCCGGGCTGCAGGCAGCGCTAAACCGCCGCGCCGCCGGGGTTGCCCACAAATCATACATTTGATAAGGGATTGAACAGTTGCCTTCGGGACAGACACCATGAGGCCACTGATCCTCACAGTTTGTTAAACCAAATCACAACATCCATTAGTTAGGCAAATGTTTACAATCACGTCTTGATTCTAAAAGGGATGATGGAAAGGACCTCCTCAAATACTCTAACACTGTTAGCTTTAACTTTTGCATCCTTCAGAATTTCTGGTCATTTTTGGGCAGCACCGCTGGATGAAATACTACACATGGTTGTGATATATTCCAGTCAAGTGGCATCATCATAGGAACATTTTCTTCTACATTTGCAAATATTTTATTACTACCAAGGTACATTCTCCACAATTTCCTGATGAGGGCCAGTTAGGCTAAAATTAAAATTCTTAACATAAAGTAATAATAATAATAATAATAATAATAATAATAATAGTAATAATAATATCATAGTAATAATAAAAATAGCCAGAAATTGTTTTTTATAAGAAATTTATTTTTTTATTGGTGTTCAATTTGCCAACATACAGAATAACACACAGTGCTCATCCCGTCAAGTGCCCCCCTCAGTGCCTGTCACCCATTCACCCCCAAACCCCGCCCTCCTCCCCTTCCACCACCCCTAGTTCTTTTCCCAGTTAGGAGTCTTTATGTTCTGTCTCCCTTTCTGATATTTCCCACACATTTCTTTTCCCTTCCCTTATATTCCCTTTCAATATTGTTTATATTCCCCAAATGAATGAGAACATACACTGTTTGTCCTTCTCCGATTGACTTACTTCACTCAGCATAATACCCTCCAGTTCCATCCATTTGAAGCAAATGGTGGGTATTTGTCATTTCTAATGGCTGAGTAATATTCCATTGTATACATAGACCACATCTTCTTTATCCATCATCTTTCGATGGACACCGAGGCTCCTTCCACAGTTTGGCTATTGTGGACATTGCTGCTAGAAACATCGGGGTGCAGGTGTCCCGGCATTTCATTGCATCTGAATCTTTGGGGTAAATCCCTAACAGTGCAATTGCTGGGTCGTAGGGCAGGTCTATTTTTAACTCTTTGAGGAACCTGCACACAGTTTTCCAGAGTGGCTGCATCAGTTCACATTCCCACCAACAGTGTAAGAGGGTTCCCTTTTCTCCGCATCCTCTCCAACATTTGTTGTTTCCTGCCTTGTTAATTTTCCCCATTCTCACTGGTGTGAGGTGGGATCTCATTGTGGTTTTGATTTGTATTTCCCTGATGGCAAGTGATGCAGAGCATTTTCTCATGTGCTTGTTGGCCATGTCTATGTCTTCCTCTGTGAGATTTCTCTTCATGTCTTTTGCCGATTTCATTATTGGATTATTTGTTTCTTTGGTGTTGAGGTTAATAAGTTCTTTATAGATCTTGGAAACTAGCCCTTTACCTGATACGTCATTTGCAAATATCTTCTCCCATTCTGTAGTTGTCTTTGAGTTTTGTTGACTGTTTCTTTTGCTGTGCAAAAGCTTCTTATCTTGATGAAGTCCCAATAGTTCATTTTTGCTTTTCTTTCTTTTGCCTTCGTGGGTGTATCTTGCAAGAAGTTACTGTGGCCAAGTTCAAAAAGGGTGTTGCCTGTGTTCTCTAGGATTTTGATGGACTCTTGTCTCACATTTAGATCTTTCATCCATTTTGAGTTTATCTTTGTGTATGGTGAAAGGGAGTGGTCTAGTTTCATTCTTCTGCATGTGGATGTCCAATTTTCCCAGCACCATTTATTGAAGAGACTGTCTTTCTTCCAGTGAATAGTCTTTCCTCCTTTATCGAATATTAGTTGACCATAAAGTTCAGGGTCCATGTCTGGGTTCTCTATTCTGTTCCATTGATCTATGTGTCTGTTTTTTTAAATAAATTAATTTTTTATTGGTGTTCAATTTACCGACATACAGAATAACACCCAGTGCTCATCCCGTGAAGTGTCTCCCTCACTGCCCGTCACCCATTCACCCCCAACCCCTGCCCTCCTCCCCTTCCACCACCTTAGTTCGTTTCCCAGAATTAGGAGTCTTTATGTTCTGTCTCCCTTTCTGATATTTCCCACACATTTCTTCTCCCTTCCCTTATATTCCCTTTTACTATTGTTTATATTCCCCAAATGAATGAGAACATACACTGTCCTTCTCCGATTGATGTACTTCACTCAGCATAATACCCTCCAGTTCCATCCACTTGAAGCAAATGGTGGGTATTTGTCATTTCTAATGGCTGAGTAATATTCCATTGTATACATAGACCACATCTTCTTTATCCATTCATCTTTCGATGGACACCGAGGCTCCTTCCACAGTTTGGCTATTGTGGACATGGCTGCTAGAAACATCGGGGTGCAGGTGTCCCAGCGTTTCATTGCATCTGAATCTTTGGGGTTAATCCCCAGCAGTGCAATTGCTGGGTCATAGGGCAGGTCTATTTTTAACTCTTTGAGGAACATCCACACAGTTTTCCAGAGTATATGTTCTCATTCATTTGGGGAATATGAATAATAGTATATTATACTATAAAGGGAATATAAGAGAAGGGAGAAGAAATGTGTGGGAAATATCAGAAAGGGAGACAGAACATAAAGACTCCTAACTCTGGGAAAGGAAGTAGGGGTGGTAGAAGGAGAGGAGGGCGGGGGGTGGGGGTGAATGGGTGATGGGCACTGAGGGGGGCACTTGATGGGATGAGCACTGGGTGTTATTCTGTATGTTGGTAAATTGAACACCAATAAAAATTAATTCATTAAAAAAAAAGCAAAAAAAAATACAAAACAAAAAATCAAAAGAAAAAAAAAAACAAAAAAACACTGGGGAGTATCTTCTGATTCTGGGTACTGTAAGTCCCTTGACTTCCCCTGGAACTTGTCCGTCTAGCTGGTCTTTTGGGAGAGGGGCCTGTTGTGCTGATTTTCAGGTGTTAGCACTTGGGGGAGCTCTTCTGCCCCCTGCCTGGTGCAGGGTTCATTGGGGGTTGTTTACCCCGTGAGGCCCCAGGAGGAACAACCACAGCGTCGGGGCCAGCTCTAGAGCCCTGGAGTCAGCCCTCGCAGGATCTACAGAGCTCTCCGTCTGCAGGGCCTGGAGGCGCCGGGGCGGGGCCGCTGATCTGCTCAGCTCGGGGCAGGAGCGTCCTTGCTGTCCTGGGCCCTCCCGTCCTCTGCCTGTCCCGGGGGAGGCCGGATCCTGGGCTGTGTCCCGGCGCCCTGTGCTCCGGGGCCTGCGCTGTTGGATTCGCGCTCCCGCCCCGCAGCCCCCTCCGCGGAGCCGCCGCCCGAGCCCCTCCGAGCTGCTCCGGGTCCCGCCGTGCGCGCTGCAGCCCTTAGGGAGCTCGGCGCACTCTCCCGGGGCGCAGGTGTCTGTTAGTGTCCCCGGGAGCCCGAGGGCATCCCCGCCCTCCTGGATCCTGCTCTAACTCCCTGCGAGCCCCTTTCCGCCCGGGAAGGTTGGTGCAGCTCCTGCTTCTCCGGGACGGGGCTCTCCTGTCCTGGGGACACTCGCCCCGGCCTCAGCCCGGCTCCTCGCGGGGCCCCTCCCCCTCGGAGGCCTTTTGTGTCTTTATTTCTTTTTCCCCGTCTTCCTACCTTGATAGAAGCGTGAACTCTTCTCACTGTAGCATTCTAGCTGGTCTCTCTTTAAATCTCAGGCCGAATTCGTAGATTTTCAGGATAATCTGAAGGTTATCGAGGTAATTTGGTGGGGACAGGTGACCTGGGGACCCTACTCTTCCGCCACCTTGTCCCGCCTCAGTCCATTTATATTCAGAGTAATTATGCATAGATACATATTTAGTCCCATTTTATTACTTGTTTTGTCATCGTTTTAGCAGATTTTCTCTATTCCCTTGTAGTCTTTTTTGTTTTTATTCTTCCCATTCAAAGAGTCTGCTTAGTATTTCTTGGAGAGCTGGTTTAGTGGTCACAAACTCCTTTAGGTTTTGTTTTCCTGGGAAACTCTTAATGTTTCCTTCTATTCTGAATGACAGCCTTGTTGTATAGAGTATTCTTGACTACAGATTTTTTTCCATTCAAAATTCGTAACGTTAACAGCCCAAACTGAAATGATAGTTCTTTGAGTATCAAGGTTACTGGATAACATTTTGTATAAAACCTGAACTGCTGATAAGCAGAAGACTAAGTAGTAAGATCAAAAGAACAGCAACCAGTAGAGAATATTGACAGAAATCTTGGCGAGATATGAACGACCTACATCCGGTAGGCATTAAAAGGGCTACTGTCTCTTCTACATGGCACTGTGAGTCCAAAGTAAAGTGTGTATGTGCATGTTTATTGTGGTTAAAGAAGAATCACTGTCCCCATCCCTGCAGAGTACAGCTTGCTAAAACTCACTTCCTTGTATCTTATTCATTCTACAGAAGGAGATGAGTTCCATGATGTCCATTGGTTAGACACTGGTAGTGGAATCAAAGTCTTGTCTTTTTCTAGATAGATTCATGCCAGTGTGAACAGAAAGGAGAGTTTAAGAGGCTGAAGAAAGTGAAGATTTTTGAGTAACCGCATCTCTACCATTTAGGGTCTGAGGCCCAACAAGGACCTACTTAACTGAATACTTGTAGATTAATGACTATGCATAATTAATCAGAACAAGGGGAAGATTGTTTTTCTTTGCAGTCCTTCTCAAATGTTAGCAGGCAATGGGAGGATTCTGCTCCCAGAGTTTCTGATTCAGCAGGTGTGTGTGTTAGGACCTGAGAATTTGCATTTCTAATACGTTCAGGTGAAGGTGATGCTGCTGGTCTGGGACTATGCTTTGAGGTCCACTGGCCTCCTGTCTAGTTACTCAAAGGAATAGCAAGAGTGGTGTCACCTAGAAGCTTGTTAGAAAGGTAGGATGTTGAACGTAGCTTGACAGAATCAGAATTAACACTTTACAGAATCCTCTGACATTGGTAAGATGTGAAAGTTTGGGAAGCAGGGTTTGATACATAGGTTCTCAAAAATGAATTAAGTAGCATAAACCCAGCATGAGTGTGTCACTCCTGCTTCAAATACATTTTCCCATGCTATGATTGAAATATAAAATAGTAATAAAAAATGAGAACCCAGAGCTTTGCGATGGGTAGCACTGACAAACTTCCTCAGGCTTGGTATCTTCATTTGGTTAACAAACAAAACAAAACAAAATGAAACATTGGGGTAGATGGCATATAATTTCTGACTTCAGCAAATCAATTTCATGTTGGATGAAACTGAAGAAGTTTTCATCTGTTCTGCATGCTTCTGGGTGAAAGACAATATGAATAAACTATTTCATTCCCCCCAAAGCAACAGCTGAGAGTCAGCAGCCAGCTAATCGCCTGCCTTGAAATTATCACGGAGGCCAGCTTGTGCTCTGTGGCTCTGGTGGGTGGTGTAAGGGAGGAAGTGCAGCACCAGATGGTGGTGATGGGTCTCTCAGGCCCTGTCTCCTTCCCCCTTGCAGTGCTAGCCTTGGAACAACAGCAGGAAGAACAGTTACTTCTTTACCTAGCTTGTATAATATCAGTACACTTCTATTTTCATATCCTTTTCCATTTTTTCCTCATCTTATAATTTTTTTGAAGTATCAGACCTTTTAGGAGAGACATTTACATTTGATTTAATTTTTATAACCTGAAGAACAAACACATTTTATTTCTATGTTTTCTTTTCTTTCTTTTATTTTTAGCCTTCCCTAAAAGCCTTTTGCTTGTTTGGAAGAGGACAATATATTGGTATTCTGGAGATAGAAGATTTCTGAAGAATAGGAAATCCCCTATCTCTTCTGATTCTCCAATCCTGGAGTTTCCTTGAAAGCAAAGTGAACCAGGAGTGTTATATTTATTCTCTTATATTTCAGCCTTATTTTTTTTAACTCACATGCCTCCCCCCCTCCTTCAGAATGGTTCCTGCCTTCTCTATGATGCCCATCTCTTGGCAGCTCTCTGTTGGTAGGAGCACAAGCCAGTGGTTAGATGAAACGTCCTGCCTCATAATGTTCTCATCATTGCTGAAAGTGGAGTGAAACTCAGGAGCTGAAAAACAGAGTCACAGTGACAGAATGGGGAATTATCTCCTGAGAGAACTCAGGTGAGTCTGACTCTGGGCAGGGCCCTCTGTTGGAAGAGTAGGGAGGGGGAGACTGGGTATATGCATTTGGAACACTTACACTGTGATGTTTTCAGAGGTTTGAACTTGAAGACTGTGTTCTTTAAGTTCTTTAATAACTCACAGTCACCCCTCACCACCTCAGTTTACTCCTTCTTTGGCCATAATTTGGAACCATGGTAGGTTGCCAGATTTAGAAAATAAAAATACAGGATGTCAAGTCAGATTTGAATTTGAGATAAACCTTTCTTTTGAAGCATAAATATGACACAAATATTACACAATATTTGGAGCATTATTGTATGCCTCATACCTACACTAAACAAATTATTTGTTGTTTATCTGAAATTCAAATCTTGACATTCTGCATTTTATCCAGGAACCCTAGTCTGTAGTCACCTGAATCTATAACTTTCTATCCTCATCTGGGTATATGGTTTGTCTTCCCATTTATTAGCTTCATGGGGTCTGCATGTGAATGAACAGGACCTTGAAAATTATGTATGCAAAATAATGTACTCAAATGCTTTTAGGTAGGACCTTCTTTTGGTGATTTTATTAATTAATTAATTAATTAAATTTATTTATTGGAGTTCAATTTGCCAACATATAGTATAATACCCAGTGCTCATCCCATCAAGTGCCCCCCTCAGTGCCCATTACCCAGTAACCCCCACCCCCAGCCACCTCCCCTTTCACCCCCCCAGTTCGTTTCCCAGAGTTAGCAGTTTCTCATGTTTTGTCACCCTCTTTAATTTTTCCCACTCATTTTTCTCCTTTCCCCTATAATCTCTTTCACTATGATATTTAGCCTTCCTCATCTTATTCAAATGCTTTTGAAGTTGTAGAATAGATGTGGTTAACAGAATTATTCTTTGTTTTTAAATATTTTATTTATTTATTCATGAGAGACATATACGCAGAAAGAGAGAGAGAGAGAAGCAGAAACACAGGCAGAGGGAGAAGCAGGATCCATACAGGGAGCCTGATGCAGGACCCGATCCTGGGACTCCAGGATCATGCCCTGGGCCAAAGATAGGCACTATACTGCTAAGCCACCTAGGGATCCCCAACAGACATTATTCTTTTTATAGTTTGCTTAATCTTAAAGGATTGTCTTTATAGCACCCCACTTTCCAATCCACATACCTGAACCCCTTCCAGTCTTATATGTTATATAACAAGACTAGATTTTTAAAATTAAGATATAATTGCCATATAAATTGTGTAAGTTTAAAGTGCACAATGCATTGATTTGACACATTTATATATTGCAATATGATTACTATGGTAGTGTTAGCTAACACCTGTGTCACATCACATAAATTATCATTTCTTTTTTGTTATTGGAACAGTTCAGATTTAGTCCCTTAGCAAGTTTGAAATTTACAGTACAATATTGTTGATAATAATCACTGTTTTTTGAGTTAGATCTCCAGGGCATATCTGCCTACTAGTTGCAAGTTTGTGCTCTCAAACAACATCACCCTAATTCTTTCACCTCCATCCCTGACACCCACCATTCTACTCTCTGTTCTTAAGAGTTCAGCCTTTTGAAATTCTGCATAGAAGTGATATTTGTCTTTCTCTGACTTATTTCACTTAGCATCATGCCCTCAAATTGATGCCATGCCATTTTGTCACAAATGTCAGGGTTTCTTTTTTCCCATGGCTGGGTAGTATAATATGTATATATTCTATTATCTATCTATCTATCTATCTATCTATCTATCTATCTATCTATCATCATCATCATCATCCATCATCTATCTATCTATCTATCTATCTATCTATCTATCTATCATCTGCCACATTTTCTTTATCCATCCATCCCTTGACAGACATTTAGACTGTTTCCATATCTTGGCTATTGTGATCAATTTTGCAATAAACATGGTAGTGCAGATATCTCTTTGATACCCTGTTTTCATTACCTTTGACTGTGTATCCAGAAGTGGGATTGCTGGATTGTATGGTAGTTCCATTTTTTATTAAAGAATTAGTGGCTAGATCAATTTACATTTCTACCAACAGTATAAAAAGGTTCCCCTTTCTTTATATCCTTGCCAACATGATACCTCTTCTTTTCATTCCATTACACATGAGATGATATCTCATGGTGGTTTTGATGTGTGTTTCCCTATGATGAGTGATGGTGAGCACCTCTTAATGTAACTTTTGGCCACTTGATTGTGTAACAGAACTAGGTTTATCTACCCATGGCAAAAGTCTAATCACATTCTCCTGTGTTTCAGCAGTACATTCATTTCCCACTGCTTAACATGTGAAGTGTAGACCACTTATTTTGGAATTTAAGATCTTAGATATTCTGTTTTAATAACTCCATCCTTCTTGTTCTCTTCTCAATATGGGCATTGCCTTCACTGCCAGGCTTAGCAACGAGCCTCTAATCAACTGTTTTCTGTTTAGTAGAGAATCCTTCAAGGGTAATTGTTGCCATGAATATATCTTTGCAGTCTGTATGTCTCCCTAGAACTTAGTGCAAAGTAGGGATTTAAAGGCAGTAAAATTAATTTGGATTTAAAGGCAGTATAAATTAATATGCTTTGCTGCCCTTTCTACCCTAAATATATCACATGGACCTTATACCATCATCAATCTGACCACTGGTTAATCTTTTGATTTCAAGCTGTGTGCACTGGCTATCAAAACTCTTACTCCAAAGTACATTTTCAACCCTCCTTACTCATCAAAATATTCATTCTGCAATGCCCTGGCCAAATGCCGTATCTTCCTGATCTTTTCCAGGAGCTATTCTTTCACATTTTTGTGATTTCTAAATGGTTTATATGCATTTATGGCACTAACCACATTCTACCTACTTTCGTGATTACATGTACAAGTCTTTTAGATTATGGATCATTTGATTACAATGACAGTACCCTTAAAACTTTAACCCTGAAACTTGTGCTTATGCTTTATGGAAAGAAGTTTTTCTATAAATGATTTTTGGCTGTTATGGAGAAGCATGTGTAATTTTCATTTGAGGAAAGCAGAGGACAACATGTTCTGCTTCAGAATACTGAGACTTACCATTTTTAATTGATAAATTTTCTGGCACACATCTGTTACCATGTTCTGATGGAGATGGTGGTCTTTGGAAACAGCCATGGACTTTTCTTATTTATTACCATTAAAGCAGTGAGAGGGTGTTGTTTCAATTCAACCATGTTGTAATGAAGCCATTTAGACTCAGACAGATGGAAAAGTTTTGGTTTTCCATATTTGCAGTTGCAGAGACCACTTTTTATTCTACTCTTCAGGCACTGCTCTCTGCTTAGGGTCCTGGGCCTAACTTCTGGGCCTAACTTCTGGTCTCAATTTCGTTGAGTTCTGCTCGAATCTTTATTAACTCTCTTCTGCTGGGTGTAGGATCTATTTGCTGTTTTTCCTGTAGATCCTTTAGGTGTAAGGTTAGCTTTTGTATCTGTGTTCTTTCCAGTTTTTGGATGGCTGCTTGTATTGCGATGTATTTCCCTCTCAGGACTGCTTTTGCTGTATCCCAAAGATATTGAATGGTTGTATCTTCATTTTTATTAGTTTCCACGAATCTTTTTAATTCTTCCTTAATTTCCTGGTTGACCATTCATCTTTTAGCAGGATGGTCCTTAACCTCCATGTGTATGAAATATTTCCAAAATCTTTTTAATTCTTCCTTAATTTCTTGGTCAACCCTTTCATCTTTTAGCAGGATGGTCCTTAACCTCCACGTGTTTGAAATCTTTCCAAATGTCTTGTTGTGATTTAGTTCTAATTTCAAGGCATTATAGTCTGAGAATATGCAGGGGACGATCCCAATCTTTTTGTATCAGTTCAAACCCGATTTGTGACCCAGTATATGGTCTATTCTAGAGAAAGTTCCATGTGCACTTGAAAAGAATGTGTATTCAGTTGAGTTTGGATGTAAAGTTCTATAGATATCTGTGAAATCCATCTGGTCCAGTGTATCATTTAAAGCTCTCGTTTCTTTGGAGATGTGCTTAGAAGACCTATCGAGTGTAGAAAGTGCTAGATTGAAGTCACCAAGTATAAGTGTATTATTATCTAAGTATGTCTTAACTTTGGTTATAAATTGATTGATATATTTGGCAACTCCCACATTCGGGGCATATATCTTGATGATTTTTAAGTCCTCTTCTTGGATGGATCCTTTAAGTATGATATAGTGTCCTTCTTCATCTCTCACTACAGTCTTCGGGGTAAATTTTAGTTTATCTGATATAGGGATGGCTACCCCTGCTTTCTTTTGAGGACCATTTGAATGGTACATGGTTCTCCAACCTTTTATTTTCAGGCTGTACGTGTCCTTCTGTCTAAAATGAGTGTCTTATAGATAGCAAATAGATGGGTCCTGCTTTTTTATCCAGTCTGACACCCTGCACCTTTTGATGGGGTCATTTAGCCCATTCCCGTTCAGAGTTACTATTGAAAGATATGAGTTTAGTGTCATCATGATACCTGCTCAGTCCCTGTTTTTGTGGATTGTTCCATGATTCCTCTTAAAGAAGAATTTTAAGAGTCCCACTTAAAATTTCTTGCAGAGCTGGTTTGGAGGTCACATATTCTTTCAGTTCCTGCCTGTCTTGGAAGCTCTTTATCTCCCCCTCTATTCTGAATGAGAGCCTTGCTGGATAAAGTATTCTTGGCTGCATGTTTTCCTCATTTAGGACCCTGAATATATCCTTCCAGCCCTTTCTGGCCTGCCCAGTCTCTGTGGAGAGGTCTGCTGTTAACCTAATACTTCTCCCCATATAAGTTAGGGATTTCTTGTCTCTTGCTGCTTTAAGGATCTTCTCTTTGTCTTTGGAATTTGCAAGCTTCACTATTAAATTTCGAGGTGTTGAACGGTTTTTATTGTTTTTAGGGGGATCTATTCCGTGGATCTGAATGCCTGTTTCCCTTCCCAGATTTGGAAAGTTTTCAGCTATGATTTGTTCAAATGCATATTCTGGACCTCTGTCCTTTTCAGCACCCTTGGGTACCCCAATTAAACGTAGATTTTTTTCCCTCAGGCTGTCACTTATTTCCGTTAATCTGTCCTCATGGTCTTTTAATTGTTTGTCTCTTTTTTCCTCAGTTTCCCTCTTTGCCATCAACTTGTCTTCTATGTCACTCACTCGTTCTTCCACCTGGTTAACCCTCGTTGTTAGGACCTCTAGTTTGGATTGCATCTCATTCAATTGATTTTTAATTTCTGTCTGATTAGATAAATTCTGCAGTCATGAAGTCTCTTGAGTCCTTTATGTTTTTTTTCTAGAGCCACCAGTAGCTTTATAATAGTGCTTCTGAATTGGCTTTCTGACATTGAATTGTAATCCAAATTTTGCAGTTCTGTGGGAGAGAGGACTGTTTCTGATTCCTTCTTTTGAGGTGAGGTGTTCCTTCTAGTCATTTTTGCTCAGTGCAGAGTGGCCAAAAACAAGTTGTATTGGGAGAAGGAGAAAAAGAGAGAAGAGAAAGAAGAAAAGAAAAAGAAAAAAGAGAGGAAGAAAAAGGGGGGGAAGCAAAGAGAAATCAAAAACAAAAAAGAAGGTTGAGTGTCCTCTGATTCTGTATACTTAAATCCCTCGACTTCCCCTGGAACTTTCCAGTGCTGCTTGGTCAGTATTTTGTTTTTCCCCTGTCGGTCTAGCGGTCTTCTAGGGGAGGGGCCTGCTGTGTTGATTTTCAGGTGTTAGCACTTGGGGGAGCTGCTTAACCCCCTTGCCTGGTGCAGGGCTCAGTACAAGCTGTTTAACCTGTTTATCCTGTGAGGCCACTGTGAAGCTCAGTGGGGTTGTTTATCCTGTGAGGCCCCAGGCCGAACAACATCAGGAGCTGGGTCCGCTCTCCAGGCCTAGAGTCAGCTCCTGCAGTAACTACGGAGCTCTCAGTCCACAAGGGTCTGGATGCTTGGGGGCGGGTGCCGCTGATCTGCTCAGCTTGAGGCCACCTGGAGGCTGGAGCGTCCTTGCTGTGCTGTGTCCTCCTGGCTTCTGCCTGTCCTACGCAGAGCCGCTGCCTGAGCCACCTCTGAGCTGTTCCCAGGTCCAGCCGGGTGCGCCCTGCAGCCCTTTAGGGAGCTTGTCCGCTGGGTGTGGCACACTCTCCCTGGGGCGCTGGTGCTCTGTTAGTGTCCCAGGGAGCCAGAGGGCATCCCCGCCCCTCCTGGGGTCCTGCTCCAACTCCCTGGGAGTGCTTTCCATCTGGGAATATTGGTGAAGCTCCTGCTTCTCCGGGCCGGTGCTTTCCTGTCCTGGGGGCACTCGCTGGGCCTTAGCCCAGCTCCTCGCAGGGCCCGTCCCCCTTGGATGCCTTTTGTTTCTTTATTTCTTTCCCCACCCCCCATTTCCTACCTTGATAGAGTGCAAACTCTTCTCACTCTAGTGTTCCAGCTGTTCTCTCTTTAAATCTCAAGACGAATTTGTAGGTTTTCCAGATGATTTGAAGGTTATTTAGGTAATTTGGTGGGGACAGGTGACTTGGGGACGCTATTCTTCTGCCATCTTGCCCACCTCCCTATCTACCCTATCTATGGAGTTTTGAAGTCATAAATTAATGCCAAATATTTGGAAAGTTAAAAAAAAGTTGGAAATTCCAGGAAGTATGCAAAAATCACACATTATCTCAACACTTTGACCAAGATACATTTTTAATGTTCATTTAATATCTATTGTTTTAATGACAGAGTGTTAGATGATTCATTAATTCAGCTAACAAACCTTTGTACATCACCTATGGCCTGATGTTATCTGAATTCTGCTTGAGTAAAAAATTACTTATCTATGGCAAAATTTAGTGAACATTTATGTTATGTAATAATGACATGGAATTCTAATTACATTCCTTTTAATGTGAAGGATTTTGTATTCCTGTTTTTAACTTTAAAATACAAATCTCTCTTAGAAGGGTAAGTCAGTGAATCATTAATAACCTCAAGGAGAATTATTTTAGTATATTCTTTTTTCATTGATCAGTTTAGAAAATAGAAACTTTGAGAAAACTGGACTTTAGGAAAACAGAAGAGAACACATGGGACATTGAGATTAACTTTTGCCTGATTTATAATCAATGCTATGAAGTAACGATCACATCTAAATTTAATCATTTGTGCATATTATCCAGAAATCTCTACATAAGAACTCACTTCCAAAAACGGTTCTTCTTCCTCAAATCTGATTTACTTTGTATTTAAAAGATTCTATTTTTTGCTTACTGGCCAAATATGTCAATATCTAACCATGTTCTTGAACTTTTAATCATTGATAGTGAGGAAATGTCTTCTCTGAATGACAGTAAGCAAGAGTGAGGCTTATACGGCTTGCCGAGTGAGGCTTTGTCTTCAGTCCTACATAGAAGCAGGAAAATAGACAAGTGTTAGAGGTGTGATAGTAGCAGACAAAGACCATTCCAAAAAAATACTGTTTGGATGACCAGTGTAGTGACAAATTTGATTAACTTAATCATTCGCTTTGGTCTGTATCTTACTATTGTGCAACCATTGATTTCTCTAGCCTTAATTCCATCACTCAGTGCTTGCTTGACTCTTATAAGGAAGATGATAATTATTGGGAAAATACCAGGAGTAATATGCACAACAAAGTTCTCTGAATGTAGATGTGGATTAGAGTGTTGTATATGTGTATGGATGGCCAAACAGCAGAGTTTGGAGAATCTTGCTCTGGATTAGAGGGCCAGGATTAATGGTGCAAGTATTTCATGGGAATGAATGAACCAAGAGCTCCTGGTGTCCCTTTGGCTCACTGGAGGAGCCACACCTTCCTGTTAGGGTCTTTCTCTATTCTTGGCCTCTCCCACCTCTTCTGGAGATGTCAGACCATAGACATTCTTCTGTATTTGTGAATTCCTGCCAGTTATAAAGGACAGGGTAGTTTGGCAAAAAAGAAAAAGCAGGCTTTATCTTAATGGTAAGAGAAAGGGGTGAAAACATTTGAAGGGAGATAAGAGTCTCTTTTCTATGTGTTTCCATCTAGTTGCCTGAGAAACAATCAAAAGGAGCTCAAGAATGTAAACCAAGATGTGGAAAGAAAATGGTAAGCACCTAGTGTATTGCATCATTTTTCTCTAAGATTCACCTCTGTCTTACAAGGGACTGAGAATCTCTGTCTCATAAGAGCCAACATCTTATTTTAGGCCTCATAGAGCTAAACTCATAGAATTATTTGGTGATTGCCTCTAAGATTGGCAGAAGGGTTATCTGGAGGCTCAAAACAAAAGAAATGGAGTATTAGTGCACATGTTTCATTCCTTCCTGACTATATAAAGCACAAAGTACAAACATATAGCTGAAATAAAATATGCTTATTTTGGGTTGGCTATTTACAATGGCCACACCACCAACTTATTCCTCATACTTAGAATAATCTTTGGAAAATATAAGTTCCATCATGCCTTTCCCATGAGATCCTTTAATTGCTCTCCATTACATCCAGAATAAAAACGAAACTCTTCACTGAAGACTGAAATCCTATAAGGATTGACTCCTGCATATCTCTCTGATTTAATTCCCCACCCTCTGCCCTCACCCATTATCTTCCTGTCATTTCATGTTCTTGAAGCCTTGAAGCTCAGCCTAAACCCAGAGCCCTAGTGCACACTAATCTTTTACCACTCATGGTTTTTATTTTCTGTGCTTGTGCTTGATAGCATCTTTTTCTGGAAATTCTAGTTCTGACACTCTCTTCCAGAAAACATCCCTGAGTATACAATGTGGGAACCTCCACATTGCTTCCACACACAGTGGATTTCCTGCACCATCCACTATACCTTTCTATCACCGAGTAACTTTATATTAGTTTAACTTTTTAAAAAAATTTTATCACTAACATTTATTGATGGGATGGAAAAAAATTAGCTCTTTATAGTCCATCTTCCTTTATAGACCATGTGGTCTTTGAGGCTTTGACCACTGCTTGACTTGCCTATCTGTTGCCCAAATTTTGCAAGATACTCAGTGGAAAAAAGAAAAAAAAGAGTGGAAAAACAAAAGAGTGGAAAAACAACAGCTATCTGGACACTGATATCTTGCCCCAGCTTAGATAAACCCTGCCTTGTTTGCTGATCATGGGATTTCCATATCTTTGCACTAAACCTCTTTCCTAATCATTGCATCTCAAGATCTGGGTTTTTATCTGAGATGCCCCCTTCTTTAAGTGTGAAAGGTTGAGGGATGAAAAGGAAGGCCCATATTTATTGCTGATATGAAATGAAGTTTGCAGGAATCAGCCATTTCCTAAGTACTTCTCTTAAATTTTCTCTGCATAGTGGGGTGGCTTGTAACTAATCTCCTTTACATTATGTAGCTGAAGAAATGATGCTATTGAAACAAGGTCCTTTTTTCAGGCAAACTGAAAAACTTCCACAAACTGGTTCTGTGCAACAAAAAGTTGTTTAAACTTGGCTTTTGCTTTATTTTGTATAAAATGATATCTGTGTTAGGTGATGTTCTCCAATTCTTCCCCTTTAAAGGAACTTAAGTGTTGATGTTGTCAAATACATCCAAGTCTTTATTACAAATAGACAGTAATTAAATGAGAAATTAAATGTCTCCAAAGTGTCCCCATCCAAACAATTTTTAAAAAGTTTTAATTCCAGTATAGTTAACATACAGTGTTATATTAGTTTCAGAAAACAACTTAGTGATTCAACACTTACAATGCCCACTTCTCATCATGATAAGTGTCCTCCTTAATCCCCATCACTTATTTCCCCCATCCCCCCACACACTTTCCCTGGTGACCATCAGTTTGTTCTCTATAGATAAGAGTATGTTTATTGGTTTGCCTCTCTCTTCCCCCCGCCATTTGCATGTTTTGCTTATTTTTTTAAAAAAATATTTTATTTATTTTTTGAGAAAGAAAGTGAGCAGAGGGGAGAGGGACAGATGGGGAAGGAGAGAGAGAATCTGAAGCAGGCTCCACGTCCAGAGCAGATCCCAACCCAGGGCTCAATCTCATGATCCTGAGATCATAACCTTAGCTAAAATCAAGAGTTGGATGTTTAACTGACTGGACCACCCAGGCACTGCTGTTTTCTTTCCTAAATTCCATATATGAGTGAAATCACATGGTGGTTTTCTCTGACTGACTTACTTCACTTAGCATAATGCCCTCTAGTTCCATCCACATAATGGCAAATGGCAAGATTTCATTCTGTTTTATGGCTGAGTAATATTCCATTATATATCACTTCTTTATCCATTCATCAGTAGATGGACATTTGGGTTATTTTCATAATTTGGCTATTGTTGATAAAGCTGCTATAAACCAGGATGCATTCATCCATTTGAATTAGTGTTTTTGTATCCTTTGGGCAAATAACTAGTAGTGCAATTGCTGGACCATAGGGTAGCTCTATTTTTAACTTTTTGAGGAACCTCCATACTGTTTTCCATAGAAGCTGCAAATTTTATGAATGGGACTCACAGAAATTTAACTAATTTGATGAGGAAGTTCTCAACTGTTTCGGCTACCTGAGTCAATTGAAATCAAATATATAAGACATATGGGCTAGAACTAAATTCAATCTCATTTTGGCTAATTTGACAGGATGATGTTCTTTGAGTAAAGTTACATTATCTACATCATCCTGAGTCAATTTTGGTTATTTCATTTTCATTAGAATATTATCATTTAACTCATAATTTTAAACATATTTACAAAAGGTATGGTGTGAGCTCTTTTAAGTCATTTCGCTTTTTAAAATTTATGTTTATAGAGGTATAGCACAATAAAATTCACCCTCTTTAGGTAAGTTGATAAATTTAGAAAAGCATGTAGTCATGTGACTACCATCTCAATCAAGATATGGAAGACTTTTATCAACCTTCTTCTCACCGAAAACCCCTGGAGACCCCAATCTGACTTCTACTTTGTGTTTTTTCCAGGATGTCACAGTGTCATTGCCTTTATCTTTATTAGATTCTTATTTTTGCTGTCCTTGATTTTTTCCATTTTTCTGTTTTAATTGCTTTGAATTCAAAACTTAATTTTTGTTTTTTCAATTTTTCTTGTTTAAAAATGAGGGCATGTACGACCCAGCAGTTGCACTGCTGGGGATTTACCCCAATGATACAGATGCAGTAATATGCTGGGACACCTGCTTCCCAATGTTCATAGCAGCAATGTCCACAATAGCCAAACTGTGGAAGGAGACTTGGTGTCCATTGAAAGATGAATGGATAAAGAAGATGAGGTCTATGTATAAATGGAATATTAGTCAGCCATTAGAAACGACAAATACCCACCATTTGCTTCGACGTGGATGCACCTGGAGGGTATTATGCAGAGTGAAATAAGTCAATCAGAAAAGGACAAACATTTTATGGTCTCATTCATTTGGGGAATTTAAAAATTAGTGAAAGGGAATAAAGGCAAAGGAGAGAAAATGAGTGAAAATATCAGTGAGGGTGACAAACCATGAGAGACACCTAACTCTGGGAAATGAACTAGGGGTGGTGGAAGGGGAGGTGGTCAGGGGATTGGGGCGACTGGGTGATGGGCATGGAGGGGGGCACTTGGTGGGATGAGCACTGGGTGTTATGCTATATGTTGGCAAATTGAACTCCAATAAAAAAAATTTAAAAAATGAGAGCATGTACAAATATAACTTTTCCTCTAATATTTTTTCTTTTTTGCTTAAATTCAGTTAAAGTAACATATCCTATATTACTAGTTTCAGAGGTAGAATTTAGTGATTCATCAGTTGCATATAACACCCAATGCTCATCACATCACATGCCTTCCTTAATACCCATCACCCAGTTACCCAATTCCCACCTACCTCTTCTCCAGCAACCCTCAGTTTGTTCCCTAGGGTTAAGTGTCTCATGGTTTGCCCTCTCTTTTTTTTTTATTTATTTATGATAGGCACACAGTGAGAGAGAGAGAGGCAGAGACACAGGGAGAGGGAGAAGCAGGCTCCATACACGGGGAGCCCGACGTGGGACTCGATCCGGGGTCTCCAGGATCGTGCCCTGGGCCAAAGGCAGGCGCCAAACCGCTGCGCCACCCAGGGATCCCTGCCCTCTCTCTCTTTTTTTTTTTTTTTGCCTTATTTTATTTTTTCTTCTTATCTCCTATATACATCTGTTTTGTTCCTTAAATTCTGCATGAGTGAAATCATATGGTATTTGTCTTTCTCCCACTGATATATTTTGTTTAATACGCTCTAGTTCCATTCATGTTGTTGCAAATGGCAAAATTTCATTCCTTTTGATGAATGATTAGTATTCCATTGTGTCTGTATCCCAGATGTTGTTGTATTATTACCCAATATTTTTTTACTTTACTTTTTTGTGTTTTTGTGGTCCTGACTTGTTTTCAATGCCAAACATTGTTGCATGTTTTTATTTTTTATTTATTTATTTATTTTTGTTTTGTCACCAATTTTATTATTTAAGTTTTTTTAATTTCTTAAAATTTTATTTTATTTAATTTATTTTTTAATAATAAATTTATTTATATTGGTGTTCAATTTGCCAACATACAGAATAACACCCAGTGCTCATCCTGTCAAGTGCCCTCCTCAGTGCCCATCACCCGTTCATCCCCAACCCCCCTTCTCCCCTTACACCACCCTTAGTTCATTTCCCAGAGTTAGGAGTCTTCATGTTCTGTCTCCCTTTCTGATACTTCCTACCCATTTCTTCTCCCTTCCCTTCTATTCCCTTTCACTATTATTCATATTCCCCAAATAAGTGAGAACATATAATGTTTGTCCTTCTCCGATTGACTTACTTCACTCAGCATAATACCCTCCAGTTCCATCCACGTTGAAGCAAATGGTGGGTATTTGTCATTTCTAATGGCTGAGTAATATTCCATTGTATACATAAACCACATCTTCTTTATCCATTCATCTTTCGATGGGCACCGAGGCTCCTTCCACAGTTTGGCTATTGTGGACATTGCTGCTAGAAACATCGGGTGCAGGTGTCCCGGCGTTTCATTGCATCTGAATATTTGGGGTAAATCCCCAGCAGTATAATTGCTGTGTTGTAGGGCAGGTCTATTTTTAACTCTTTGAGGAACCTCCACACAGTTTTTCAGAGTGGCTGCACCAGTTCACATTCCCACCAACAGTGCAGGAGGGTTCCCTTTTCTCCACATCCTCTCCAACATTTGTTGTTTCCTGCCTTGTTAATTTTCCCCATTCTCACTGGTGTGAGGTGGTATCTCATTGTGGTTTTGATTTGTATTTCCCTGATGGCAAGTGATGTGGAGCATTTTCTCATGTGCATGTTGGCCATGTCTATGTCTTCCTCTGTGAAATTCTCAACAAGATACTAGCCAATAGGATACAGCAGTACATTATGAAAATTGTTCACCATGGCCAAGTAGGATGTATTCCCGAGACACAAGTGTGGTTCAACACTCGTAAAACAATCAATGCGATTCATCAAATCAGCAAGAGAAAAACCAAGAACCATATGATCCTCTCATTAGATGCAGAGAAATCATTTGACAAACTACACCATCCATTCCTGATCAAAACTCTTCAGACTGTAGAGACAGAGGGAATATTCCTCAACATCTTAAAAGCCATCTACAAAGAGCCCACAGCAAATATCATTCTCAATGGGGGAACACTGGGAGCCAGTCCCCTAAGATCAGGATCAAGACAGGGATATCCACTCTCACCACTGCTATTCAACATAGTACTAGAAGTCCTAGCCTCAGCAATCAGACAACAAAAAGAAATAAAAGGCATTCAAATTGGCAAAGAAGAAGTCAAACTCTCCCTCTTCGCCAATGACATGATACTGTACCTAGAAAACCCAAAAGACTCCACCCCAAGATTGCTACAACTCATACAGCTATTTGGCAGTGTGGCAAGATACAAAATCAATGCCCAGAAGTCAGTGGCATTTCTAGACACTAACAATGAGACTGAAGAAAGAGAAATTAAGGAGTCAATCCCATTTACAATTGCACCCAAAAGCATAAGATACCTAGGAATAAACCTAACCAAAGAGGTAAAGGATCTATACACTAAAAACTGTAAAACACTTCTGAAAGAAATTCAGGAAAACACAAAGAGATGGAAAAATATTCCATGCTCATGGATTGGCAGAATTAATATTGTGAAAATGTCAATGTTACTCAGGGCAATTTACACGTTTAATGAAATCCCTATGAAAATACTATGGACTTTCTTCAGAGAGTTAGAACAAATTATTTTCAGATTTGTGTGGAATCAGAAAAGACCCCAAATAGCCAGGGGAATTTTAAAAAAGAAAACCATACCTGGGGGCATCACAATGCCAGATTTCAGGTTGTACTACAAAGCTGTGGTCATCAAGACAGTGTGGTCTTGGCACAAAAGCAGACACATAGATCAATGGAACAGAATAGAGAATCCAGAAGTGGACCCTGAACTTTATGGTCAACTAATATTCGATAAAGGAGGAAAGACTATCCACTGGAGAAAGACAGTCTCTTCAATAAATGGTGCTGGGAAAATTGAGCGTTCACATGCAGAAGAATGAAACTAGACCACTCTCTTGCACCATACACAAAGATAAACTCAGAATGGATGAAAGATCTAAATGTGAGACAAGATTCCATCAAAATCCTACCAAACTTCTTGTGTGATTGAGTTCTAGTTTCAAGGTATTATGGTCTGAGAATATGCAGGGGACGATCCCAATCTTTGGGTATCGATTAAGACATGATTTATGACCCAGTATGTGGTCTATTCTGGAGAAATTTACATGTGCACTTGAGAAGAATGTGTATTCAGTTGAGTTTGGATGTAAGGTTCTGTAGATATCTGTGAAATCCATCTGGTCCAGTGTATCATTTAAAGCTCTCGTTTCTTTGGAGATGTTGTGTTTAGAAGACCTATCGAGTGTAGAAAGCGCTAGATTGAAGTCACCAAGTATAAGTGTATTATTATCTAAGTATGTCTTAACTTTGGTTATTAATTGATTGATATATTTGGAAGCTCCCATATTTGGGTCATATATATTGAGGATTGTTAAGTCCTTTTGTTGGATACATCCTTTAAGTATGATATAGTGTCCCTCTGCATCTATCACTACAGTCTTCAGGGTAAATTTTAGTTTTCTGATATAAGGAGGTTACCCCTGCTTTCTTTTGAGGACCATTTGAATGGTAAATGGTTCTCCAACCTTTTATTTTCAGGGTATAGGTGTCTTCTGTCTAAAATGAGTCTGTTGTAGACAGCAAATAGATGGGTCCTGCTTTCTTATCCAGCCTGACACCCTGCGCCTTTTTATGGGGTAATCAAGCCCATTCACGTTCAGAGTTTCTATTGAAAGATATGAGTTTAGTGTCATCATGATATCTATTCAGTCCTTATTTTTGTGGATTCTTCCACTGAACTTCTTCTTAAAGGGGAATTTTGAGAGTCCCCCTTAAAATTTCTTGCAGAGCTGGTTTGGAGGTCACATATTCTTTCAGTTCCTGCCTGTCTTGGAAGCTCTTTATCTCCCCTTACATTTTGAATGAGAGCCTTGCTGGATAAAGTATTCTTGATTGCGTGTTCTTCTCATTTAGGACCCTGAATATATCCTGCCAGCCCTTTCTGGCCTGCCAGGTCTCTGTGGAGAGGTCTTCTGTTACCCTAATACTCCTCCCCCTAAAAGTCAGGGATTTCTTGTCTCTTGCTGCTTTAAGGATATTCTCTTTATCTTTGGTATTTGCAAGCTTAACTTTTGAGGTGAGGTTTTCCCTCTAGTCATTTTGCTCAGTGCATAGTGGCCAAAAATCAGGTTGTATTGGGAAAAGGGGGAAAAGAGAGAAGAGAAAGAAGAAAAGAAAAAGACAAAAGAAAAAAGGAAGAAAAAAGAGAAGGAAAAAGAGAAAAAAGGGGGAGGGAAGCAAACAAATCAAAAAGCAAAAAAAAAAAAAAAAAAAAAAAAACCACACACACACACAAAAAAAACAAGGGGGATATCCTCTGATTCTGTATACTGTAAGTCACTTGACTTCCACTGGAACTTTCCAGTGCTGTTTGGTCAATAATTTTATTCCCTGTCGGTCTAGCTGGTCTTCTGGGGGAGGGGCCTGTTGTGTTGATTTTCAGGTGTTAGCCCTTGGCTCAGTGAGTGTTGTTTAAGCTGTTTATCTGGTGAGGCCACTGTGAGGCTCAGTGGGGGTTGTTTACCCCCTGAGGTCCCAGGAGGGACAACCACAGTGGCGGGCCAGCTCTGCAGCCCTGGAGTCAGCTCCCGCAGTAACTACTGAGCTCTCGGTCTGCAGGGCCTGGAGGCTCCGGGCGGGGCCGCTGATCTGCTCAGCTCCGGGCAGGAGCGTCCTCGCTGTCCTGGGCCCTCCCGGCCTCTGCCTGTCCCCGGGGAGGCCGGATCCTGGGCTGTGTCCCGGCGCCCTGTGCTCCGGAGCCTGCACTGTTGGATTCGGGCTCCTGGCTGCACAGCCCCCTCCGCTGAGCCGTCGCCCAAGCACCTTCCAGCTGCTCCCGGGGCGTGCAGACCCTCCTGCGTGTTGTATATTTTTAATAATAATTTCTGGTTTTATTGCATTATTATTGGTGTCTGTTATTTCTGCTTGCAGATTTTATCAAAGTTCTTTGTCATATATTGTTCATCAACTTTAAACAAGTTACTTATATTCTTTCTTTTTCTTTTTCTTTCTTTCTTTCTTTCTTTCTTTCTTTCTTTCTTTCTTTCTTTCTTTCTTTTAGATTTAATACAATTTATTTATTTTATAAATTTATTTTTATTGATGTTCAATTTGCCAACATATTGAATAACACCCAGTGCTCATCCCATCTAGTGCCCCCCTCAGTGCCAGTCACCTAGTCACCCCCACCCTTCGCCCACCTCCCCTTCCCGCACCCCTAGTTCTTTTCCACAGTTAGGAGTCTCTCATGTTCTGTCTCCCTTTCTGATATTTCCCACTCATTTTTTCTCCTTTCCCCTTCATTCCCTTTCACTAGTTTTTATATTCCCCAATTGAATGAGACCATATAATGTTTGTCCTTCTCCGATTGACTCATATTCTTTCAATGTGATTTCTTCATATGAAAAATAGTCTTACAATTAAAAATAGTACAACTTTATTTTTTTAAGATTTTATTTTATTTATTCATGAGAGGCACAGAGAGAGAGAGAGAGAGAGAGAAGCAGAGACACAGGCAGAGGGAGAAGCAGGCTCCATGCAGGGAGCCCGAGGTGGGACTTGATCCCTGGTTTCCAAGATCATGACTGGGCTGAAGGCAGCGCTAAACTGCTGGGCCACTGGGGCTGCCCAATAGTACAACTTTAGATAGTGGTTGTTAAAGTAACATTTAAAAATTAACATTCATTCATTAGCACATGCTTGGGTGCTACCAGTATTTACTAAGTATAAGCTAACTAGTATTTGAAAATTCCAATGACTTTTTCTTAAGGGTCATAAGTTGAAATTTATCTGTTAGGGAAACTTGATTAATTATGTATTTCAGATATTCTATGTCCTTATTTTTCTTACTGTCTGAGAGAAACTAATCTACTACTATTTTATTTGAGTTAATGCTTATTTTTTTCTTTGCTTCATATTGATTCTAAGTATTTTTGGTAACAAACGTTGCATGAGAGTTGCAGGTGTTTGTGGTTTCATCTTTATCATGTCATCTCCTGTCCATCTTTGTTCTGAAATGAGAGGAGAGCAATTTGTTAATCTTTATCTTCTAACATGTGTGAAGACTTATGTGGTGGAAGAGTCAAAATAGGTGTGGGGATTACAGGCAATCCTCTTTAGAAAACAAAGATGATAAGGGTGAGTATAGTATTAACCCTTAATATTTTCTGAACTAATTCCTATATAAGGCTGCATTGATTTGCTTTAATTGCCATAACAAACTACCACAGACCAAGAGGTATAACAGAAATTTATTTGCTCACAATCCTGGAAGTCCTAAGTCCAAGATCAAAGTATTAGCAGAGTGGGTCTCTTCTGAGGCCTCTCACCTTGGCTTATGTGACTGTCTTCATATCATCCTCACTGTATGCCTGTCTGTGTCCAAATTTCCTCTTCTTATAAGGACAACACTCAAATTAGATGAAAGCTTACCTCACCAACCTCATTCTAAATCAGTTTTCTCTGGAAAGTCTCGGTCTCCAAATAAAGTCACATTGCAATATACTTGGAGTTTCTTTGGGGGTGGACACAGTTTAAACTTTAACACAGGTCAATAAAAATAATAATAATAAAGGAAGGTAAGAAAATCCAGGGAGATTTCCAGTCTGGAAACAAAAGCTAACCACAGTCTCACTATTTAAAATAGGCAGTCAGTAGTTGATGGTGATAATCCACAACGTGAATTTAGACATATTTGGGCTTTATGGTCAGATCCTCAACCACAGATCTGGCTGAGCAAGTCAGATTCATCATTCACCAACTTCTTTGTAACATGACTTTGCACCCTATCATATTCAAGTATGGTTTTACAGTGATCTTCTGATTTATTATTTAAAAATAAATAAAATGTTCCAAATATTACTATATTTCACAACTTTTTTTCATACATATGGTATATTACACATAGTATGATAATCTAGCAATTCCTTAAGTTTCATAAAATATGTAATTTTATTTTCTACTTCTTATTCTTTTCCTAGATTTTTTTTTTTGTAGAGAGAGTGAATATACAGGGGGAGGGTCAAAGGGAGAGGGAGAGAGAGAATCGTAAGTAGGCCGCATATCCAGGATGGAGTCCACTTCAGCGCTCAATCTCATGACCCTGAGATCACAACCTGAATTGGTGTCAAGAATTGTATACTTAACCAACTAAGCCGCCCAGGCACCACACTTTTCCTAGATTTTTGGGTTTTTTCCCCAGCTTTATTGAGTTATAATTGACAAGCAAAATTTTAAAAAATTTAAAGTGTATGTGGTGATGTGATATACGTATACTTTGTGAAAAGAATTCCCCTTATTAGGTTAATTAACATATCCTTCAACAGTGTAATCAGTTATGGTTATGTTTCCTGGTTTTTCAGACATAGCTGGAGTAAGCAGACTTTTAATTTTAATTAATATTCAAATTGTAAATCTACCAATGACATTAGGTTAAGAATAATGAAACCTTTCCTTCAAGTATGTTTTCAGCTTCAGATGACTGGGCTATCTCATGTTATTATATCTTTCCTTTATAGGCAGGAAATGACTACATTTGAGAGACAAAATCAAATTCAAGATAAGAAAAGTAAGTCATTGCTTCATAACATTTTTAATACAAGGGAAGTTGTAAATTTAAACATCTAAATTAGTTCTGATACTGTGCTAGACAGGAAACACAGCTTGGGGTCCTTCTAGGGATGTCTTGGCCCTTCTTTTTCTTTCTTTCTTTATTTCTTTCTTTTTTTGTCTAACAAAACTGATCTCATTATTTTTTTGTATGACAGTAGTATCTGTATATTATTTTTTGATTTCCTTAAATTTTTAATTTTTTTACAAGTTTTAAACTCATTTTTGTTAGTAGTAATAATTTATTTACCTTGCTAAAAATCCAATAACTCAAGAGAGTGTTAATCAAATGACATGTAAAATACAGAAAGAGGGGGGAAAAACTAGATTCTTAGCTATTTGTACTATAAGAAATACTCCATTCTTTCCTGGGTATCCTGAATTTCTTCTTTTTCCTTGTGAATTGTACATTTTGAATTTATTAAGTTTTTATTTTAATTCTAGTATAGTTAACATACAGTTTTTTATTAGCTTCAGGTGTACAATATGGTGATTCAACAATTCAAAACATTACTCAGTGCTCATCACAGCAAGGCACTCCGTAATGTCATCACTTATTTCACTCATCCCCTGCCCAACTCCTCTCTGGGAACCATTGGTTTGTTTGGTGTGTTTCTTTCTTAAACTCTACATATGAATGAAATCATATGGTATTTGTCTTTCTCTGTCTTATTTTGCTTAGCATAATACTATTCCATTCATGTCATAATAGATGGCAAGATTTCATTCTTTTTAATTGCTAAGTAATATTTCACTGTGTATGTGTCACATACTACATTATCTTTATCCATTCATCAGTTGATAGACCCTTAGGCTGCTTCCATAATTTGGTTATTGTAAACAAAGCTACTATAAACATCAGGGTGCATATATTTATTTGAGTTAATGTTTTGTATTTTGGAAAGTAAATACCCAGTAGTGCAATTGCTGGATTCTAGGATAGTTCTAATTTTAAATTTTGAGGAACCTCCACACTGTTCTCCAGAGTGGCTGCACCAGTTTGCATTCCCACCAACAGTACAAGAGGGTTCCCCTTTCTCCACATCCTCTCCAACATTTGTTGTCTCCTGTGTTAATTTTAACCATTGTGACAGATAATCTCATTGTAGTTTTTATTTGTATTTCCCTGATGATGAGTGATGTTGAGCATCTTTTCATGTCTGTTGGCCATCCTCATGTCTTTTATGCAAAAATGTCTGTAAGTTCAGATCCTCTGTCCAGTTTTGTAATTGTTTTTTTTTTTCGGTGTTGAGTTGTTCAAATTCTAAACACATTTTTGGATATGAACTCTTTATCAGATATATCATTTGAAAATATCTTCTCCCATTGGGTAGGTTTCCTTTTTGTTTGGCTGATGGTTACCTTTACTCTTCAAAAACTTTTTATTTTGGAGTAGTCCCAATATTTATTCTTACCACTTTTATTTAACATCATACTGGAATTCCTAGCCATAATAATCAAACAAGAAAAAAGAAAGGCATCCATATTGGTAAGGAAGAAGAAAAACTTTCATTTGTAGATGACACAATACTATAGAAAACCCTAAAGACCCCATCAAAGACTACTAGAACTGATAAATGAATTCAGCAAAATTGCAAAGAAAAAAAATATATCCAGAAATCTGTAACATTTTTATACATTAATAATGAAGTATAGGAAGCATAAATTGAAAAAAAAGTCTCACTTACAATTACACCAAAGAGAATAAAATACCTTAGAATAAACTGAACCAAGGAGGTGAAAACCTGTACCCTGAAAACTATAAAACATTGAAACTAAATTGACAACACAAATAAATGGAAAGATATTCCATGTTTATGGATTGAAAGAACCAATTTGTTAAAACATACACACCACCCAAAGCAATCTATGGATTCAAATCAATCCCTATCAATGTGTCAACAGTTTTCACAGAACTAGAACAAGTAATCCTAAAATTTGTATGGAACCACAAAAGACCCTGAAGAGCCAAAGTAGTTTTGAAAAAGAACAACTGGAAATATCACAATATCAGATTCCAAGATGTACTACAAAGCTATAGTTATCCAAACAGTATGGCACAGGCACAAAAATAGACACATAGATCAATGGAACAGAATAGAGACCCTGGAAATAAACCCACATTTCTATGGTCAACTAATCTATTATAAAGGAGGCAAGACTATATAATTGGAAAAAGATAGTCTCTTCAACAAATGGTGAAATGGTGTCTGAAAAACTGAACAGCAACATACAAAATAATGAAATTGGATCACTTTTTTACAACACATACACATAGCTCAAAATGAATTAAAGAGCTAATGTGAGACCTGAAACCATAAAATTCCTACAAGAAAACATAGGCAGTAATTTCTTTGATATCAGCTATAGAAAAAAAGTTAGATATGTCTTATTTGGTAAAGAGAAAAAAAACAAAATTAAACTATTGTGTATGGTTTATTTTGAGCAACACATTATGAACATCCATGGGAAGCAATTAACCCAAATACTGCTGTTTTATTTTCTATATAGAAGTTTTAAATAGAGCCATTTTGAAAATTAGCTGTGTTGTGTTTCTTTTTTCTCTTCTCTTCTTTTTTTCTTTTCTTCTTTTGCTCTAGTACCCATTTTTTGGCATAGTAACCATATGTAGTAATAATGTAACTACTCAGAATGAACAATTATGAACAGCAATGTTTGTCCCTGGGGACAGACATATCTGAAAGAAACTCATTTTTTATCCCTACTGCCTCAACTTACAGCCAAGTGTATTGATATCATTTTTAGCCTCATTATTTGGAACTTTGCATTTCTTAATCACCTCTCAGCTCATGGTGCTTGTTTCTGGAACTACTGCTTCACTGAGCCTATTTCATGGCCCATGAAATAAATGTATTTCACCAAACATCATCACAGCCATAAGTAGAATAATATATTTTTAAAATATCATAGTGTTAGACATAAAATTGTCATAGGAGACAATCATATTGACTGTATGTATATGTATATTATTGTACTAAAGCATGGCAGAAAATACATTTCTAACTCTAGGTTTTGTTAAAAAAAAAAGTGAAGTGCCTCTGCCAAAATGTACCTACAGACTCTAATGGACAATTGTCAATCTTAATTTAAACTACCCTATCACTAGCACTTACGAATATTGGTCAAAATCTACATCCTAAAACTGTTCCTTTCTTCATTTCTCTGGCCTCTATGCCCTACTGTTCATGTCCTAGGTCATGGCCACCTTTCTGCTCCCTGACATGCCCTTTCTTGGGGACACCTAAGCTGTGGGTGCCCTTCAGACATACAGCCTTGGATTTTTCCTACTTCATAAAGAATTGGTGACTGATGAATTTTTCTTCTTATAATCTTTGAAATAATTTTCTGGTGAAGCTATCCAGGGTAGAAGACATTTATAAAGAAAATTTTTAACGTGCAGATGAAAACCTGTCTGTAGGTACAGACTATTACCATTTTCTTTTTTTTTTTAATTTTTATTTATTTATGATAGTCACACACAGAGAGAGAGAGAGAGAGGCAGAGACATAGGCAGAGAAAGAAGCAGGCTCCATGCACCGGGAGCCCGATGTGGGATTCGATCCCGGGTCTCCAGGATTGCGCCCTGGGCCAAAGGCAGGCGCTAAACCGCTGTGCCACCCAGGGATCCCGACTATTACCATTTTCTTGCAGCTTTATGAGTTTTATTTCTCATTACATTTGTTCTTTTCTCTTTTTTAAATTTTTTTCATTTGTTCTTTTCAATTAATGTTTTAAAGTCTTGAAACTTAAAATTATTATGTATATACTTCTATGTATTTAATGTTTCTAGGATCTACAGTGGCTCCTTCTTGCTCATTCCTAACATTGTTTCTGCATGTGCGAGTGTGGGTGCTTTCCATCTGTTTTTTTTTTTTTTTGAGAATGTAATGCCTTCTTCTATTAGTAAAATGTTTGAGTTATACATTATGCCCAAATTCTTGAGATGTTATTGTTGAATATACATCATTCTTGAGTGCAATGTACAGTGAACTTATTTATCTTGATTTAAATTAATATTATTGGAATCATACTTCATTATTACATGGATTCAGGCAGATAAATTACATTCCCTGAAATACAAACCAGCATACTAAATGACACTTGATGAACTGCTACAGCATTGGGTCTTATTAAGGGGAACTTTTACAAATCACATTTCCACCTATCACCACTCCACATACCTGTTTCACCAGGAGGCTAAAATCTGGCGAGAATAGACTTTCCTACTTGCTTCCTTTCCTGACTGCTGTTTCTGAGGCTTGCCTCTCTGAATATATTTTTCACATATTTTGCTTATATGTTATTCTTCCTGTGAAAGGTTGTGAGAGAGGGGAGGATAGGGTTGAAGGTATTTTCAGAAGGTGAAAAATAAGATCAATCTTTTGGACTATGCTATAAATCTCAGTAAAACCAAATTTTTCTAATTAGAAACAATATCATTTTTTGGGACTATATATTCATTAAGTATGATTTTTTTCAGCCACTATTACCATTTTCTGCCCAAAAGATTAAATTTGCTTTGGAGTTAATCCAATTTGAATTTGCCAAAGCAAACAGATAGCTTAAAAAATAAATCTATGTAACATAAAATCTAAATATTTTCTTTTCAGAATCACTTTGTCTTTATTTTTTATTCCATTCATATCTCTGTTCTCCTTTTATCATCGTCCTCTCCATTCTAAGAAAATGAGTCTACTTTTAAAATTATGGTATTTACATTTAATGCAATCCCTATCAAAATACCATGGACTTTCTTCAGAGAGTTAGAACAAATTATTTTCAGATTTGTGTGGAATCAGAAAAGACCCCGAATAGCCAGGGTAATTTTAAAAAAGAAAACCATACCTGGGGGCATCACAATGCCAGATTTCAGGTTGTACTACAAAGCTGTGGTCATCAAGACAGTGTGGTACTGGCACAAACACAGACACATAGATCAATGGAACAGAATAGAGAACCCAGAAGTGGACCCTGAACTTTATGGTCAACTAATATTCGATAAAGGAGGAAAGACGATCCACTGGAAGAAAGACAGTGTCTTCAATAAATGGTGCTGGGAAAACTGGACATCCACATGCAGAAGAATGAAACTAGACCCCTCTCTTGCACCATACACAAAGATAAACTCAAAATGGATGAAAGATCCAAATGTGAGACAAGAGTCCATTGAAATCCTAGAGTAGAACACAGGCAACACCCTTTTTGAACTCGGCCACAGTAACTTCTTGCAAGATACATCCACGAAGGCAAAAGAAACAAAAGCAAAAATGAACTATTGGGACTTCATCAAGATAAGAAGCTTTTGCACAGCAAAGGATACAGTCAACAAAACTCAAAGACAACCTACAGAATGGGAGAAGGTATTTGCAAATGACGTATCAGATGAAGGGCTAGTTTCCAAGATCTATAAAGAACTTATCAAACTCAACACCAAAGAAACAAACAATCCAATCATGCAAGGGGCAAAAGACATGAACAGAAATCTCACAGAGGAAGACATAGACGTGGCCAACACGCACATGAGAAAATGCTCTGCATCACGTGCCATCAGGGAAATACAAATCAAAACCACAATGAGATACCACCTCACACCAGTGAGGATGGGGAAAATTAACAAGGCAGGAAACAACAAATGTTGGAGAGGATGTGGAGGAAAGGGAACCCTCTTACACTGTTGGTGGGAATGTGAACTGGTGCAGCCACTCTGGAAAACTGTGTGCAGGTTCCTCAAAGAGTTAAAAATAGACCTGCCCTACGACCCAGCAATTGCACTGCTGGGGATTTACCCCAAAGATTCAGATGCAATGAAACGCCGGGACACCTGCACCCCGATGTTTCTAGCAGCAATGTCCACAATAGCCAAACTGTGGAAGGAGCCTCGGTGTCCATCGAAAGATTATGGATAATAAAGAGGATGTGGTCTATGTATACAATGGAATATTACTCAGCCATTAGAAACGACAAATACCCACCATTTGCTTCAACGTGGATGGAACTGGAGGGTATTATGCTGAGTGAAGTAAGTCAATCGGAGAAGGACAAACATTTTATGGTCTCATTCATTTGGGGAATATAAATAATAGTGAAAAGGAATAGAAGGGAAGGGAGAAGATATGGGTAGGAAATATCAGAAAGGGAGACAGAACATGAAGACTCTTAACTCTGGGAAACGAACTAGGGGTGGTGGAAGGGGAGGAGGTCGGTGGGTGGGAATGAATGGGTGACGGGCACTGATGGGGGCACTTGACGGGATAAGCACTGGGTGTTATTCTGTATGTTGGCAAATTGAACACCAATAAAAAATAAATTTATTATAAAAATAAATAAATAAAATTGACATTAAAAGAAGATATATTCATTTTAATATGTGTATACTCCCAAATCTGTCAATATTTTCCTGTTTTCTAAAGTGTAATATTTTGCTCTTTTCTAAAGTGTAATATTAGCTTTTGGTGTATGATACAGTGATTCACCAATTCCATACATCACCTATATACCATATCTTGTTTTAGTGGTGGGGAGGAGGGATGTAAGACCTATCATTTTTTTCCCTCAAGTGTTAATTTAAATTCTGGTTAGTTAACATACAGTGTGATATTAGTTTTAGGTGTAGAATTTAGTGATTCATTACTTACACAGAACATTCAGTGCTCCTCACTATAAGTGCCCTCCTTAATACCCGTGACCTATTCAAACCATCCCCTCACCCACTCCCCTCCAGTAATCATCAGTTTGTTCTCTATTGTTAAGAATCTGTTTCCTGGTTTGATTTTCTGGTTTTTTTTTCCTGCCATGTTTATGTGTCTTATTTCTGAAATTTCACATGAGTGAAATCATATATATATATATATATATATATATATATATATATATATAATATTTATATATTCATATGTAAAATATATAAATAAAAATATAAAATATTCCAGTATGATACTGTTTTGATCACTACAGCCCTGTGATATAACTTGAAGTCCGAAACCGTGATGCCTCCAGCTTTGCTTTTCTGTTTCAAGACTGCTTTGGCAGTTCAGGGTCTTTTGTGTTTTGATACAAATTGTAAAATTGTCTATACTAGTTCTATGAAAAATGCTGTTGTTATTTTGATAGAGATTGCATTAATTGGGTAGATTAAATATAGATAATATAGATATTTTAACAATATTTGTTCTTTTTAAAAAAGATTTTATTTATTTATTCATGAGAGACACACAGAGAGAGAAGCAGAGACACAGGAAGAGGGAGAAGCAGGCCCCATGCAGGCAGCCTGATGTGGGACTCAATCCTGGGATCCAGGATCACATCCTGGGCCAAAGGCAGATGCCTTAACTGCTGAGCCACCCAGGCGTCCCACTATTTGTTTTTCTAATTCATGAGGATGGGATATCTTTCCATCTTTGTGTTCTCTTCAATTTCTTTCATCAGTGTTTTGTATTTTTCAGAGTACAGATCTTTTACCTCTTTGGACAGGTATTCCTAGGTATCTTATTTTTGGTGCAATTGTAAATGGGATTGATTCCTTAATTTCTCTTTCTGATGCTTCATTATTAATTTATAGAAATTCAACTGATTAATGCACATTGATTTTGTATTTGCAACTTTAATGAATTTGTTCATCAGTTCTAGCAGATTTTGGATGAGTCAGGTTTTCTATGTAGAGTATCATGTTATTTGCAAATATGAAAGTTTGACTTCTTCATTGATTTGCATTCCTTTTATTTCTTTTCATCTGATTATAGCAGCTAGGACTTCTAGTATCATATTGAATAGAAGAGATGACAGTGGACATCCTTGTCTTCTTATTGACCTTAAGGGAAAAGCTCTCAGTTTTTACCCATTATAAATGATTTTAGCTGTGGTTTTGTTGTTGTTGTTGTTGTTTTCTATAAGACCTTTATTATGTTGAGGTGTGTCTTTTCTAAAGATACTTTGTTAAGGGTTTTTATCATGAATGGATGCTGTACTTTGTCAAATGGTTTTTACGGATCTGTTGAAATGATTATATGCTTCTTATCCTTTCTCTTATTGATTTGATGAATTATGTTGATTGGTTTGCAAATAGTGAACTACCTTTGCAACCCAGAAACAAATACCACTTGATCATGGTAAATGATTTTTAAAAATGTTTTGTTGAATTTTTTTGATCATATTTTGTTTGGGTTTTTGTATCCATGCTTACCAGGGATATTGGCCTGTATTTCTCTTTTTTATTGGAGTCTTTATCCAGTTTTGGTATCAGAGTAATGCTGTACTGATTGAATGAATTTGGAAGTTTTCCTTCCTTTTCTGTTTTTGGAAGAGTTTAAGAAAGTATTAATTCTTCTTGGAATGTTTGGTAGAATTTGCCTCTGAAGTTCTCTGGTCCTGGATTTTGTTTAGTGGACGATTTTTGATTATTGATTCAATTTCTTTGCTGATAGTTGGGCTGTTCAAACTTACTCTTTCTGTTTCAATTTTGGTAATGTATATGTTTCTAGGAATTTTCATTTTTCTAGGTTGTCCAATTTGTTGGCATATCATTTTTCATAATATTCTCATAGTTTTTGTATTTATGTGGCTTCTGTTATTTTTTCTTTCTCATTTGTGATTTTGTTTATTTGAGTCCCTTCTTTTTTCTTCTGAGAAGTCTGGCTAGAGGCTTATCAATTTTATTAATATTTTCAAAGAACCAGCTCCCGGTTTCATTGATCTGTTCTCTATTGCTGTTCCTGTTGTTTTTTCTATATCATTTATTTCTGCTCAAATCTTTATTATTTCCTTTCTTCTTTTGACTTTAGGCTTCATTTGTTGTGCCCTTTCTAGTTCCTTTAGGTGTAAGGCTAGCAGTTTATTTGAGATTTTTCTTGCTTCTTGAGGTAGGTCTGTATTGCTTTATACTTCCCTCTTAACAACCGCTTTTGCTGCATCCCAAAGGCTTTGGACTGTCGTATTTTCATTTTCACTTGTTTCCATGTACTTTTTAATTTCATATAACCTCTATGTATGTGTGTCCTTTCCAGATTTTTCTTTTTTAAAAGATTTTATTTATTTATTTATTCATGACAGAGAGAGGCAGAGATGTGGGCAGAGGGAGAAGCAGGATCCCTATGGGGAACCCAATGCCGGACTTGATTCCAAGATCCCAGGATCACGCCCTGAGCCAAAGGCAGACGCTCAACCACTGAGTGTTTCCATATTTTTTCTTGTGGTTGACTTCTAGTTTCATAGCGTTATAGTCAGAAAAGTTGCATGGTATGATTTCGATTTTTAAAAATTTGTTGAGATTTGTTTTCTAGCTTATTATGCAAATTATCCTGGAGAACGTCCCATGTACACTTGAGAGGAATGTGTATTCTGCTGTTTTAGGATGAAATGTTCTGAATATATCAGTTAAGTCCATCTGTTTCAATGTGCCATTCAAAGCCATTGTTTCCTTGTTCATTTCCTGCTTATATGCTCTATCCTTGCTGTGAGTGGGGTGTGAAAATCTCCTCTTATTATTGTATTATTATCAATTTATTTCTTTATGTTTATTATTAACTGTTTTGTGGATTTGGGAGCTCTATGCTGGGTGCATTAATATTTATAATTGTTAGATCTTCTTGTTGGATTGTCCCCTTTACATTATATAGTGTCTTTCTCTTTTTAAATCATTTTAAAGTCTATTTTGTGCAATGAGCGTATTGTTATCCAGCTTTCTTTTGACATCCATTACATGATGAATGATGAATGATGAATGTTTCTCCATCCCCTCTTCCAATCTTCAGGTGTCTTTAGGTCTAAACTGGGTCTCCTGTAGGCAGTATATAGATGGGTTTTGGGTTTTTTAAAAAGCCTTTTGGCCGCCCTTTGTTGATTGGGACATTTAGTTCATTTACATTCAAGATAATTATTGAAAGAAATAGATCATTGCTATTTTATTACTTATTTTGTGGTTGTTTCTGAATATTTATTTGATCCATTCTTCTCTCCTGGTTTGCTGGTTTTCTTTGGTGTTACATTTAAATTTCTTTCTCCTTATTCTTTGCATTTCTTTATAGTGGTTTTTGATTTTTGATTAACATCAAGTTTATATAAAACATCTTCTGCATACAGGAGTCATATTAAGTTGAAGATAATTTAAGTTTGAATATTCTTTATTTCTCTCCTCTCCACATTTTACATATATGGTGTTATATTTTCATCTAGTTTATACAGCTGAGGCCAGAGTAAACACAAAGATCTTTAGAAGGTGATGGAGAGGAACAGGAGAAATAGTGCCAAAATAATGCATCAGGAATAAAATTTGAACAGCCATTGCTGGTTTTATGTCTATGGTTGAAAAAGGAGGAAGCCATGATCCAAAGAATGAGGGCAGCTTCTAAAAGTGAAAAGAAGGGAAAATGTAGCTCCCCTAGATTCTGCAGAAAGGTGTTCAGGCTTATCAATTCCTTGATTTTAGCCCTATGAGGCTAATTTTGTTAATTTTGATCTCCAGTATTTTAAGATAATTAACACATATTGTTTTAAGCCATCACATTGTGGTAATTGGTTATAGCAGCAATAGGACACAAAAAAACCTGAAACACTGATTCTATTTTATGTGGGTTGCCATTACTGAGATCAACTTCTAGGCAGCCACTCCAATTAATGATTGGAAGTGCTTTTATATCTGTGAGTGCAATATTAAGTCCATTTCTGGTAAGTGCACTTATATGAAGACATTAATTCAGTATTATAGAATATATATGCTTCCCTTCATAATCTAGAACTTACAGAGTTCATTCAATAACAGCACCATGATGCTAAATTAACACTTTTGTTAGCTCAATTTGGTGTTTTATTAGGGAATAATTTTCTGTTACAATCTACCTCATTTCAAGAGCATGGTGGGTCTGATTTTCACTTCGAGTCTGAATATATTGAAGTGCCATTGGTAAGGCATAGTCTTTGGGTTTTCTGTGCAAGATAACTTCTTCAGGGTTTTCAAAGTAGGACGAGTTTCATTATTCAGGAACAAAAGGAGTGCCTCATCTGACAAAATGTTTGTTGGCAGTTGGGATTCAGGGTAATCATAGTCATAAGAAATTCTCTCTAATATTTTCATTCTGATTTTAACAAAATGTATATATTTTTTTCTCTAAACAATGCCCTAACATTCAACAAGAAATCTTCTCTAAATATTAATTCAACTGGTCTTTAGTATAGTCATGGGATGTTCCACGTTTTTGAACTGAGACTAAGTATGTTTATTACTAAGAATTTTAACAACTTTAGCACCAATAGTGGCAATTGTTTCACCCAGTAGTCTAATTTTCTCATGATCTTTATATGGATAATTGGCTTTTCAAATTATATTTAATGCTGTGATTGAATTTATTGAAGCTATGCAATTCCTCAGTTTATATATAATTCCCTCCATTCATATATAATCCCCTCAGTTCATATATAATTATATAATTATTTATTATATATGAATGATTTATAAATAAGTAAATAAATAAAATCCCATACATGAAATGAGTGCATTGAACATGACTTCAATTTATGAAAAATAATGAGCTATGAAAAGTTATTAACATATTGTAGTTTTGCAGAATCTGTTAAATTTATTTAGTATAAACTAGTATTTTGCTAAGGGTCACTATCAAACTTATTAAGTTGTAAATTTCAGAATTACTTAATATTCCTCTTATAAATTGGAATTTTTGCCGTATTTAGTGTTCTTTGACCTCCCTCATTCTAGTTTGTTAATTAAAAAAATACTAGTTGTGGGGAGCAGGAAGATGGCCATGGAGTAGAGGGATCCTAGGCTTGTCTCATTCCACGAACATGACTAGATAACAAGCAAATTATCCTAAATACCCTAGAAATAGACCTGAAGACTGACTGAGCAAACTCAACAACTTAAGGGAAAGAAGAGACCACATTGAATAATGTAGAAAGTGCAGATATGTGGTTTAGGGGAGAAACGGATCATGGGTACCATGGAAGGGAGGAAGCCATGGATACAGAGAAGGGAGTCAGAGGAGCACACAGAGGAACACACAAGTAGAATGCTTTTCCAATGTCATTAGCTAGAAAAATGGGAGGACTTGAATTATCATGAGTTCTTGCAATCAGCAAGGCTTAAAGCTTGGAGTTGTATAGGCCAGAGCTCAGCTGGAATAGAGCCTGAAGGACACTGCACTGTTTTTGGAGAGAAGCAGTTGTAGTTTTAATTTGCATTTCTCTGATGATGGATGATGTTGAGCATCTTTTCATGTGCCTGTTAGCCATCTGTATGTCTTCTGTGGAAAAATGTATTTTCATGTCTTTTGCCCATTATTATTGGATTATTTGTTTTTTTTTGTTTTTTGAGTTTTATAAGTTCTTTATATATTTTATTTATTTTTTTTTTATAAATTAATTTTTATTGGTGTTCAATTTACCAACATACAGAATAACACCCAGTGCTCATCCCGTCAAGTGTACCCCTCAGTGCCAGTCACCCATTCACCCCCACCCCCCACCCGCCTCCCCCTCCACCACCCCTAGTTCATTTCCCAGAGTTAGAAGTCTTTATGTTCTGTCTCCCTTTCTGATATTTCTCACACATTTCTTCTCCCTTCCCTTATATTCCCTTTCGCTATTATTCATATTCCCCAAATGAATGAGAACATACACCGTTTGTCCTTCTCCGGTTACTGTGGCCAAGTTCAAAAAGGGTGTTGCCTGAGTTCTCCTCTGGGATTTTGATGGAATCTTGTCTCACATTTAGATCTTTCATCTATTTTGAGTTTATCTTTGTGTATGGTGCAAGAGAGTGGTCCATTTCATTCTTCTGCATGTGGATGTCCAATTTTCCCAGCACCATTTATTGAAGAGACTGTCTTTCTTCTAGTGGATCGTCTTTCCTCCTTTATCGCATATTAGTTGAGCATAAAGTTCAGGGTCCACTTCTGGGTTCTCTGTTCTGTTCCATTGATCTATATGTCTGTTTTTGTGCCAGTACCACACTGTCTTGATGAACACAGCCTTCTGGTACAACCTGAAATCTGGCATTGCGATGCCCCCAGATATGGTTTTCTTTTTTTAAAATTCCCCTGGCTGTTTGGGGTCTTTTCTGATTCCACACAAATCTTAAAATAATTTGTTCTAAGTCTCTGAAGAAAGTCCATGGTATTTTGATAGGGATTGCATTATACGTGTAAATTGCCCTGGGTAACATTGACATTTTCACAATATTAATTCTGCCAATCCATGAGCATGGAATATTTTTCCATCTCTTTGTGTCTTCCTCAATTTCTTTCAGAAGTGTTCTGTAGTTTTTAGGGTATATTTTGAGAACCATTTGAATGGTAAATGGTTCTCCAACCTTTTATTTTCAGGTTGTAGGTGTCCTTCTGTCTAAAATGAGTCTCTTGTAGACAGCAAATAGATGGGTCCTGCTTTTTTTATCCAGTCTGAAACTCTGCGCCTTTTGATGGGGTCATTAAGCCCATTCACGTTCAGAGTTACTTGAACTTCTTCTTAAAGGGGAGTTTTAAGAGTCCCCCTTAAAATTTCTTGCAGAGCTGGTTTGGAGGTCACATATTCTTTCAGTTCCTGCCTGTCTTGGAAGCTCTTTATCTCTCCTTCCATTTTGAATGAGAGCCTTGCTGGATAAAGTATTCTTGGTTGCATGTTCTTCTCATTTAGGACCCTGAATATATCCTGCCAGCCCTTTCTGGCCTGCCACGTCTCTGTGGAGAGGTCTGCTGTTACCCTAATATTCCTCCCCATGAAAGTCAGGGACTTCTTGTCTCTTGCTGCTTTAAGGATCTTCTCTTTATCTTTGGAATTTGCAAGCTTCACTATTAGATGTCGAGGTGTTGAACGGTTTTTATTGATTTTAGGGGGGGATCTCTCTATTTCCTGGATCTGAATGCCTGTTTCCCTTCCCAGATTGGGAAAGTTTTCAGCTAGGATTTGTTCAAATACATATTCTGGCCCTCTGTCCCTTTCGGCGCCCTCGGGAACCCCAATTAAACGTAGGTTTTTCTTCCTCAGGCTGTCGTTTATTTGCCTTAATCTGTCTTCATGGTCCTTCAATTGTTTATCTCTTTTTTCCTCAGTTTCCCTCTTTGCCATTAACTTGTCTTCTATGTCACTCACTCGTTCTTCCACCTCGTTAACCCTCGTCGTTAGGACTTCTAGTTTGGATTGCATCTCATTCAATTGATTTTTAATTTCTGCCTGATTGGATCTAAATTCTGCAGTCATGAAGTCTCGTGAGGCCTTAATGCTTTTTTCTAGAGCCACCAGTAGCTGTATAATGGTGCTTCTGAATTGGCTTTCTGACATTGAAGTGTAATCCAGATTTTGTAACTCTGTGGGAAAGAGGGCTGTTTCTGATTCTTTCTTTTGAGTTGAGGTTTTCCTTCTAGTCATTTTGCTCAGTGCAGAGTGGCCAGAAACAAGTTGTATTGGAACACGGGGGAGTATCACTGGTCCCTCTAGCTGGTCTTCTGGGGGAGGGGCCTGCTGTGCTGATTCTCAGGTGTTAGCCCTTGGGGGAGCTGCTCTGCCCCTGCCTGCTGCAGGGCTCAGCGGGGGTTGTTTACCCCGCCAGGCCCCAGGAGGATCAGCCGCAGTTGCTATGGCAACTCTGGAAGCCTGGATTCAGCCCCCTCAGGAACTACGGGGCTCGGGGCTCTCTCGGTTCTCAGTCCGCAGGGCCTGGAGGCTCCGGGGCGTGGCCGCTGATCTGCTCAGCTCGGGGCAGGAGCGTCCTCGCTGTCTCGGGCCCTCCCGGCCTCTGCCTGTCCCGGGGGAGGCCGGATCCTGGGCTGTGTCCCGGCGCCCTGTGCTCCGGGGCCTGCGCTGGTGGATTCGCGCTCCCGCCCCGCAGCCCCCTCCGCGGAGCCGCCGCCCGAGCCCCTCCGAGCTGCTCCGGGTCCCGCCGTGCGCGCTGCAGCCCTTAGGGAGCTCGGCGCACTCTCCCGGGGCGCAGGTGTCTGTTAGTGTCCCCGGGAGCCCCTCTTTATATATTTTAGATACTAACCCATTATCAAATATGTAATTTGAAAATATCTTCTACCATTTCATAGGTTGCCTTTTGGTTTTGTAACCTCTTGACACTGTCCATAACAACTTCTTTCTAGAAATGTCCCTGAGGTAAGGGAAATAAAGACAGAAATAAGCTTAAAAAATGGATATGAACAAATAAATAAATAATTCTCTAAAAAACACTAGTTGTGGATCTCAGATTAACAACAAAAATATAAATTACTTTAGCATTCATAAATGCAATTGACTTGAATCTATACATTGGTACTTAATTTAAAATAGTTCATCTTGTTACTTCAGTATCCTTCTCTGTAATGATTTTTTATCTTTAAGAATTAAGATTCTTTATGATAGCTTTATAGAATTTATATCTTAAATTTCATATATAATTGTTCCTTCTTGAAACTTGCCCCACTTTATTGTTGTGGCATGTTTGTGAAGAAAATTTTATTACCCAATTCCAAAATCTACCTTTATTTAGCAAATTTACTTTAGGAAATTACAAAGAAGCATAGTATTACTGTTTCATCAACATATATTCATATATATTCTTTTACATATATTCACATATACTGACATATATTCTTTCCTGATATTATCATTCAACTTGAGAACCTTAATAATAATGAGATAATGTAAAAAAAAATGAGATAATGTTACATGCTTAGATGGTGGACTTCTTTCCAGTTTTATCACTGCATTTTATCCTTTTCAGTTTTTCCTCCAACTTGTGATAGTCAAAAATCTTAGTTACTTTTTTTTTAATCCTTCAGGTAAAGGAGTTTCACCCACTTCTAATCAGGTAATAAAAATATTAATTTGTGTGATAAATGTTAAACTACAGATGACTATTTAAGGGTAGCTGTCTTTCTTGTAATTTTTGAATAAGCTTATCAAAGTATTTTATGCTATAAATAATTTGCTTTATAGTTTTAATGCAGAAATAGAGAACATTAAAAAATAAAACAATATATTAACTGATTTAAGTGACTGGAAAATTCTTATTGTTGACCCAAATTCTACTGAAGTTTATTATTTTAATTTTCATTTTTTTACGGTTTTGCTGATGTACAATTTATTTATTTATTTATTTTTGTTTAGATTTTTTAAATACATTTTCAAAACTACTATAATGAAAATAAAATGAAATAAATTTATACTTATAATTTGACCATCATAAAACATTAATTTTTTCAGCTTTCTATGTTACCTTCTAATATTTAAACCCAGGAATCAGCATTTATATTTACAAATATGGTGGAAATTGGGGATCTCTGGGTGGGTCAGTGGTTAAGTGTCTGCCTTCGGCCTGAGGCATGATTCTGGAGTCCCAGGATTGAGTCCTGTGTCGGGGTCCCTGCATGGAGCTTGCTTCTCCCTCTGCCTGTGTCTCTGCCTCTCTCTCTCTCTCTCTCTCTCTCTCTCTCTGTGTGTGTCTCTCATGAGTGAATAAATAAAATCTTTAAAAAATATGGTGGAAATTAATAGACATAAAAATGTTTATTCCTTTTAATACTATATCACAAAAATTTTATTGATTTAATTACAATATAGTATCTTAATGCTTTCATTTTCTTTCATAGTCTGTGCAGTTGAGAATGTATTTAATCTCAAAAATTTAATTTTACTTTGTCTTATGAAACTTGATGTTTTATATAGTTCAATTACTTGAGGTATGATTATTGCATATATTATGTCTGAATATGTGTGACTCAATGTATACAACTACAATTTTTAGATATTCAGAATGATAATAATATCCTTCTTTTCTCTTTTGTTATTTGAAGTGAAACAAAAACATAATGAACAATAGCTTGGAGCACAGTACATTTTGCTAAAATGAAGTCTATAAGATATTTCTGAAGCTCTTTTGAGAAAATGCTTTGGATACCTGATGTGTTAAGATAACCATAAGACAAGAAGAAAGGAGGGGAAGTCACTAAACTCAAATTTGATTAATGGTCCTGGATCCTTGATTTATTATTGTTATTATTATTCTTGTGCTTGGCAGGAAAATGAGAATGGCAGTGGTTCTGAGGAACTGTGCTACTCTGTCATTAGTCACAGACCCTGTCGGAGGCCCTCCCTGAGCTCCAATGATGATGGATATGAGAATATTGACTCCACCACAAAGAGTGTGAGGACATATAGAGATGCACCAGAAACAGAATATGCCCTCATCAAGATGACTTGTGTTACTAGGCCTTCTTCCTGTAGCCTTGAGCATGATTATGAACTTGTGCTTCCCCGCTAGAAATGTCATGCTTCATCATCTTACACTAACAAAGATTAATGAATAGTGACCTCCAGGGGAGGGTTTCTGCATCTCTGAAACATGACAACTCTGGTTTGGGTTAAGCCATATAAATTGACCTAAAGGTATGGAGCATCCTACAGCTTTCTGTTTGTAAGTTTGGGGACATGGAGATAGTGGAAACTTCTTAGAACAATGGACATCCATAGATATATGACCTAATATCCAATTCCAGCACTGTTCTTCAAATTTCAAATGCCAAGAATTTCCACTCATAATTATCTATGTCACTTTTGAGGTGTAATTCTACTCAATAAACTTTTAAAATATAAGACCAGTGATCAGACTCTTTGCTAACCTGATTTTTATTTAAATTTTGATTTTTTCATGTATTAGAAATTCTTTTCTGTAAACTGTGGTAAGAGTTCTAAGAATCAATAGGTTTTGACACTGACCTTTCTGAGAGGAGAAACTGAAAGTCATTAAAAAAGAAGAAATGCATCAAGTTTAGTTACCCACTGTCTTTTTCTTCAATGGTAAATCAGAGGATTCTGTTCAAAGATTAGTTAAAAAAACCTAAAAACCAAAAACCTAAACCAAACAAGCAAAAACAAAAGTAAACTTTGTGTATATAGCTTTGTTCACAACATACTACTGAATTTAATCTATGACTAGTTATCTCTGCTGGAGGACTTTGAAGAGTGTTTGATCTTAAAATTCAGGCATATTGGGAGTTTGGGGAAGATGGCAGAGTAGGAAAATCCTGAGGTCACCTTGCTCCACAAACACACTGTGATAACAGACACTTTAGTGCATCTAACTCTGAAATGGACCTGGGGAAGAACAGATTTTCCATAGTTAATTATAGAGAAGAGGCCATATCAGAAAAGGTCGGAAGGGCAGGTATGTTGGGAAACAAATACTTGGCAGGATTAACCACAAAAAGAAGGGTGAAACAAGCATGGTGAAACAAGAGGATTAGAGAGCCACACCCTAGGCACGGGGAACCTGCACTAAGACCAGTCCCAATCATATCTGGCTTTGATAATGTGTGGGGCTTAAATTTGTTTCTACAATCAATGGACCTTAACTCCAGGTACTCTGACTGCTGACATGGCAACTACAAGCCCTGACAGGTCCAATAACAGCATAGGAACCTAATCATGCCTATGTGTCCACAACAAGCAAAGGGGACCATTGCAGTCAACTGGACTGAAAATAAACACAGATCAGGCACAAGAGTTGGGCACATGCAACCTACATGGTGAACACACCTGAAGTTCTTGGTCTGGGAAACAGGGTTGTTGTACTACAGGGCACCGTAAGACCTCTTTTTCACAAGGCCATAATTTTTAAGGTCTGGAACATATCTGGATTTCCTAATACATAGAAACAAACAGAGAATCAGATAAAATGAAGAAACAGAAGAATATGTCTCAAATAAAAGAATAAGCCAAGCCATAGCAAAAGAGCAAAATGAAACAAATAACATATGACTGATAAAGAATTCAAAGTAAAGGTTATAAAGATTCCTGCTGGACTTGAGGAAACTGAAAAATCTTAGTGAAACCTTCAACAAGGATATAGGAAATATAAAAAAATGAACCAGAGATGAAGAATGCAAAAACTGAGATTAAAAAAAAAATACACCAAAGGGAATATTGATTAAACATGAGAGAAAGCAGAAGAGCAGATCAGTGATCTGGAAGACAGGATAATGGGAAGTAATAAAGCTGAACAGCAAATAGAAAAAAAAAGAATAATAATAATAAAACATAAGAATACATTAAGGGAACTAAGTGACATCATCAAACCTAATAACAGCGGCATTATAAGGATCCCAGAAAGGGATCTCTGAAGACAGATAAGTGGGGACAAAAAAAATTATTTGACGAAATAATAGCTTAAGATTTCCCTAACCTGGAGAAGGAAACAGATATCCCCATCTAGGAGGCACAGAGAGCCTCCAACAAAATCAACCCAAGGAGGTCCACAGCAAGACACATAACAAATAAAATGGTAAAAAGTAGTGATTGAGAACTTTAAAAGTAGCAGAGAAATGTATAAAAGACATACAAGGAAAAGTCCATAAGGTTATCAGCTGATCTTTCTTTTAAAGATTTTATTTATTTATTCATGAGACAGAGAGAGAGAGAGAGAGAAAGAGAGAGAATACCAGAGACACAGGCAGAGGTAGAAGCAGGCCCCAAGCATGGAGTCCAATGCGGGACTCTATTCTGGGTCTCCAGGATCTGGCCCTGGGCTGAAGGCGGTACTAAGCCACTGAGTCACCTAGGCTGCCCTATCAGCTGATCTTTTAACAAAAACTTACAGCAAAAAAAAAAAAAAAAAGAGTGATATAGGTAGGTTCAAAGTCCTCAAAGGAAAAAAAAAGAGAAGAAAAAAAGAAAAACTTGTATCCAAGAATGCCCAGCAAGGCCATTATTCAGAGTAGAAGGGGCATAAATTTCCCCAGACAACCAAAAGTTAAAGGAATTCATCACCACTAAACCAGCCTTACAAAAAACATTAATGTGGATTATTGAGTGGAAAGAAAAGGTCATAGTTAGGAATAAGACTAAAGGAAAACATTTATAAGGAAACATAAAAGGAAAACATTTAAAAGATAATGCAGACATATAAAAAAGTAGTAGACTAATCATTATAAAATCAGTATAGTGGTTAAAGCACAAAGGCAGTAAAACAAATTATAAATACAAAAATCAGTCAAGAGATGCACAAAATAAAGAATATGAACTATGAGATCATATTCATATAACATGGGGAGGGCAGTAAAAATTTAATGCTTTTAAAATTTGTTCAAACTTATGACCATCAACATAGTATAGACTGCTATATTCATAAGATGTTGTATGTGAACCTAATGGTAAACACAAATAAAAAAATCTATAATGGATATAGAAAACATTTAAAGGATTCCAAGAATATCACTAAAGAAGGACATCAAACCACAAGAGACAAAGCAAGGCAAAAATAGAGAACAGAGAAGAATTAGCAAAACAACACAAAACTAGAAATAAAATTTCAGTAAGTACATATCTGTTGATAATCACTTTGAATCTAAATGAACTAAATGTTCCGATCAAAAGACAGGGTATTTAGCAGAGACATGGACAAATATTTCTCCTGAGAAGACAATCAGATGGCCAACAGACACATGAAAAGATGAATGGATAAAGAAGCTGTGGCCTATGTATACAATGGAATATTCCTCAGCCATTAGAAACGACAAATACCCACCATTTGCTTCAACGTGGATGGAACTGGAGGGTATTATGCTGAGTGAAGTAAGTCAATCGGAGAAGGACAAACAGTGTATGGTCTCATTCATTTGGGGAATATAAAAAATAGTGGAAGGGAATAAAGGGAAAAGGAGAAAAAATGAGTGGGAAATATCAGAAAGGGAGACAGAACATGAGAGACTCCTAACTCTGGGAAATGAACAAGGGGTGGTAGAAAGGAAGGTGGGTGGGGGAGTGGGAGTAAGTGGGTGATGGGCACTGAGGGGGGCACTTGATGGGATGAGCACTGGGTATTATGCTATATGTTGGCAAATCAAATTGAACTCCAATAAAAAAACTAACTTAAAATAAAAAATAAAAAAAGAAAAGATGATCAACATCACTTGTCATCAGAGAAATGTAAATTAAAATGACTATGAGATATTACATCACATCCATAAGAATGGCTAACACACACACACACACACACACACAGGAGGAAACAAGTGCTGGTGAGTATGTGGAGAAAAAGAAACTCTCATGAATTGTTGGTGGGAATGCACACTGCTGCACCCACTGCGATAAACAGTATAGAGCTTCCTCAAATAATTAAAAATAGAATATCCTATGATCCATACTTCCACTACTGGGTATTTACCCAAAGAATATAAAAACACTAATTTGAAAAGATTCATATACCCTTATGTTTATTACACATTATTTAAAAGTGCTCATCAATAAATGAATAGGTAAAGATATATATGATATATATCTATAAATATATATAAATTAGAATATTATCCATAAAAAGTATTAAATCTTGCAATTTGCAATAACATGGATAGATCTAGAAATCATAATGCTTAGTGAAATAAGTTGGTCATCTTATTTGGATGCTGAAAACAGCAGATAATCCCTTGCTAAATAGTAATATTAGACTGACAGAAATTTCTATCCTACAGGCTTCCTTTTCCCTCAGTGATTCCTAATGAACTAAACACCAGTGAACACGTCTTAATTACTTCCTTGGGGTTCTTTGCCCCAGTGACCTCGGCCAAGTAAACATACTAAATATCGCTCTTCGTTACTTCCTTATATTCTCATTTTAGAGACAAAGGAGAGTCTGCTCCTTTATGGGGTGGATTCATTTTCCCTTTGCTGGTGTCTGCTTTTTGACCTCAGGTAAACAATATCAATAACAAAGCCCTTATTTCTCTTCATGTGTGTGTACAGATCTTGTGACAAGAGGCTCTATGGAAAGTAAAGCAATCACTTATTTATGGCTGTTTTATAATAAATACATAATTGAATAAACTTTTCTGTTATTAATTAGATTTAAGGGAAGCTAATATAATTGTTTTCCAGTATTTTGCCAGGTAGATATATATTAGTTAATTGAATGAATCATTGTACATAAATCCAAAACTATAAATCTGTTCACTCTGTGTCATGGAGGAAGTGCTAATTTGAAATAATGTTATTTGGATTTGATGTAAATATTTTAAATAATTCTGTCCTTTTCAACTATGAATGTTATTATGTAGACAAAAAAGTGTCATACTATGCATTTATAGTTTGATTAAAGTTTCAGAAAGTATAAACCAAGTTTTTAAAAAATATGAAGAAAGTAAATATGGTTAGTGTTCATTGTGAGTATACTAGCATAATCTATTTATTTTTATTTTATTTTAATATTTTTATTTTTTATTCATTGGAGACACACACAGAGAGAAAGAGGCAGAGACACAGACAGAGGGAGAAGCAAGCTCCCCACAAGGAGCCTGATGCAGGACCTTATCCCTGACCCGAGATCACGCCCTGAGCCAAAGGCAATGCTCAACCTCTGAGTGACCACGTGTCCCTAACATAATCCATTTTATTTTATTATTTTTAATTTTTTTAATAAATAAATTTATTATTCGTGTTCAATTTGCCAACATACAAGATAACACCCAGTGCTCATCCCGTCAAGTGGCCCCCTCAGTGCCCGCCACCCAGTCACACCCACCCCCTCCCCACCTCCCCTTCCACCACACCTAGTTTGTTTCCCAGAGTTAGGAGTCTTCCATGTTCTGTCTCCCTTTCTGATATTTACCACTTATTTTTCCTCCTTTCACCTTTATTCCCATTCACTATTATATATATTCCCCAAATAAATGAGACCACATAATGTTTGTCCTTCTCCTATTGACACATTTTACTCAGCATAAGACCCTCCAGTTCCATCCACGTTGAGGCAATTGGTGGGTATTTGTCGTTTCTAATGGCTGAGTAATATTCCATTGTATACATAAACCACATCTTCTTTATCCATTCATCTTTCGATGGACACCGAGGCTCCTTCCACAGTTTGGCTATTCTGGACATTGCTGCTATAAACATCGGGGTGCAGGTTTCCTGGTGTTTCATTGCATCTGTATCTTTGGGGTAAATCCCCAGCAGTGCAATTGCTGGGTCATAGGGCAGGTCTATTTTTAACTCTTTGAGGAACCTCCACAGTTTTCCAGAGTGGCTGCACCAGTTCACATTCCCACCAACAGTGCAAGAGGGTTCCCTTTTCTCTGCATCCTCTCCAACATGTGTAGTTTCCCGCCTTGTTAATTTTCCCCATTCTCACTGGTGTGAGGTCGTATCTCATTGTGGTTTTGATTTGTATTTCCCTGATGGCAATTGATGCAGAGCATTTTCTCATGTGCGTGTTGGCCATGTCTATGTCTTCCTCTGTGAGATTTTTCTTCATGTCTTTTGCCCATTTCATGATTGGATTGTTTGTTTCTATGGTGTTGAGTTTAATAAGTTCTTTATGGATCTTGGAAACTTGCCCTTTATCTGATATGTCATTTGTAAATATCTTCTCCCATTCTGTAGGTTGTCTTTTAGTTTTGTTGACTATATCCTTTGCTGTGCCAAAGCTTCTTATCTTTTTTTTATAAATTAATTTTTATTGGTGTTCAATTTACCAACATACAGAATAACACCCAGTGCTCATCCCGTCAAGTGTCCCCCTCCGTGCCCGTCACCCATTCACCCCCACCCCCCGCCCTCCTCCCCTTCCACCACCCCTAGTTCATTTCCCAGAGTTAGAAGTCTTTATGTTCTGTGTCCCTTTCTGATATCTCCCACACATTTCTTCTCCCTTCCCTTATATTCCCCTTCACTATTATTCATATTCCCCAAATGAGAGAGAACATACACTGTTTGTCCTTCTCCGATTGACTTACTTCACTCAGCATAATACCCTCCAGTTCCATCCACGTTGAAGCAAATGGTGGGTATTTGTTGTTTCTAATGGCTGAGTAATATTCCATTGTATACATAAACCACATCTTCTTTATCCATTCATCTTTCGATGGGCACCGAGGCTCCTTCCACAGTTTGGCTATTGTGGACATGGCTGCTAGAAACATCGGGGTGCAGGTGCCCCGGCGTTTCATTGCATCTGAATCTTCGGGGTAAATCCCTAACAGTGCAATTGCTGGGTCGTAGGGCAGGTCTATTTTTAATTCTTTGAGGAACCTCCACACAGTTTTCCAGAGTGGCTGCACCAGTTCACATTCCCACCAACAGTGTAAGAGGGTTCCCTTTTCTCCACATCCTCTCCAACATTTGTTGTTACCTGCCTTATTAATTTTCCCCATTCTCACTGGTGTGAGGTGGTATCTCATTGTGGTTTTGATTTGTATTTCCCTGATGGCAAGTGATGCAGAGCATTTTCTCATGTGCATGTTGGCCATGTCTATGTCTTCCTCTGTGAGATTTCTCTTCATGTCTTTTGCCCATTTCATGATTGGATTGTTTGTTTCTTTGGTGTTGAGTTTAATAAGTTCTTTATAGATTTTGGAAACTAGCCCTTTATCTGATATGTTATTTGCAAATATCTTCTCCCATTCTGTAGGTTGTCTTTGAGTTTTGTTGACTGTACCCTTTGCTGTGCCAAAGCTTCTTATCTTGATGAAGTCCCAATAGTTCATTTTTGCTTTTGTTTCTTTTGTTTTCGTGGATGTATCTTGCAAGAAGTTACTGTGGCCAAGTTCAAAAAGGATGTTGCCTGTGTTCTCCTCTAGGATTTTGATGGAGTCTTGTCTCACATTTAAATCTTTCATCCATTTTGAGTTTATCTTTGTGTATGGTGCAAGAGAGTGGTCTAGTTTCATTCTTCTGCATGTGGATGACCAATTTTCCCAGCATCATTTATTGAAGAGACTGTCTTTCTTCCAGTGGATCGTCTTTCCTCCTTTGTCGAATATTAGTTGACCATAAAGTTCAGGGTCCATTTCTGGATTCTCTATTCTGTTCCATTGGTCTATGTGTCTGTTTTTGTGCCAGTACCACACTGTCTTGATGACCACAGCTTTGTAGTACAACCTGAAATCTGGCATTGTGATGCCCCCAGCTATGGTTTTCTTTTTTAAAATTCCCCTGGCTATTCGGGGTCTTTTCTGATTCCACACAAATCTTAAAATAATTTGTTCTAAGTCTCTGAAAAAAGTCCATGGTATTTTGATAGGGATTGCATTGAACGTGTAAATTGCCCTGGGTAGCATTGACATTTTCACAATATTAATTCTGCCAATCCATGAGCATGGAATATTTTTCCATCTCTTTGTGTCTTCCTCAATTTCTTTCAGAAGTGTTCTATAGTTTTTAGGGTATAGATCCTTTACCTCTTTGGTTAGGTTTATTCCTAGGTATCTTATGCTTTTGGGTGCAATTGTAAATGGGATTGACTCCTTAATTTCTCTTTCTTCAGTCTCATTGTTAGTGTATAGGAATGCCATTGATTTCTGGGCATTGATTTTGTATCCTGCCACGCTACCAAATTGCTGTATGAGTTCTAGCAATCTTGGAGTGGAGGCTTTGGGGTTTTCTATGTAGAGTATCATGTCATCGGCGAAGAGGGAGAGTTTGACTTGTTCTTTGCCAATTTGAATGCCTTTAATGTCTTTTTGTTGTCTGATTGCTGAGGCTAGGACTTCCAATACTATGTTGAATAGCAGTGGTGAGAGTGGACATCCCTGTCTGGTTCCTGATCTTAGGGGAAAGGCTCCCAGTGCTTCCCCATTGAGAATGATATTTGCTGTGGGCTTTTCGTAGATGGCTTTTAAGATATCGAGGAAAGTTCCCTCTATCCCTATACTCTGAAGAGTTTTGATCAGGAATGGATGCTGTATTTTGTCAAATGCTTTCTTTGCATCTAATGAGAGGATCATATGGTTCTTGGTTTTTCTCTTGCTGATATGATGAATCACATTGATTGTTTTACGAGTGTTGAACCAGCCTTGTGTCCCGGGGAGAAATCCTACTTGGTCATGGTGAATAATTTTCTTAATGTGTTGTTGGATCCTATTGGCTAGTATCTTGTTGAGAATTTTTGCATCCATGTTCATCAGGGATATTGGTCTGTAATTCTCCTTTTTGGTGGCGTCTTTGTCTGGTTTTGGAATTAAGGTGATGCTGGCCTCATAGAATGAGTTTGGAAGTACTCCATCTCTTTCTATCTTTCCAAACAGCTTTAGTAGAATAGGTATGATTTCTTCTTTAAACGTTTGATAGAATTCCCCTGGGAAGCCATCTGGCCCTGGACTCTTGTGTCTTGGGAGGTTTTTGATGACTTCTTCAATTTCCTCCCTGGTTATTGGCCTGTTCAGGTTTTCTATTTCTTCCTGCTCCAGTTTTGGTAGTTTGTGGCTTTCCAGGAATGCGTCCATTTCTTCTAGATTGCCTAATTTATTGGCGTAGAGCTGTTCATAATATGTTTTTAAAATCGTTTGTATTTCCTTGGTGTTGGTAGTGATCTCTCCTTTCTCATTCATGATTTTATTAATTTGAGTCTTCTCTCTCTTCTTTTTAATAAGGTTGGCTAATGGTTTATCTATCTTATTAATTCTTTCAAAGAACCAACTCCTGGTTCTATTGATCTGTTCCACAGTTCTTCTGGTCTCAATTTCGTTGAGTTCTGCTCGAATTTTAATTAACTCTCTTCTTCTGCTGGGCGTCGGGTCGATTTGCTGCTTCTTCTCTAGCTCCTTTATGTGTAAGGTTAGCTTTTGTATTTGAGTTCTTTCCAGTTTTTGAATGGATGCTTGTATTGCGATGTATTTCCCCCTCAGGACTGCTTTTGCTGCATCCCAAAGATTTTGAACGGTTGTATCTTCATTCTCATTAGTTTCCATGAATCTTTTTAATTCTTCCTTAATTTCCTGGTTGACCCTTTTATCTTTTAGCAGGATGGTCCTTAACCTCCACGTGTTTGAGGTCCTTCCAAACTTCTTCTTGTGATTGAGTTCTAATTTCAAGGCGTTATGGTCTGAGAATATGCAGGGGACGATCTCAATCTTTTGGTATCGGTTCAGACCCGATTTGTGACCCAGTATGTGGTCTATTCTGGAAAAAGTTCCATGTGCACTTGAGAAGAATGTGTATTCAGTTGAGTTTGGATGTAAAGTTCTGTAGATATCTGTGAAATCTATCTGGTCCAGTGTATCATTTAAAGCTCTCGTTTCTTTGGAGATGTTGTGTTTAGAAGACCTATCGAGGGTAGAGAGAGCTAGATTGAAGTCACCAAGTATAAGTGTATTATTATCTAAGTATTTCTTTACTTTGGTTAATAATTCGTTTAAGTATTTGGCAGCTCCCACATTCGGGGCATATATATTGAGGATTGTTAAGTCCTCTTGTTGGATAGATCCTTTAAGTATGATATAGTGTCCCTCTTCGTCTCTCACTACTGTCTTCGGAGTGAATTTTAGTTTATCTGATATAAGGATGGCTACCCCTGCTTTCTTTTGAGAACCATTTGAATGGTAAATGGTTCTCCAACCTTTTATTTTCAGGTTGTAGGTGTCCTTCTGTCTAAAATGAGTCTCTTGTAGACAGCAAATAGATGGGTCCTGCTTTTTTTATCCAGTCTGAAACCCTGCGCCTTTTGATGGGGTCATTAAGCCCGTTCACGTTCAGAGTTACTATCGACAGATATGAGTTTAGTGTCATCATGATATCTATTTAGTCCTTGTTTTTGTGGATTGTTCCACTGAACTTCTTCTTAAAGGGGAATTTTAAGAGTCCCCCTTAAAATTTCTTGCAGAGCTGGTTTGGAGGTCACATATTCTTTCAGTTCCTGCCTGTCTTGGAAGCTCTTTATCTCTCCTTCCATTTTGAATGAGAGCCTTGCTGGATAAAGTATTCTTGGTTGCATGTTCTTCTCATTTAGGACCCTGAATATATCCTGCCAGCCCTTTCTGGCCTGCCACGTCTCTGTGGAGAGGTCTGCTGTTACCCTAATATTCCTCCCCATGAAAGTCAGGGACTTCTTGTCTCTTGCTGCTTTAAGGATCTTCTCTTTATCTTTGGAATTTGCAAGCTTCACTATTAGATGTCGAGGTGTTGAACGGTTTTTATTGATTTTAGGGGGGGATCTCTCTATTTCCTGGATCTGAATGCCTGTTTCCCTTCCCAGATTGGGAAAGTTTTCAGCTAGGATTTGTTCAAATACATATTCTGGCCCTCTGTCCCTTTCGGCGCCCTCGGGAACCCCAATGAAACGTAGGTTTTTCTTCCTTAGAGTGTCATTTATTTCCCTTAATCTGTCTTCATGGTTCTTTAATTGTTTATCTCTTTTTTCCTCAGTTTCCCTCTTTGCCATTAACTTGTCTTCTATGTACTCACTCGTTCTTCCACCTCGTTAACCCTCGTCGTTAGGACTTCTAGTTTGGATTGCATCTCATTCAGTTGATTTTTAATTTCTGCCTGATTGGATCTAAATTCTGCAGTCATGAAGTCTCGTGAGTCCTTAATGCTTTTTTCTAGAGCCACCAGTAGCTGTATAATAGTGCTTCTGAATTGGCTTTCTGACATTGAATTGTAATCCAGATTTTGTAGCTCTGTGGGAGAGAGGGCTGTTTCTGATTCTTTCTTTTGAGGTGAGGTTTTCCTTCTAGTCATTTTGCTCAGTGCGGAGTGGCCAAAAACAAGTTGTATTGGGAAAAGGAGAGAAAGAGAGAGAAGGAAAGAAAAGAGAAAAAGAAAATAGAAAAAGAAAAGAAAAAGGAAAGAAGAGAAGAAAAAGGGAAAGAAAAAGAAAGAAAGGTGAAAAAAAAAGGGGGTGAGGGAAGCAATCAGAAATCAAAAAGAAAAGAAAAAAGAAAAGAAAAAAAAAAACACGGGGGAGTATTTCTGTAGACTTTAAGTCCCTTGACTTCCCCTGGAACTGGTCCGTCCAGCTGGTCTTCTGGGGGAGGGGCCTGTTGCACTGATTTTCAGGTGTTAGCACTTGGGGGAGCTGCTCTGCCCCTGCCTGCTGCAGGGCTCAGCGGGGGTTGTTTACCCCGTGAGGTCTCAGGAGGAACAGTTGCAGTTGCTATGGCAACTCTGGAAGCCTGGATTCAGCCTCCGCAGGAACTATGGGGCTCATGGCTCTCGGCTCTCCGTCTGCAGGGCCTGGATGCTCCGGGGCGGGGCCGCTGATCTGCTCAGCTCGGGGCAGGAGCGTCCTTGCTGTCCTGGGCCCTCCCGGCCTCTGCCTGTCCCGGGGGAGGCCGGATCCTGGGCTGTGTACCGGCGCCCTGTGCTCCGGGGCCTGCGTTGTTGGATTTGCCCTCCCGCCCCGCAGCTCCCTCCCTGGAGCCGCTCCCGAGCCCCTCCGAACTGCTCCGGTGTGTGCTGCAGCCCTTAGGGAGCTCGGAGCACTCTCCTGCGCTCGCAGGTGTCTGTTAGTGTCCCCGGGAGCCCGAGGGCATCCCCGCCCTCCTGGGTCCTGCTCCAACTCCCTGCGGGCCCCTTTCCGCAGGTCCGGGAAGGTTGGTGCAGCTCCTGCTCCTCCGGGACGGGGCTCTCCTGTCCTGGGGACACTCGCCCCGGCCTCAGCCTGGCTCCTCCGGGGCCCCTCCCCCTCGGAGGCCTTTTGTTCCTTTATTTCTTTTTCCCCGTCTTCCTACCTTGATAGAAGCGTGAACTCCTCTCACTGTAGCATTCCAGCTGGTCTCTCTTTAAATCTCAGGCCGAATTCCCAAAGCTTCTTATCTTGAAGAAGTCCCAATAGTTCATTTTTGCTTTTTGTCTTTTGCCTTCGTGGATGTATCTTGCAAGAAGTTACTGTGGCCAAGTTCAAAAAGGGTGTTGCCTGTGTTCTCCTCTAGGATTTTGATGGAATCTTGTCTCACATTTAGATCTTTCATCCATTTTGAGTTTATCTTTGTGTATGGTGCAAGAGAGTGGTCTAGTTTCATTCTTCTGCATGTGGATGTCCAATTTTCCCAGCACCATTTATTGAAGAGACTGTCTTTCTTCCAGTGGATAGTGTTTCCTCCTTTATTGAATATTAGTTGACCATAAAGTTCAGGGTCCACTTCTGGGTTCTCTATTCTGTTCCATTGATCTATGTGTCTGTTTTTGTGCCAGTACCACACTGTCTTGATGACCACAGCTTTGTAGTACAACCTGAAATCTGGCATTGTGATGCCCCCAGATATGGTTTTCTTTTTTAATATTCCCCCTATTAATATTCCCCCTATTCGGGGTCTTTTCTGATTCCACACAAATCTGAAAATAATTTGTTCTAACTCTCTGAAGAAAGTCCATGGTATTTTGATAGGGATTGCATTAAACGCGTAAATTGCCCTGAGTAACATTGACATTTTCACAATATTAATTCTGCCAATCCATGAGCATGGAATATTTTTCCATCTCTTGGTGTCTTTCTCAATTGCTTTGTGTTCTATAGTTTGTAGGGTATAGATCCTTTACCTCTTTGGTTAGGTTTATTCCTAGGTATCTTATGCTTTTGGGTGCAATTGTAAATGGGATTGACTACTTAATTTCTCTTTCTTCAATCTCATTGTTAGTGTATAGAAATGCCACTGATTTCTGGGCTTTGATTGTGTATCCTGCCACACTACCAAATTGCTGTATGAGTTCTAGCAATCTTGGAGTGGAGACTTTTGGGTTTTCTATGTAGAGTATCATGTCATCAGCAAAGAGGGAGAGTTTGACTTCTTCTTTGCCAATTTGAATGCCTTTAATGTCTTTTTGTTGTCTGATTGCTGAGGCTAGGACTTCCAATACTATTTTGAATAGCAGTGGTGAGAGTGGACATCCCTGTCTTGTTCCTGATCTTAGGGGAAAGGCTCCCAGTGCTTCCCCATTGAGAATGATATTTGCTGTGGGCTTTTCATAGATGCCTTTTAAGATGTTGAGGAATGTTCCCTCTATCCCTACACTCTGAGGAGTTTTGATCAGGATTGGATGCTGTATTTTGTCAAATGCTTTCTCTGCATCTAATGAGAGGATCATATGATTGTTGGTTTTTCTCTTGCTGATACGATGAATCACATTGAATGTTTTATGAGTGTTGATCCAGCCTTGCATCCTGGGGATAAATCCTACTTGGTCATGGTGAATAATCTTCTTAATGTACTGTTGGATCCTATTGGCTAGTATCTTGTTGAGAATTTTTGCATCCATGTTCCTCAGGGATTTAGGTCTATGATTCTCCTTTTTGGTGGCGTCTTTGTCTGGTTTTGGAATTGAGGTGATGCTGGCCTCGTAGAATGAGTTTGGAAGTACTCCATCTCTTTCTGTGCTTCTGAACACCTTTAGTAGAATAGGTAAGGTTTCTTCTTTAAACGTTTGATAGAATTCCCCAGGGAAGCCATCTGGCCCTGGACTTTTGTGTCTTGGGAGGTTTTTGATGACTGCTTCAATTTCCCTGTTTATTGGCCTGTTCAGATTTTCTATTTCTTCCAGTTCTAGTCTTGGTAGTTTGTGGTTTTCCAAAAATGTGTCCATTTCTTCTAGCTTGCCTAATTTATTGGCGTATAGCTGTTCATAATATGTATTTAAAATCGTTTGTATTTCCTTGGTGTTGGTAGTGATCTCTCCTTTCTCATCATGATTTTATTAATTTGAGTCTTCTCTCTCTACTTTTTAATAAGGCTGGCTATTGGTTTATCTATCTTATTAATTCTTTCAAAGAACCAACTCCTGGTTTTGTTGATCTGTTCCACAGTTCTTCTGGTCTCGATTTCGTTGAGTTCTGCTCGAATCTTTATTAACTCTCCTCTTCTGCTGGGTGTAGGATCTATTTGCTGTTTTTTCTCCAGTTCCTTTAGGTGTAAGTTTCGCTTTTGTATTTGAGTTTTTTCCAGTTTTTGGGTGGCTGCTTGTATTGCGATGTATTTCCCCCTCAGGACTGCTTTTGCTGTATCCCAAAGATTTTGAATGGTTGTATCTTCATTCTCATTAGTTTCCATGAATCTTTTTAATTCTTCCTTAATTTTCTGGTTGACATTTTCATCTTTTAGCAAAATGGTCCTTAACCTCCACTTGTTTGAGGTCCTTCCAAACTTCCTGTTGTGATTTAGTTCTAATTTCAGGATATTATGGTCTGAGAATATGCAGGGGACAATCCCAGTCTTTTGGTATCCATTAAGATATTAAGACCTGATTTGTGACCCAGTATGTAGTCTATTCTGGAGAAAGTTCCATGTGCACTTGAGAAGAATGTGTATTCAGTTGAGTTTGGATGTAAAGTTCTGTAGATATCTGTGAAATCCATCTGGTCCAGTGTATCATTTAAAGCTCTTGTTTCTTGCAGTTGTTGTGCTTAGAAGACCTATCAAGTGTAGAAAACGCTAGATTGAAGTCATCAAGTGTAAGTGTATTATTATCTAAGTATGTCTTAATTTTGGTTATTAATTGATTGATATATTTGGAAGCTCCCGTATTCGGGACATATATATTGAGGATTTTTAAGTCCTCTTGTTGGATAGATCCTTTAAGTATGATATAGTGTCCCTCTTCATCTCTCACTGCAGTCTTCGGGGTAAATTTTAGTTTATCTGATATAAGGATGGCTACCCCTGCTTTCTATTGAGGACCGTTTGAATGGTACATGGTTCTCCAACCTTTTATTTTCAGGCTGTAGGTGTCCTTCTGTCTAAAATGAGTCTCCCGTAGACCGCAAATAAATGGGTCCTGCTTTTTTTCCAGTCTGACACCCTGCGCCTCTTGATGGGGTCATTAGGCCCATTCACGTTCAGAGTTACTATTGAGAGATATGAGTTTAGTGTCATCATGATACCTATTCAGTCCCTGTTTTTGTGGATTTTTCCATTGGACTTCTTCTTAAAGGGGAATTTTAAGAGTCCCCCTTAAAATTTCTTGCAGAGCTGGTTTGGAGGTCACATATTCTTTCGGTTCCTGCCTGTTTGGAAGCTCTTTATCTCTCCTTCCATTTTGAATGAGAGCCTTGCTGGATAGCGTATTCTTGGTTGTATTTTTTTCTCATTTATCCCGTTGTTGTCTGTCTGTAATATTATGTTTGGATTTTTTTTTCTGTTTAGTTTTTTGCGTGTGAAAATGTATTATACATTTTGTTTGTGGTTACCATGAGGTTCATATATAACATCATAAGAATATAAGTCTATATTTAAAAAAGAATATGTCTATATTAGAAGATAGTCAGATGCCTTGGTGGCTCAGCGGTTGAGCATCTGCCTTTGGCTCAGGGCACGATCCTGCAGTCCCAGGACTGAGTCCTGCATCAGGCTTCCTGCATGGAGTCTGCTTCTCCCTCTTCCTCTGTCTCTGCCTCTCTCTATTTCTCATGAATAAATAAATAAAATCTTTTAAAAAAAGATTATGTTCATTTAAATTCTAACATTTTAATAACTTTTTTCCTACTCCTTCTGTTTTATGTATGTGTGGTCATATTTTGCACCATTTTATTCATACATTTTTTACTTCTAATTGTGGCCTTTTCTTGTCTACTTAAAAAAAGCCCAGGGCACCTGTGTGGCTCAGTTGGTGAAGCTTCGCTAGACTCTTGATTTCAACTCAGATCATGAGCTCAAGATCTCCAGATTGAGCCCCATTTTGGGCTCAACACCCAGTGGGGAGTCTGCTTGAGATTCTTTCCCCTGCCCCTCTCTCACCCTTCTATCTCTAAATGTAAATAAACAGATAAATCTTTTAAAAATGAAAAGTCCCTTTAAAATTTCTTCTAAAGTCAGTGTAGTGGTGATGAACCATTTTAACTTTTTTTTATCCTTCAAAATGCATTTCTTTTTCAGTTATGAAAGATAATATTGTTAGGTAGAATATTTTAGTTGTAGTTGTTTGTTGTTGTTTTTGTTATTGTTGTTTTCCAGTACTATGAATATATATTGCCACTCCTTTCAGTTTTGCTAAGTTTTTGCTGAAAAATTGATTCAAATTCCTATGGGGTTTCCCTTGTACATAACTGGCTTGTTGTGGTTTTGTTTCTGCTTTTGTTTTTTGTCTTTTATAATTATTTTCCTTTTTTATTTTTTTATTTTTTTCATTTTTTTACATATTTTTTAATTGGAGTTCAATTTGCCAACATGTAGCATAACACCCAGTGCTCATCCCATCAAGTGCCCCACTCAGTGCCCATCACTCAGTCACCCTCACCCCCTGCCCACCTCCCTTTACACAACCCCTTGTTCATTTGTGAGAGTTAGGAGTCTCTCATGTTCTGTCTCCCTTTCTGATATTTCCCACTCATTTTTCCCCCATTGCCCTTTATTCCCTTTCACTATTTTTTATATTCCGCAAATGAATGAGACCATATAATGTTTGTCCTTCTCCGATTGACTTATTTCCTCTTTAATGTTTAACATTTTAAATGTGTTTCATGGTAGGGGCACTTGGGAGGCTCAGTGGTTGAGCATCTGTCTTTGGCTCAGGCCATGATCCCAGGGTTCTGGAATAGAATCCTGCATCAGGATCCCTGCATGGAGCCTACTTCTCCCTCTGCCTATGTCTCCATCTCTTTCTGTGTATCTCTCTCAAACAAATAAATAACATCTTAAATAAATAAATAATAAATAATTATACATCGTGGTGTGGCTTTCTTTGGGTTCATCTTCTTTGGAACACTCTGTGGTTCTTGGACTGGATAGTTATTTCATTCCCTAGGTTAGAGAAAATTTTAGCTATTATTTCTTCAAATAAGTTTTCTGCCTCTTTCTCTCTTTTCTTTTTATGAAACTCTCATAATATAAATGTTTATTCACTTGATGTTTTCAAAGAGATCCTTTAAGCTACCCTCACTTTTAAAATTTATTTTTCTTTCTGCTGTTCATTTTGGGTGTTTTCCATTACCCTATCTTCCAGTTCAAGAATCTCTTCTGCCTCTGATAATCTACTCTTGATTCCTTTCAGTGTATTTTTTCTTCTATTATATTCTCCAACTCTGATTGATTGTTTATTATTTTCTATTTCTTTTTTGAAATTCTCTCACTCTTCTCGTTAGTCTAATGAGCATCTTTATGATCATTACTTTTATTTTTTATTTTTTTAATAATAAGTTTTTTTTATTGGTGTTCAATTTGCCAATATACAGAATAATACCCAGTGCTCATCACGTCAAGTGCCCCCCTCAGTGCCCATCACCATTCACCCCTACCCTCAGCCCTCCTCCCCTTCCACCACCCCTAGTTCGTTTCCCAGAGTTAGGAGTCTTCATGTTCTGTCTCCCTTTCTGATATTTCCAACCCATTTCTTCTCCTTTCCCTTCTATTCCCTTTCACTATTATTTATATTCCCCAAATGAATGAAACCATATAATGTTTGTCCTTCTCCGATTGGCTTATTTCACTCAGCATAATACCCTCCAGTTCCATCCACGTTGAAGCAAATGGTAAAGCTTATTACTTTTAATTTTTTGTCAGATATATTGTTTATTTTTGTTTTATTTATTATTTTTATGAAGGTTTTTGTTGGTTTTTTTTTTGAGAGCATATTCCTCTGTATCCTGGATTTGCTTAATTGTCTGTGTTTCTATGAATTAGGTTTAACAGCTACTTCTCCTAAACTTGTAGGAATAATCTTAGGTGTAGTCATCCCTTGTTTAGGTTGTGTGTAGTGACAGGCTGAATGGCTGGAATTATGGGTTATATGTTCTATGAGGGTCCCATAGCACTCCATTCTAGGGATGCCCTTGAAGAACAGAGAGCTGAAGTTGACATGGGCAAGACATTCCCAGTATTCCCTGTGCATAGTGTCCTTGCAGAACAGCTGAAGTTAAAGTGGATGCATGCTAGGCATTGTCAGGGCTCTCTACACAGACAGAAGCCTGTCAGGACAGTTGAAGCTGATGTGAGTGCAAGCCAAGTTATCCCAGTGTGCTCAGCACAAGGGCCACCTTGGCAGCATGGCTGCAGCTGAGGCATACATGGGCCAGTGTTTCCTGAATGCTCCACAAGTGGGGCACCCTGGCAAGGGAGTTGGAAGTAAAAAAGGAATGAGCCAGGAAGTCTCAAAGTGCTCTGCACTAGATATGCCTTTTTATATCATCTAGAGCAAACTGGTGAAGGCTCAGAATGTTCCATGGTGCTTTCTACTTATCGCTTTTGCAAGATGATTAGAACTGTAGTGAGTGCTGACCAGGCATATCCAGGTGTGTGCCATATGGAGCTACCTTAGTGAGTCAGCTGAGGGTGGTGTGGATTAGGGGCATACCTCACTTAAGGTGGTTGACCAGCTAGGACACACAAACCGTGCTCTCATTCACACTATCAAAACCATGGAACAATGTAAACCATGGTGCTTGCCAGCCCCTCAAACCCTGTAAGTGTTCCCACAGTTCACTTATCACTTGGCAGAGTTTTAGGGCTAGCTCTTTTATATTCTAGTGCTTTTTTATTTGTTTATTTGACTCTGAATACTTGGTTACATTTCAAATTTATTTCCAATCATTTAGGTGGGTCAATGGGAAACAAAAGTGTCTTTAGCTTTGGCGTCTGCTGCTTCTCCCAAATGTCAAGGACTGACATTTAACGCCATTATTGCCATTCAGCTTACAGAAGAGTCACTTCCTTGCTTCCCCAGCCCTCAGACCAACCCATTCAGCAAGGACTTCCACACCATGCTGATGATAATCTGTATTATGCAGGAGGATCCAGACCTTATCCCTCTGGCAGAGCAAAGGCAGGCCTCTTGCATGGCCACTGCATCCACGGGGGTCTGGGAGAGGCCTTTCCTGGTTCAATTCTTCTTTCTATCCCCTCTTCCCTCAAGATACCACCTAGTGTTCCTTGGCCAGGTGCATATCTTGGGATTAGGGGGGCCCTCTCATGGTTTGCCTGGTGGTACAGGTAGCAGGGTGGGGTTACAGGGTGCATCTTCTCTTACTAAGCTGAAGGAGGCATTGAGGTAAGTCAGGTCGGGATCCCTTCAGATAAAGTACTCCTTTCTGCTGCTGTTATCTTCATCCTGGGGGGAGTGGTCATCCTGATGGGCCAAATCTGCACTTTAGGCAAACTCTGTGCCCTTTGCCTCCATGGTGTGGTATGTGCCTTTGTGCCAATACAAGCAGTGTAGTATGATGAAGAGGAGGCAGATCTGGAGAAGGTATACAGCCAAGATCATGCCTCTGATGATGGTAATGTCCCACCCCACAAGGTGACGAACATTCCAGGGGTGGGCTGGTGGCAGGGTTATGACATGCTATTGGGGCCACTCATCACCAACAGGTGTGGGGCACAGGTAGGCCAGAGATGAGAGGACAGCAGAGTGGTGGTGAGGGTCACACCTGTCTGTCCTGATGCTCACCATATATATATATATGAATATATATGAATATTCAGCATACATATATGAATATTTTATATATATATATTTCTTTAAACTGTGGCTTCTTGTCTGTGTGCCAAGGCATCTGGGCTGGTATGGGTTAGTGGCCTGGGAATTACTGAGGCAGAAGCCTCCCTATAAGACCTGGACCCTGTTTCCCTCTGTGATCATAGTGGAAGGGGAACATAAACCATGATGCTTACTACTTTCTTTGCCTTGGGGGAGAATTCCAGCAGCTCATCTACTGTAGGCAGAGTTTAAGGCCTGGGTCAGTTATATTCCAGCTTCTGTTTTAAATCACAACTTTTGTGTGCCTCAGAACACCCAGAGCTGGTGTGAAATAGGGACCCAGGGGTCCCTGAGGCAACAGGAAGGTTAGGGAGCCCAGAGACTGCTCTGTCTGCACTATTAGAGTGGTCAGGGACCATACACCATTGCCTTTGCCAGCCCCTCTGATCTGAGAGATTTCCAGCATTTCCCCCGGCATCTCTCAGGGTTCTAAGGCTAATTCCTCTATATCTAGTTGTGCAGAAAAAGCACCCCAGGGCACATACATTTCCCACATTCTCTCACTATCCATCTCCAATGCAATTTTCAGCATCAGGGCTGAGGGCTCCCTTTGTCACTGTGTCTTCATCTCTTGTCATTCTTTTTTATATAATAAATTTATTTTTTATTGGTGTTCAATTTGCCAACATACAGAATAACACCCAGTGTTCATCCTGTCAAGTGCCCCCCTCAGTGCCCGTCACCCATTCACCCCCACCCCCCACCCTCCTCTCCTTCCACCACCCCTAGTTCGTTTCCCAGAGTTAGGAGTCTTCATGTTCTGTCTCCCTTTCTGATATTTCCTACCCATTTCTTCTCCTTTCCCTTCTATTCCCTTTCACTATTATTTATATTCCCCAAAACAAACAATCCAATCATGAAATGGGCAAAAGACATGAACAGAAATCTTGTCATTCTTTATGAGGTCTGTCTTGAAGAAAAGCTGTTCAGTTAGCTCTTGGTTCTTTTTAGGAGGATTTGCTCTATCAATTGATATAGATTTGGTGTGTCTATGAAGGATGTTAGTTTAGGGTCTTGCTACCTTATCATCTAACATCAGGCATTTTCCCAATAGAGACTTCTGTTTTTCAGTCACACTCAAAATAAAAATAAATATATACATTTAAAAATCTCAGTATTCACATTTAACCAAGAAAATATCAGTAAAATGAGTGGGTGTGAGAACTGCCAATTTTTTTGATGCAAACCATGTCAAGAACAACATCATCTAGTGAGAAGGCACAGCTATTTGTTTCTGAAATGAAATCTAGCTTGCAACTGTGAGGGAGGGACAGGTAGCCTCTTTTGGGGTAAAACAAAAAAAAACATGCTTAGTATATTTTGTTTTTCCTACCCTTTCTTGATAGTTAATTTTTTTTAATTTTTATTTATTTATGATAGTCACACACACACACACACAGAGAGAGAGAGAGAGAGAGAGAGAGAGAGAGAGAGAGAGGCAGAGAGAGAAGCAGGCTCCATGCACTGGGAGCCCGACGTGGGATTCGATCCCGGGTCTCCAGGATCGTGCCCCGGGCCAAAGGCAGGCGCCAAACCGCTGCGCCACCCAGGGATCCCTTGATAGTTAATTTTAAATGAGAATATAGAAAAGAACAATTAATATGGTATCCTACGGTTCAATAAATTGAAAGTATGAAAATATGTTTTTCTGCCTTTGTAGGGGAAGTACATTTTCCAACATAGAGCCTTAATGAAGAGACATTATAAAGTAAATTTAAGGTGTTTGAACACTAAATAACTCATCAAAATGGAAACAACAACAAAAAAAGAATTTGTAACATAGAAAATTGGTAAATATTTAATTACTTACATTTATTGAATCCCTGAGAATAAGTGTCAGAAATAAAATATAGACTTTCTGGTGAGGATTACAATGTATACCCACACACAAATCTCTTCCCCGTTGTTCAAGCTCTGAATTTAAGAAACCATATATGTTTTGTTTAGTTAGACATAAGAGGAAAATCTCCATTGTTAGATTAAGTAAACACAAACTTGAGTGGTGTGAAATTGAGAAATGTGGTAATGTGGTTTGGCTTAATAGAAGCTGGGTTACTACATGTCTTGCAAACACTTCCTTGTACATCATGTTCATAGGGAGCACACTTTTTTTGACAGGAGTGTTTTCACAGCCACTTTCACATCCCTGTTCCTTAAAGTGTAGATAATAGGATTTAAGGTTGGAGTCACCATGGTATAGAAGAGGGAGATAAATTTTCCTTGGTCCTGAGTATAGCTGTTCCTTGGTTGCAGGTACATGTAGATTATGGTGCCACAGAAAATGATCACCACTGTAAGGTGGGAGAAGCAGGTGCTGCAGGCTTTGTGCCTTGCCTCCACTGACTTTATCTTCAGCACAGCTTGACTAATAAAGCCATAGGAGGTAAGAATGAGTGCTGGGGGGATTAGGAGAAACAGGACACTAACCACAAAAAGCACCAATAGTTGACAGTGGTGTCCACACAAGCCAACTTGAGGAGAGCTGGCACTTCACAAATAAAATGATCGAGTCTGTGGTTGCCACATAGAGGCAACTGCAAGGTAATAGTAGCATAGATCAGGGAATTGGCCAAACCACTAAACCAGGAGATGGATGCCAGCTGTTGACATAGCCTTGGGTTCATGATAGCCACATAGTGAAGGGGCTTGCAGATGGCAACATAGCGATCCAAAGCCATTACAGCCAGGAGGATACACTCAGTGGAGCCCAGTGCTAGTGAAATATAGAGTTGTACTACACAACCACCATAAGTGATAGTCTTCCCTGGACCTCTCAGGTTAACTAGCATCTGAGGTGCAAGGCTAGTAGTGAAGCAGAGGTCCAGCAGGGAGAGGTTGCTGAGGAAGAAGTACATAGGGGTGTGGAGGAGGGGATCTAGGTATGAGATAAAGATGATGGTGAGGTTCCCCACAAGAGTCAGGAGGTAGAAAAAAAGGACAAATACAAAGAGTGCAGCTTCCAGGTGAGGGTGGTCTGAGAAGCCTAGAAGGATGAAACCCATCAAGGAGCTCACATTGGCCTTTTCCATTTCTACAGAGGGAACTGCTTCTGCTAAGAGGGAAATGAGAACAGGTACATTTGAAAAAAATTATCCTAGATTCACAATGTACAAATAGAAGGGCTGATAGAAACTAACTTGTGCAACTTATTATTTTTTTTTACCCTCATTAGCTTGCTGATTGAGAACATCAAGTCCAATGACTCGTCAAAATTTTTGAGTGTTTTCAACATTGGGGTTGTTTGACACATATCAAAAAACATGAGCTCACTTCTACTGAAATTAATTGTCTCTCAAAATAAAGAAGCAAGTATCATCTCCATGGTTTTAACTATCAACAAAATTATGCATACAAGATACAATATTCAGGTCTTAACATAGGGAGAAATTTCTCTTCATCTTTTCCCTTTATATACATTCTTACACATTCATCTGTGTACACTATATCAACAGAAAAAAGTGAGATACTTGGATTTAAAACTCTATCTAGAGATTAAAACACAGAGTTGAATAGTTGAATATTAAATAATTTGTATTTTAAACTAAATTTTAGGTTGTGTGGCTGCCACCATGTACCATGCCCAGCTACCAGGTGCACAGTTGTCACTACATATTTCACCCAGCTACCATATCATGCCTAGCCTCCATATTGCTGACCCAGCCACCAGGATGCCCCAAGCCATGTGCCCACAGCCACCACTGCACACCAGACCCAGCTGTTCCCAGCCATCCTAACACACAACTCCCAGCTCCAAACCACCAGCCACTCCAGCAAGCAGCCCCCAGTCACAGCAGTACTTCAGAGAACCTGGTATGTGAGTGGAGTCCCAGGACAAATTTTGGTAATACCTCTGCTTCACTCCCAACATCCCCAGTAAGCATATCCCTTCTGAGCTAGCCTACCTGGGTCCCACTAACACTGCAGAGAGCAAGTATAGACCACAAAAGTCAGAGATTCAATGCAGACAACTGTACTGAAAGGAAAAGTGACTCAGACACAACAACAGGAAGTTAAGGAACACACATAGGATGCTTCCCTGAAGTCCCAGGTTCTGGAGGCCAGGGAACACTGCCGGGATTCCAGGACCTCTTCTGCAGAAGACAGAGGCAGGCAAAATGAGGAGACAGAGAAATGTGTCCCAAATGAAAGAACAAAACAGGGCTACAGCCATAGTTGTAAGTGAAACAGATATAAGTAACATATCTGACAGAGAATTTATTTTTCCCCTTTTTTATAAATTTATTTTTTATTGATGTTCAATTTGCCAACATACAGAATAACACCCAGTGCTCATCCCATCAAGTGCCCCCCTCAGTGCCCATCACCCAGTGCCCATCACCCACCCCCTGCCCACCACCCCTTCCCCCACCCCTACAGAGAATTTAAAGCAATGATCATAAGGATACCCACTGGACTTGAGAAGAGTGGAAGATATGAATAAGAGCCTTAACACAGAGATGAGGAATAATGTAACAAAGAGCTTGATAAACAAAATGAGAAACATGCTTGATAGAATGAACAGTAGGGTAGAAGCAGAGGATTGAATTAGTGACCTAGAAGGGAGAGTAATGGAAAGTAATTAAGCTGAACAAAAGACAGAAAAATAATTATGCAAACTGAGAATAGGTTTAGGGAACCCAGGGACTCCATCAAACATTTGTACCATAGCAGTGCCATAAGAGAAAAGATAAAAAATAGGGAAGAAAATTTACTGGAAAACTGCCCATGCCTGGGGCAGAAAACAGATATTGAAACCCAAGAACAGAGAACCCTCATCAAATGCAGCAAAATCAGATACACACCAAGATATGTTATAATCAAACTGGCAAAATATAGACATAAAGAAAAAAATTAAAGCAGCAAAAGGGGTCATTAACTTACAATGGAAAGTTCATTGGCTAGCACTTGAACAAGCCAGAAGAGAATAGTGTGCTATATTCAAAGTGCTGAATGGGAAAAATCTGCAACCAAGAATATTCTATCCAGCAAAGTAATCATTTAGAATAGAAAGAGAGATAAATAGCTTTCCAGACAAACAAAACTAAAGGAGTTTGTGACCACTAAATCAATCTTGCAAGAAATATTAAAGGGGACTATTTAAGTGGAAAGGATTGATCAAAAGTGAGGGTATAAAAGTAGAAAACACAAAAGAAGTAAAAATGAATATATCTGCAAAATATCAGTGAACTCACAAAGAAAGGATAAAATGTATTAACATGTTCCTAAAATGTAAAAAGGAGAGAAGAAACAGGTCCAAATTTAAAACCATCAGCTTAATACAGACTGCTCTATGCAGAACTTTTATATACAAACCTAATAGTAACTATAAGTTAAAAAACAGGCAATAACTTCTTTGACATCTACTAGGGCAACTTTATTCTACATACATCTCTCCTAAGGCAAGGAAAATAAAAGCAAAGATAAAACTACTGGGACTTCATCAAAATAAAAAGCTTCTGCACAGCGAAGGAAACAATCAACAAAACAAAAGACAATACACTTGATGGGAGATATTTGCAATCTAGCATAACATTATATGTTAACTACAGTCTAATTAATATAAAAACAAAAAAATAAAAAGACATTCCCATTGTTCTCATGATATAAAGTAAGATTATGTAGTGTGAGTAGACTGACAATTACTAAAAATAACATTACTTAAAAATTTAATTGGAGGAAAATAAATTGAATTAAAATGACAAATTTAAGTGAATACTATGTTTTTAATGAAAAGAGGGATAAAATGAATACTATAAGACAATCTCATGTGTTCCTCTAAGAATGAGAAAACTAGGAAATATAAAATGTCAGAATATATTTCCCATTCTCTAACAGTTTGCCAAACTTGCCAAGAGTTCAATTGAAAATATATTCCACTTCCCCATTGACTAACACTCTTCTTTCTGATTGTGAAATAATAGTAAAGGATTCAAATAAGATGGTTACATCTAGTGGGCATATTTTATGCACCGAGCTAGATGTGAGTCAGATGTAGTCTTTCTGCTCCCACACTTAGGAAGGAGAATGTCTGTCCATGATGATCACAAATTATTTTCTCACATTTTAGAAAATTCTAATGTTGACATTGTCCTATTATTGAGAATTAATACACTATGACAAAAGGAATAAAAATGGAAAAAATATAAATATTAATACAAGTTAAAGAAAGGAAATGTTACAATCACATTGTTAAAAGCAGACACAAAGCAGGGTGATGTTCAATAAAGATAAAATAAATAACAAGTAGTAGAGGTGTTGAAATAAGTCCAAATTGTGTGAGAAATCTTAAAATGATAATTCTCCTTCTGTTTTCCTAAAATAAGAAGTAGTAAGTCACTGTGCATGTATGAAGGGAGAAATAATAAAAGATTGGAAAGAACTAGGTCTGTTAGTTTGGTAAGGATTTTGAAGTGTAGGCTGACAGCCTACAGATATGGATGATTTTGAAGAAATCTGTTTTAGAACACCTAACTGTGGGCAGCCCAGGTAGCTCAGTGGTTTAGCACCGCCTTCAGCCCAGGTCCTGTTCCTGGAGACCCAGGATCGAGTCCCATGTCAGGCTCCCTGCATGAAGCCTGCTTCTCCCTCTGCCTGTGTCTCTGCCTCTTTCTCTCTCTCTCTGTGTCTCTCATGAATAAATAAATAAAATCTTAAAAAAAGAACACCTGACTGTGTAGAACTGACTGGATAAACAATAATGAAGGTAGATACGGCAAGTGACAGTCAGATACTACAGTGAAAAATATGATAGTGCATGTTGTTATCTTTTTGCCTCTAATTCTAATTCAGACTAAGCCCCATACAGCAGGCAGAGTGACAGGCACTACACACAGGGCACTCAAGGCCCTACTTATTCTGGCCTGCACCCCCTGACATCTATGTTCACATCCACACACCTAATTTTCACCCTGCCATACTGAGATGTTTGCAATATCTTAATTTTTTCTCACTCAGCTATACTGTTTCTGTGTTACTCCTCTAACAACAACAACAACAATATATATATATATATATATATATATATATTATTTTTCTTCTTCTTATTCTCCAGTCCCCTCCATCTTGGAAATTATCTATGTCCTTTTTAAGACTCAGCACTAGCCCTTAAGGAAAAACCTCTCTTGGACTCTGAAGGACATTCCCCCTTTACATCTCATGTCTCTTCATGTTACAAGATTTGTTTTGTGTTCACCCTATACCCTAAATCTTCTGTCATAGAAATTATAAGACACTACTGACCTAATGTTTACATGTGTATATTTCTATCAAATGCTAAGCTACTTCTTAAACTGAAGTCATGTTTTACTGATATTTTACATAATTTCTATGATGACTGATGCATAATAATTGATCTATGACTGCCTTATGGAAGAAAGAATGTGTTTATCAGGTGTCATAGTCCCCATGGTCAGGCTCTGTCTTGGTTGTGTCTGCAGAGCAGATATTGAAGGAACAAAAGTGGTTATGGTCAAATCACCTGAGCCAAGATGGAGAATTGAGCTGCCTCTGTTGGAGAAGACAACTAAAGCAACCAGTCAACACAAATTACAATAAAACATCTGGCCACATATTATAAAGGCATGAGAAAAGTCCAAACTGCAGAAAGTGCCAACTCCTGTTCATTTTCCCCCATGGAAGTGCATTGGGGAAGATGATAAAGTAAATTAGAATCAGTGGGAAAATCATATCGCTGTTGAGGAAACTTGAGACAAGTCTTCTGAAGTTTCATGGGTCCTGGGACCAAGCAGAGAGGGAGAAGTGGACAGTTAAATGTGAGGGCAGACAATCTTCTAGTACTCTGTTGATTAGCAGTGGTGAGAGTGGACATCCCTGTCGTGCTCCTGATCTTAGGGGAAAGGCTCCCAGTGCTTCCCCATTGAGAATGATGTTTGCTGTGGGCTTTTTGTAGCTGGCTTTTAAGATGCTGAGGAATTTTTCCTCTATCCCTACACTTTGAAGAATTTTGATCAGGAATTGATGCTGTATTTTGTCAAATGCATTCTCTGCATCTATTGAGAGGATCATATGGTTCTTGTTTTTTCTCTTGTTGATCTGATCTATCACATTCATTATCTTACAAGTGTTAAACCAACCATGTATCCTGGGGATAAATTCCACTTGGTCATGGTGAATAACCTTCTTAATGTACTATTGGATCCAATTGGCTAGTAACTTGTTGGGAATTTTTGCATCCGTGTTCTTCGGAGATATTTGTCATAATTCACCTTTTTGGTAAGGTCTTTGTCTGGCTTTAGGGATTATGTTAATGCTGGGCTCATAAAACGAGTATGGAAGTATTCTGTCCCTTTGCATCATTTGAAATACCTTCAGTAGAATAGGTATTGTTTTTCTTTAAAGGTTTGATAGAATTCCCCCTGGGAAGCCATCTGGCCCTGGACTTTGTGTCTTGGGAAGTTTTTGATGACTGCTTCAATTTCCTCGCTGGTTATTGGCCTGTTCAGCTTTTCTATTTCTTCCTGCTCCAGTTTTGGTAGTTTGTGGTTTTCCAGAAATGCATCCATTTCTTCTAGATTGCATAATTTATTGGCATGCAGAGCTCATAATAAGTTTTTAAAATCATTTGTATTTCCTTGGTATTGGTGATGATCTCTCCTTTTTCATTCGTGATTTTATTTTTTTTTAATCTTTTCTCTTTTCTTTGTAATAAGGCAGGCTAGTGGTTTATCTATCTTATTAGTTCTTTCAAAGAACCAGCTCCTGGTTTTGTTGATCTGTTCTACAGTTCTTCTGGTCTCTATATCATTGAGTTCTTCTCTAATCTTTATTATTTCTCTTCTTTTGCTTGGTGTAAGTTTCACTTGCTGTTCTTTCTCCAATTCTTTTAGGTGTGAGGTTACCTTGTGTATTTGAGTTTTTTCCAATTTCTTTGAAGGAGGCTTGTGTTGCAATGTATTTCCCTCTTAGAACTGCTTTTGCTGTATCCCCAAATTATGAATTGTTGTATTTTCATTTTTGTTAATTTCCATGAATCTTTTTAATTCTTCTCTAATTTCCTGGTTGACCCTTTCATCTGTTAGCAGGATTGTCTTTAACCTCCACGTGTTTGAATTTCTTCCAAATTTCTTCTTGTGATTGAGTTCTAGTTTCAAAGCATTTTTATCTGAAAATATGCATGGGACAATTCCAATCTTTTGGAATCCATTTAGACCTGATTTATGTCCCAGTATGTGGTCTATTCTGGAGAAAGTTCCATGTGCACTTGAGAAGAATGTGTATTCATTCAGTTACGTTTGGATGGAAAGCTCTATATATCTGTGAAATCTATTTGATCCAATGTATCATTTAAGTCCCTTGTTTATTTGGCAATGCTATGATTAAAATATCTGTCATTTGCTGAACGTGCCATGTTGAAGTCTCCCAATATTAGCGTATTATTATCTAAGTATGTCTTTACTTTGGGTATTAATTGATTTATATACTAGGCATCTCCCACACTAGTGACATAAATATGCATGACTGTTATTGTTGGATAGATCCTTTAAGTATGATATAGGTTCCCTCTTCATCTCTTACTACAGTCTATAGGATAAACTTTAATTTATCTAATATGAGTATTGGTATGCCAGCTTTCTTTTGAAGATCACTTGTTTTTTTATATAAATTTATTTTTTAATCAGTGTTCAATTTGCCAACATATAGAATAACACCCAGTGCTCATCCTATCAAGTGCTCCCCTCAGTGCATGTCACCCAGTCACCCCCACCCCCGCCCTCCTCCCTTTCTACCCAAGTTCAACCCAAGTTCATTTCCCAGAGTTAGAAGTCTCTCATGTTCTGTCTCCCTTTCTAATATTTCCCACTCTTTTTCTCCTTTTCCCCCTTTTTAAAATAAATTTATTTTTTATTGGTGTTCAATTTGCCAACATATACAATAACACCCAGTGCTCATCCCATCAAGTGCCCCCCTCAGTGCCCGTCACCCAGTCACCCCCACCCCCCGCCCTCCTCCCCTTCCACCACCCCTAGTTCATTTCCCAGAGTTAGGAGTCTCTCATGTTCTGTCTCCCTTTCTGATATTTCCCACTCATTTTCTCTCCTTTCCCCTTTATTCCCTTTCACTATTTTTTTATATTTCCCAAATGAATGAGACCATATAATGTTTGTCCTTCTCTGATGGACTTATTTCACTCAGCATAATACCCTCCAGTTCCATCCACGTCGAAGCAAATGGTGGGTATTGTCGTTTCTAATGGTTAATATTCCATTGTATACAAAGACCACATTCGAAGACCGTTTGAATGATAAATGGTGTCCACCCCTTCATTTTAATCTGGAGGTGTCCTTAGGTCTGAAATGAGCCTTTTACAGGCAGCATATATGGTCTTGCTTTTTTATCCAGTCCAATACCATGCATCTTTTGATGGAATAATTTAGCCCATTCACATTCAGAGTAACTACTGAAACATATGAATTTGGGTCATTGTATTACCTATTCAGTCCCTGTTTTTGTGAATTGCTTCTTTGGGATTCCTCTTTCATTTACAGGATCCCCCTTAATGTTTCTTGTAGAGCTATTTTGGTGGTCACATATTCTTTCAGCTTCTGCCTATCCTGGAAGCTCTTTATCTCTCCTATTCTGAATGACAGCCTTGCTGGATATTCTTGGCTGGATGTTCTTCTCATTTAGTACCTTGAATATGTCATGCCAGCCCTTTCTGGCCTGCCAGGTCTCTGTGGAGACATCCAGTGTTGATCTGATATTTCTCCCATATAAATTAGGAATCTCTTGTCTCATGCTGCTTTAAGAATTTTCTCTTTAGGGATCCCTGGGTGGCGCAGCGGTTTGGCGCCTGCCTTTGGCCCAGGGCGCGATCCTGGAGACCCGGGATCAAATCCCACGTCGGGCTCCCGGTGCATGGAGCCTGCTTCTCCCTCTGCCTGTGTCTCTGCCTCTCTCTTTCTCTCTGTGTGACTATCATAAATAAATAAATAAATAAATAGAATTTTCTCTTTATCTTTGAAATTTGCAAGTTTTGCTATTAAATATCAAGGTGTTGAATGGTTTTTCTTGATTTTATGGTGGAGTCCTTTCTATCTCTTGGATTTGAATGCATGTTTCCTTCCCCAGATTTGGGAAGCTCTCTGCTATGATTTATTCAAATATACTTTGTGATCCTCCCTGTCTTTCTCAGTCTCTTCTGGAATCTCATTTATATATACGTTCTTCCTTCTCAAGCTATCATTTATTTCCCTAAGTCTTTCCTAAGTCTCATGGGCTCCTAATTGTTTTTCTCTTTTTTCCCCCCTCAGATTCCTTCCTTACCATCAACTTATCTTCTATGTCACCCACTCTCTCTTCCACCTCATTAACCCTAGACATTAGGACATCCAGTTTGGATTACATCTCATATAATCTATTTTTTTTTAATTTTTATTTTTTATTTATGATAGAGAGAGAGAGAGAGAGAGAGAGAGAGAGAGGCAGAGACACAAGCAGAGGGAGAAGCAGGCTCCATGCACCGAGAGCCCGATGTGGGATTCGATCCCGGGTCTTCCGGATCGTGCCCTGGACCAAAGGCAGGCGCCAAACCGCTGCGCCACCCAGGGATCCCCTCATATAATCTATTTTTAATTTCTGCCTGATTGGTTATCAATTATGCTGTAACAAAGTCTCTAGAGGCCTTTACACTTTTTTTCAGAGCCATCAGTAGCTTTATAATTGTAGTTCTAAATTGAATTTCTGACACCATATTGAATTTCAAGTTCTGTAACACTGTGGCAGAGAGTACTATTTCCGGTCTCTCTTTTATGCTGAATTCGCCCTTATAGTCATTTTGTCTGGTGCAGAGGGACTGTATGAGTAGCCTGAGTCAAGAATATCAACCACAACCTAAGTAAAATACATCCTAGATGATTCTGAAGAGGTCAGAGACCAGAAAGTAAAAGAAGAAGAAGAAGAAGAGAATATAATAAAAGGACCACTAAAGTGAAAAACAAATTTAAAAGAATAGTAAAAATTAAAAGCCCAAAACCAAAAACAGAGAGGAAAAAAAGAAAAAGAGAAAAAAAAAGTAAAGAAAAGAGGGCAGCCCATGTGGCTCAGCAGTTTAGCGCTGCCTTCAGCCCAGGGTATGATCCTGGAGACCTGGGATCGAGTCCCAATTCAGGCCCCCTGCATGGAGCCTGCTTCTCCCTCTGCCTGTGGCTCTGCCTCTCTCTCTGTGTCTCTCATGAATACATAAATCAAATCTTAAAAAAAAAGAAAAGAAAAGAGAAGAAGAAGTGGTGGTGGTGGTGAAGACGTTGTAGTGGATAGAGAATATAGTCTACCTGAGGGGTCCTAGAGGGTAAGCCTCTTCATTCTGAGTATATTAAGTTCTGTATGTTAGAAGATGTTCAGTCTCAAATTTTATAAACCAGAAATATTTGTAGAAATCCCCACCATTGACCATCAAAACATAAATGAGATAAAAGAAGGGATAGAATGGGAATTAAGAGAGAATATAATTTCACAGAATGAACCAGCATGGTATTCCCCTGGTTCTGGGTGCATGCTGGTCATATTTTAGAAGGTATTAGCTTTTGCCATTGTAAGACAAAATGAGGCAGAAAAAAAAAACAACAAAAGCCCATATCTCATATATCTACCATAATTAAATTCAATACATTGAAAGAATCTAGAAGTGAAAAATATATCTAAGAAATGTAATTGTAGAAATACGAAAGTAAAAAGAAAAAAACCCTTAAAAATGTAGAGCTGGTAAAATATTTTAGTTAAGGTGGGAATAGAGAAAAAATATGGGAACTTTTTAGCTTGATATAAAGATAAGTCGTAATGGAAGAAGGAAAACAAAAAAAAAGAAAAAGAACCCTCTAGTTCTATATACTATTTTCTCTTGGTCCTGGAGCTTTCCAGCGCTGCTTGGTCAGTAAACTTGCTCTTCCCTTGTTCTTCCAGTTGGGCTTCTGGAGGAGGGCCTGCTGTGCTGATCCTCAGGTGTCTGTGCCTGGGAAGAGAGAGGGACGTTTTCAACTATTATTTCCTCAGATAATTTGCCCCATTCTCTCTCGCTCCTTTTCCTCTGAGACTCTTATAATGTATACGTTATTACAGTTGATGGAGTCTCTTCAGTTCCCTAAGTTTATTCTTATGCTCTATCACTCTTTCTCACCTTTTGTTCAGGTTCACCATATTTCATTATTTTGTTTTTCACATCACTTATTTGTTACTCCACTTCTTCCAGCTTACTCTCTATTGCATCAAGCCTGATTCTGACCTCAGTTATTGCATTCTTCGTTTCTGAGTGATTCATTTATAATTTCGTTATCTCTATTAATGATTTCCCTGAAGTCTTCTATTCTTTTTTCAAGCCCAGCAACTGTCTGTATGATTATACCTTTATATTCTGCATCAGACATTTTGCTTATATCTGTGTCTTTTAGATCTCTGGCCATGTTCTTAAATTGTTTTTTATTTGGAATGAATCCCTCTGAATTAGCATTTGTCTAGTCTCTGCCTTCTTCTCTGTGTTAGAAAAGCCCATTATGGGGGGGAGGAGGGACAAGATGGCGGAAGAGTAGGGTCCCCAAATCACCTGTCCCCAACAAATTACCTAGATAACCTTCAAATCATCCTGAAAATCTACGAATTCGGCCTGAGATTTAAAGAGAGACCAGCTGGAATGCTACAGTGAGAGGAGTTCGCGCTTCTATCAAGGTAGGAAGACGGGGAAAAAGAAATAAAGAAACAAAAGGCCTCCGAGGGGGAGGGGCCCCGCGAGGAGCCGGGCTGAGGCCGGGGCGAGTGTCCCCAGGACAGGAGAGCCCCGTCCCGGAGAAGCAGGAGCTGCACCAACCTTCCCGGACGGGCGGAAAGGGGCTCGCAGGGAGTTGGAGCAGGACCCAGGAGGGCGGGGATGCCCTCGGGCTCCCTGGGACACTAACAGACACCTGCGAGCGCAGGGAGAGTGCTCCGAGCTCCCTAAGGGCTGCAGCACGCACCGGAGCAGCTCGGAGGGGCTCGGGAGCGGCTCCGCGGAGGGGGCTGCGGGGCGGGAGCGCGAATCCACCAGCGCAGGCCCCGGAGCACAGGGCGCCGGGACACAGCCCAGGATCCGGCCTCCCCCGGGACAGGCAGAGGCCGGGAGGGCCCAGGACAGCGAGGACGCTCCTGCCCCGAGCTGAGCAGATCAGCGGCCCCGCCCCGGAGCATCCAGGCCCTGCAGACGGAGAGCCGAGAGCCCTGAGCCCCGTAGTTCCTGCGGAGGCTGAATCCAGGCTTCCAGAGTTGCCATAGCAACTGCGGCTGTTCCTCCTGGGGCCTCACGGGGTAAACAACCCCCGCTGAGCCCTGCAGCAGGCAGGGGCAGAGCAGCTCCCCCAAGTGCTAACACCTGAAAATCAGCGCAACAGGCCCCTCCCCAGAAGACCAGCTGGACGGACCAGTTCCAGGGGAAGTCAAGGGACTTAAAGTCTACAGAAATACTCCCCCGTGTTTTTTTTTTCTTTTTTTCTTTTTTCTTTTCTTTTTGATTTCTGATTGCTTCCCTCACCCCCTTTTTTTTTCACCTTTCTTTCTTTTTCTTTCCCTTTTTCTTCTCTTCTTTCCTTTTTCTTTTCTTTTTCTTTTTTCTTTTTCTCTTTCTTTCCTTCTCTCTCTTTCTCTCCTTTTCCCAATACAACTTGTTTTTGGCCACTCCGCACTGAGCAAAATGACTAGAAGGAAAACCTCACCTCAAAAGAAAGAATCAGAAACAGCCCTCGCTCCCACAGAGCTACAAAATCTGGATTACAATTCAATGTCAGAAAGCCAATTCAGAAGCACTATTATACAGCTACTGGTGGCTCTAGAAAAGAGCATTAAGGACTCACGAGACTTCATGACTGCAGAATTTAGATCCAATCAGGCAGAAATTAAAAATCAACTGAATGAGATGCAATCCAAACTAGAAGTCCTAACGACGAGGGTTAACGAGGTGGAAGAACGAGTGAGTGACATAGAAGACAAGTTAATGGCAAAGAGGGAAACTGAGGAAAAAAGAGACAAACAATTAAAGGACCATGAAGACAGATTAAGGGAAATAAATGACACTCTAAGGAAGAAAAACCTACGTTTAATTGGGGTTCCCGAGGGCGCCGAAAGGGACAGAGGGCCAGAATATGTATTTGAACAAATCCTAGCTGAAAACTTTCCCAATCTGGGAAGGGAAACAGGCATTCAGATCCAGGAAATAGAGAGATCCCCCCTAAAATCAATAAAAACCGTTCAACACCTCGACATCTAATAGTGAAGCTTGCAAATTCCAAAGATAAAGAGAAGATCCTTAAAGCAGCAAGAGACAAGAAGTCCCTGACTTTCATGGGGAGGAATATTAGGGTAACAGCAGACCTCTCCACAGAGACCTGGCAGGCCAGAAAGGGCTGGCAGGATATATTCAGGGTCCTAAATGAGAAGAACATGCAACCAAGAATACTTTATCCAGCAAGGCTCTCATTCAAAATGGAAGGAGAGATAAAGAGCTTCCAAGACAGGCAGGAACTGAAAGAATATGTGACCTCCAAACCAGCTCTGCAAGAAATTTTAAGGGGGACTCTTAAAATTCCCCTTTAAGAAGAAGTTCAGTGGAACAATCCACAAAAACAAGGACTAAATAGATATCATGATGACACTAAACTCATATCTGTCAATAGTAACTCTGAACGTGAACGGGCTTAATGACCCCATCAAAAGGCGCAGGGTTTCAGACTGGATAAAAAAGCAGGACCCATCTATTTGCTGTCTACAAGAGACTCATTTTAGACAGAAGGACACCTACAACCTGAAAATAAAAGGTTGGAGAACCATTTACCATTCAAATGGTTCTCAAAAGAAAGCAGGGGTAGCCATCCTTATATCAGATAAACTAAAATTCACTCCGAAGACAGTAGTGAGAGACGAAGAGGGACACTATATCATACTTAAAGGATCTATCCAACAAGAGGACTTAACAATCCTCAATATATATGCCCCGAATGTGGGAGCTGCCAAATACTTAAACGAATTATTAACCAAAGTAAAGAAATACTTAGATAATAATACACTTATACTTGGTGACTTCAATCTAGCTCTCTCTACCCTGATAGGTCTTCTAAACACAACATCTCCAAAGAAACGAGAGCTTTAAATGATACACTGGACCAGATAGATTTCACAGATATCTACAGAACTTTACATCCAAACTCAACTGAATACACATTCTTCTCAAGTGCACATGGAACTTTTTCCAGAATAGACCACATACTGGGTCACAAATCGGGTCTGAACCGATACCAAAAGATTGGGATCGTCCCCTGCATATTCTCAGACCATAACGCCTTGAAATTAGAACTCAATCACAAGAAGAAGTTTGGAAGGACCTCAAACACGTGGAGGTTAAGGACCATCCTGCTAAAAGATAAAAGGGTCAACCAGGAAATTAAGGAAGAATTAAAAAGATTCATGGAAACTAATGAGAATGAAGATACAACCGTTCAAAATCTTTGGGATGCAGCAAAAGCAGTCCTGAGGGGGAAATACATCGCAATACAAGCATCCATTCAAAAACTGGAAAGAACTCAAATACAAAAGCTAACCTTACACATAAAGGAGCTAGAGAAGAAGCAGCAAATCGACCCGACGCCCAGCAGAAGAAGAGAGTTAATTAAAATTCGAGCAGAAATCAACGAAATTGAGACCAGAAGAACTGTGGAACAGATCAATAGAACCAGGAGTTGGTTCTTTGAAAGAATTAATAAGATAGATAAACCATTAGCCAAACTTATTAAAAAGAAGAGAGAGAAGACACAAATTAATAAAATCATGAATGAGAAAGGAGAGATCACTAAAAACACCAAGGAAATACAAACGATTTTAAAAACATATTATGAACAGCTCTACGCCAATAAATTAGGCAATCTAGAAGAAATGGACACATTCCTGGAAAGCCACAAACTACCAAAACTGGAGCAGGAAGAAATAGAAAACCTGAACAGGCCAATAACCAGGGAGGAAATTGAAGAAGTCATCAAAAACCTCCCAAGACACAAGAGTCCAGGGCCAGATGGCTTCCCAGGGGAATTCTATCAAACGTTTAAAGAAGAAATCATACCTATTCTACTAAAGCTGTTTGGAAAGATAGAAAGAGATGGAGTACTTCCAAATTCATTCTATGAGGCCAGCATCACCTTAATTCCAAAACCAGACAAAGACCCCACCAAAAAGGAGAATTACAGACCAATATCCCTGATGAACATGGATGCAAAAATTCTCAACAAGATACTAGCCAATAGGATCCAACAACACATTAAGAAAATTATTCACCATGACCAAGTTGGATTTATCCCCGGGACACAAGGCTGGTTCAACACTCGTAAAACAATCAATGTGATTCATCATATCAGCAAGAGAAAAACCAAGAACCATATGATCCTCTCATTAGATGCAGAGAAAGCATTTGACAAAATACAGCATCCATTCCTGATCAAAACTCTTCAGAGTGTAGGGATAGAGGGAACTTTCCTCGATATCTTAAAAGCCATCTACGAAAAGCCCACAGCAAATATCATTCTCAATGGGGAAGCACTGGGAGCCTTTCCCCTAAGATCAGGAACCAGACAGGGATGTCCACTCTCACCACTGCTATTCAACATAGTATTGGAAGTCCTAGCCTCAGCAATCAGACAACAAAAAGACATTAAAGGCATTCAAATTGGCAAAGAAGAAGTCAAATTCTCCCTCTTCGCCGATTACATGATACTCTACATAGAAAACCCAAAAGCCTCCACCCCAAGATTGCTAGAACTCATACAGCAATTTGGTAGCGTGGCAGGATACAAAATCAATGCCCAGAAATCAATGGCATTCCTATACACTAACAATGAGACTGAAGAAAGAGAAATTAAGGAGTCAATCCCATTTACAATTGCACCCAAAAGCATAAGATACCTAGGAATAAACCTAACCAAAGAGGTAAAGGATCTATTCCCTAAAAACTATAGAACACTTCTGAAAGAAATTGAGGAAGACACAAAGAGATGGAAAAATATTCCATGCTCATGGATTGGCAGAATTAATATTGTGAAAATGTCAATGCTACCCAGGGCAATTTACACGTTCAATGCAATCCCTATCAAAATACCATGGACTTTCTTCAGAGACTTAGAACAAATTATTTTAAGATTTGTGTGGAATCAGAAAAGACCCCGAATAGCCAGGGGAATTTTAAAAAAGAAAACCATATCTGGGGGAATCACAATGCCAGATTTCAGGTTGTACTACAAAGCTGTGGTCATCAAGACAGTGTGGTACTGGCACAAAAACAGACACATAGACCAATGGAACAGAATAGAGAACCCAGAAATGGACCCTGAACTTTATGGTCAACTAATATTCGACAAAGGAGGAAAGACGATCCACTGGAAGAAAGACAGTCTCTTCAATAAATGGTGCTGGGAAAATTGGTCATCCACATGCAGAAGAATGAAACTAGACCCCTCTCTTGCACCATACACAAAGATAAACTCAAAATGGATGAAAGATTTAAATGTGAGACAAGACTCCATCAAAATCCTAGAGGAGAACACAGGCAACACCCTTTTTGAACTTGGCCACAGTAACTTCTTGCAAGATACATCCACGAAAACAAAAGAAACAAAAGCAAAAATGAACTATTGGGACTTCATCAAGATAAGAAGCTTTTGCACAGCAAAGGATACAGTCAACAAAACTCAAAGACAACCTACAGAATGGGAGAAGATATTTGCAAATGACATATCAGATAAAGGGCTAGTTTCCAAAATCTATAAAGAACTTCTTAAACTCAACACCAAAGAAACAAACAATCCAATCATGAAATGGGCAAAAGACATGAAGAGAAATCTCACAGAGGAAGACATAGACATGGCCAACATGCACATGAGAAAATGCTCTGCATCACTTGCCATCAGGGAAATACAAATCAAAACCACAATGAGATACCACCTCACACCAGTGAGAATGGGGAAAATTAATAAGGCAGGAAACAACAAATGTTGGAGGGGATGCGGAGAAAAGGGAACCCTCTTACACTGTTGGTGGGAATGTGAACTGGTGCAGCCACTCTGGAAAACTGTGTGGAGGTTCCTCAAAGAATTAAAAATAGACCTGCCCTACGACCCAGCAATTGCACTGTTAGGGATTTACCCCGAAGATTCAGATGCAATGAAACGCCAGGAGGGCACCTGCACCCCGATGTTTCTAGCAGCCATGTCCACAATAGCCAAACTGTGGAAGGAGCCTTGGTGTCCATCGAAAGATGAATGGATAAAGAAGATGTGGTTTATGTATACAATGGAATATTACTCAGCCATTAGAAACGACAAATACCCACCATTTGCTTCAACGTGGATGGAACTGGAGGGTATTATGCTGAGTGAAGTAAGTCAATCGGAGAAGGACAAACAGTGTATGTTCTCACTCATTTGGGGAATATGAATAATAGTGAAGGGGAATATAAGGGAAGGGAGAAGAAATGTGTGGGAGATATCAGAAAGGGACACAGAACATAAAGACTTCTAACTCTGGGAAATGAACTAGGGGTGGTGGAAGGGGAGGAGGGCGGGGGGTGGGGGTGAATGGGTGACGGGCACGGAGGGGGACACTTGACGGGATGAGCACTGGGTGTTATTCTGTATGTTGGTAAATTGAACACCAATAAAAATTAATTTATATAAAAAAAAAGAAAAGCCCATTATGTCTCCTACTCCTAAGATTAATGATCTTGTAGAGAGGTCTGCCCTGCAAGGCATGTCTCTGACATATGCTGAGTGTGCTCTGCTGCTGTGTAGCTTCTTTATTCTCCAGGCTGTCCTCTGCAGAGGCTCTCCTTGCCTGCTGTGGGCAGTGTTTGATCCATGGTCAGACTGATGAGCTTTAATCAAGTGTGCTTTGGTCTGCTATGTAAATAGGAACTAATGCTACTGACACTAGAACTGAAGTCATCCAAAACTCTCTGATTGGGAGACATGGTGTGCACAGGAGTTTCTGCTGATCTTCTGGGGCAGGTGCCTCTGGCACTGGCACTCAGGCAGACTTGATTTAGAAAGGCAGGCCCACCAGAGTACAGGGGGTGGGACTTGTGTAAGCAAGTTAGGTAGCAAGTGTTGGCACTGCTCCCTACAGTCTTTGTTTTAAATTCTACTTTGGCTAATTCATGTATTAGTAATCCATTTGTCTTTTGACGTTTATTTTTGTGAGAAATATTTCTCTACCTCTTACTTTCAATCTGCATGGATCTTTAGGTCAAAAATGGGTTTCTTATAGACAGAATACTGATTGGTTTTGTTTTTTTAATATATCCTGTCACTCTATATCTTTTATTGGAGCATATAGTATAGTTACATTCAAAATACTATTGATAGGTATGTATTTGTTGCTGATTTATTGTTTCCTCTGTTTTCTTCTGAAGATTTTCTCTGATTCATTTTTTAATTTATTTTTTATGGGTGTTCAATTGGCCAACATATAGAATAACACCGAGTGCTCATCCCATCAAGTGCCCCCATCAGCGACTGTCACCCAGTCACCCCCACCCTCTGCCAATCTCCCATTCCCCCACCCTAGTTCGCTTCCCAGAGTTAGGAATCTCTCATGTTTTGTCTCCCTTTTTGATATTTCCCATTCGATTTTCCACCTTTCCCCTTTATTCCCTGTCACTATTTTATCTATTACCCAAAAGAATGAGGCCATATAATGTTTGTCCATCTCCGATTGACTTATTTCACTCAGCATAATACCCTCCAGTTCCATCCACGTCGAAGCAATTGGAGGGTATTTGTCGTTTCTAATGGCTGAATAATATTCCGTTGTAATATTCCATTCCATTCCATAAACCACATCTTCTTTATCCATTCATCTTTTGATGGACACTGAGGCTCCTTCCACAGTTTGGCTATTGTGGAAATTGCTGCTATAAACATCAGGATGCAGGTGTCCCGGCGTTTCATTGTATCTCTACCTTTGGGGTAAATCCCAACAGTAAATGGGATTGACTCCTTAATTTCTCTTTCGTCAGTCTCATTGTTAGTGTTTAGAAATGCCACTGACTTCTGGGCATTGATTTTGTATCCTGCCACACTGCCAAATTGCTGTATGAGTTCCAGCAATCTTGGGGTGGAGGCTTTTGGGTTTTCTAGGTACAGTATCATGTCATCAGCAAAGAGGGAGAGTTTGACTTCTTCATCAATTGAATGCCTTTTATTTCTTTTTGTTGTCTGATTGCTGAGGCTAGGACTTCCAGTACTATGTTGAATAGCAGTGGTGAGAGTGGACATCCCTGTCTTGTTCCTGATCTTAGGGGAAAGGCTCCCAGTGCTTCCCCATTGAGAATGATATTTGCTGTGGGCATTTCGTAGATGGCTTTCAAATAAATAAATAAATAAATAAATAAATAAATAAATAAATAAATAAATAAGGAACCCTGGGTGGCGCAGCGGTTTGGCGCCTGCCTTTAGCCCAGGGCGCGATCCAGGAGACCCGGGATCGAATCCCACGTCAGGCTCACGGTGCATGGAGCCTGCTTCTCCTTCTGCCTGTGTCTCTGCCTCTCTCTCTCTCTCTCTTTTTATCAATTAATTTTTATTGGTGTTCAATTTACCAACATACAGAATAACACCCAGTGCTCATCCCATCAAGTGACCCCCTCAGTGCCCGTCACCCATTCACCCCCACCCCCCGCCCTCCTCCCCCTCCACCACCCCTAGTTCATTTCCCAGAGTTAGAAGTCTTTATGTTCTGTCTCCCTTTCTGATATTTCTCACACATTTCTTCTCCCTTCCCTTATATTCCCTTTCACTATTATTCATATTCCCCAGATGAATGAGAACATACATTGTTTGTCCTTCTCCGGTTACTGTGGCCAAGTTCAAAAAGGGTGTTGCCTGAGTTCTCCTCTGGGATTTTGATGGAATCTTGTCTCACATTTAGATCTTTCATCTATTTTGAGTTTATCTTTGTGTATGGTGCAAGAGAGTGGTCCAGTTTCATTCTTCTGCATGTGGATGTTCAATTTTCCCAGCACCATTTATTGAAGAGAGTGTCTTTCTTCCAGTGGATCGTCTTTCCTCCTTTATCGTATATTAGTTGACCATAAAGTTCAGGGTCCACTTCTGGGTTCTCTATTCTGTTCCATTGATCTGTGTGTCTGTTTTTGTGCCAGGACCACACTGTCTTGATGACCACAGCTTTGTAGTACAACCTGAAATCTGGCATTGTGATTCCCCCAGATATGGTTTTATTTTTTAAAATTCCCCTGGCTGTTCGGGGTCTTTTCTGATTCCACATAAATCTTAAAATAATTTGTTCTACGTCTCTGAAGAAAGTCCATGTTATTTTGATAGGGATTGCATTATACGTGTAAATTGCCCTGGGTAACATTGACATTTTCACAATATTAATTCTGCCAATCCATGAGCATGGAATATTTTTCCATCTCTTTGTGTCTTCCTCAATTTCTTTCAGAAGTGTTCTATAGTTTTTAGGGTATATTTTGAGAACCATTTGAATGGTAAATGGTTCTCCAACCTTTTATTTTCAGTTTGTAGGTGTCCTTCTGTCTAAAATGAGTCTCTTGTAGACAGCAAATAGATGGGTCCTGTTTTTTTATCCAGTCTGAAACCCTGCGCCTTTTGATGGGGTCATTAAGCCCGTTCACGTTCAGAGTTACTATTGACAGATATGAGTTTAGTGTCATCATGATATCTATTTAGTCCTTGTTTTTGTGGATTGTTCCACTGAACTTCTTCTTAAAGGGGAATTTTAAGAGTCCCCCTTAAAATTTCTTGCAGAGCTGGTTTGGAGGTCACATATTCTTTCAGTTCCTGCCTTTCTCAGAAGCTCTTTATCTCTCCTTCCATTTTGAATGAGAGCCTTGCTGGATAAAGTATTCTTGGTTGCATGTTCTTCTCATTTAGGACCCTGAATATATCCTGACAGCCCTTTCTGGCCTGCCACGTCTCTGTGGAGAGGTCTGCTGTTACCCTAATATTCCTCCCCATGAAAGTCAGGGACTTCTTGTCTCTTGCTGCTTTAAGGATCTTCTCTTTATCTTTGGAATTTGCAAGCTTCACTATTAGATGTCGAGGTGTTGAACGGTTTTTATTGATTTTAGGGGGGGATCTCTCTATTTCCTGGATCTGAATGCCTGTTTCCCTTCCCAGATTGGGAAAGTTTTCAGCTAGGATTTGTTCAAATACATATTCTGGCCCTCTGTCCCTTTCGGCGCCCTCGGGAACCCCAATTAAACGTAGGTTTTTCTTCCTCAGGCTGTCGTTTATTTCCCTTAATCTGTCTTCATGGTCCTTCAATTGTTTATCTCTTTTTCCTCAGTTTCCCTCTTTGCCATTAACTTGTCTTCTATGTCACTCACTCGTTCTTCCACCTCGTTAACCCTCGTCGTTAGGACTTCTAGTTTGGATTGCATCTCATTCAGTTGATTTTTAATTTCTGCCTGATTGGATCTAAATTCTGCAGTCATGAAGTCTCGTGAGTCCTTAATGCTCTTTTCTAGAGCCACCAGTAGCTGTAGAATAGTGCTTCTGAATTGGCTTTCTGACATTGAAGTGTAATCCAGATTTTGTAACTCTGTGGGAGAGAGGGCTGTTTCTGATTCTTTCTTTTGAGGTGAGGTTTTCCTTCTAGTCATTTTGCTCAGTGCAGAGTGGCCAGAAACAAGTTGTATTGGAACACGGGGGAGTATCACTGGTCCGTCTAGCTGGTCTTCTGGGGGAGGGGCCTGCTGTGCTGATTTTCAGGTGTTAGCACTTGGGGGAGCTGCTCTGCCCCTGCCTGCTGCCGGGCTCAGCGGGGGTTGTTTACCCTGTGGGGCCCCAGGAGGAACAGCAGCAGTTGATATGGCAACTCTGGAAGCCTGGATTCAGCCCCCGCAGTAACTCTGGAGCTCTCCGCCTGCAGGGCCTGGAGGCTCCGGGCGGGGCCGCTGATCTCCTCAGCTCGGGGCAGGAGCGTCCTCGCTGTCCCGGGCCCTCCCGGCCTCTGCCTGTTCCGGGGGAGGCCGGATCCTGGGCTGTGTCCCGGCGCCCTGTGCTCCGGGGCCTGCGCTGTTGGATTCGCGCTCCCGCCCCGCAGCCCCCTCCGCGGAGCCGCCGCCCGAGCCCCTCCGAGCTGCTCCGGGTCCCGCCGTGCGCGCTGCAGCCCTTAGGGAGCTCGGCGCACTCCCCCGGGGCGCAGGTGCCTGTTAGTGTCCCCGGGAGCCCGAGGGCATCCCCGCCCTCCTGGGTCCTGCTCCAACTCCCTGCGAGCCCCTTTCCGCCCGCCCGGGAAGGTTGGTGCAGCTCCTGCTCCTCCGGGACGGGGCTCTCCTGTCCTGGGGACACTCGCCCCGGCCTCAGCCCAGCTCCTCGCGGGGCCCCTCCCCCTCGGAGGCCTTTTGTTTCTTTATTTCTTTTTCCCCATCTTCCTACCTTGATAGAAGCACGATCTCTTCTCACTGTAGCATTCCAGCTGGTCTCTCTTTACATCTCAGGCCGAATTCATAGATTTTCAGGATGATTTGAAGGTTATCTAGGTAATTTTTTGGGGACAGGTGACTTGGGGACCCTGCTCTTCCGCCATCTTGCCCCCCCTCTGTATGACTATCGTAAATAAATAAAAAAAATTAAAAAATAAATAAATAAATAAATAAATAAATAAATTTTCTTTAAACTTTCTTGTCTCACCAAGGTTATGTATTAGACCATAACATATTCAACTAGACAATACATGAATAAAGCTAAAAAAAAACTTTGCTTCTATGACATTGGGTGTCCCATATCATGTATGCTTTAAATGATCTCTAAATTCACTTGTGTATTTTTTCTTCATTTTTCCCCTATACCCAGGATCAAAGAAAGACACAATCTGAGATCCCATTCTGAGAATTATTGTAATTTCACCCACCTGGGGCTTGGAGACCTGACCTCCATTTTGGGGCATTCACAAAGTTTCCAAGAGGACTTTCTTTTGGTGAGAGTCATTCCTTTGGGACAAAAGGAAAAACAAAAAAGTGAGGAAAGCAGGAGATATGTCACCCCATGACCTGAAATAAAATCTTACTGTTAGCTTCTTCAATTGCCACTGACTGTAGCATGCAACTTTTATTTATAATTGTAACCCTCAGTATTTCAGGCAGTGAAAGCATGGCATGACGATCCCGTTCTTTTTTTTTATTATTGCAGTTCAATTTGCCAACATACAGCATAACACCCAATGCTCATCCCATCAAGTGCTCTGCTCAGTGCCCGACTCGCAGTCACCCCAACCGCCCAAACACCTCATTCCCATCTTGTTCCTTTTCCCAGAGGTAGGAGTCTTTCATGTTCTGTCTCCCTTGCTGATGACTCCAGCTCAATTTTTCTCCTTTCCCCTTTATTCCCTTTCACTATTTTTTATATTCACCAAATGCATGAGAACATATAATGCTTGTTCTTCTACGATTGACTTACCTCACTCAGCATAATACCCTCCAGTTCCATCCACGTCAAAGCAAATGGTGGGTATTTGTCATTTCTAATGGCTGAGGAATATTCCATTGTATACATAAACCACATCTTCTTTATCCATTCATCATTCGATGGACACCGAGGCTCCTTCCACAGTTTGGCTATTGTGGACATTGCTGCTAGAAACATCGGGGTGCAGGTGTCCCGGTGTTTCATTGCATCTGTATCTTTTGAGGAATGTTCCCTCTATCCCTACACTCTGAAGAGTTTTGATCAGGAATGGATGCTGTATTTTGACAAATGCTTTCTCTGCGTCTATTGAGAGGATCCTATGGTTCCTGTTTTTTCTCTTGCTGATGTGATGAATCACATTGATTGCTTTGCGATTGTTGAACCAGCCTTGCATTCTGGGGATAAATCCTACTTGGTCATGGTGAATAATCTTCTTAATGTATTGTTGGATCCTATTGGCTAGTCTCTAGTTGAGAATTTTTACATCCATGTTAATCATGGATATTGGTCTATAATTCTCCTTTTTGGTGGAGTTTTTCTCTGGTTTTGGAAATAAGTTGATGCTACACTCATAGAACGAGTTTGGAAGTACTCCATCTCTTTCGATCTTTCCAAAGACCCTTAGTAGAATAGGTATGGCTTCTTCTTAAACGGTTGATAGAATTCCCCAGGGAAGCCATCTCCCTGGACTTTTGTGTCTTGGGAGGATTTTGATGACTGCTTCAATTTCCTCCCTGGTTATTGGCCTGTTCAGGTTTCTATTTCTTCCTGTTCCAGTTTTGGTAGTTTGTGGTTTTCCAGAAATGCATCCATTTCTTCTAGACTGCCTAATTTATTGGCGTATAGCTGTTCATAATATGTTTTTAAAATCGTTTGTATTTCCTTGGTGTTGGTAGTGATCTCTCCTTTCTCATTCATGATTTTAGTAATTTGACTCTTCTCTCTCTTCTTTTAAATAAGGCTGGCTAATGGTTTATCTATCTTATTAATTCTTTCAAAGAACCAACTCCTGGTTTTGTTAATCTGTTCCACAGTTCTGGTCTCGTTTTCGTTGAGTTCTGCTCGAATCTTTATTAACTCTCTTCTTCTGTTGGGTGTAGGATCTATTTGCTGTTTTTTGTCTAGCTCGTTTAGGTGTAAGGTTAGCTTTTGTAATTGAGTTCTTTCCAGTGTTTGAATGGATGCTTGTATTGTGATGTATTTCCCCCACAGGACTGCTTTTGCTGCATCCCAAAGATTTTGAACGGTTGTATCTTCATTCTCATTAGTTTCCATGAATCTTTTTTTTCTTTCTTTGGTATTTGCAAGTCTCACTATTAAATATAGAGGTGTTGAACAGGTTTTTATTGATTTTTTGGGGGGGATCTCTCTATCTCCTGGATCTGAATGACTGTTTCCCTCCCCAAGTTAGGGAAGTTCTCAGCTTTGATTTGTTCAAATACACTCTCTGGTCCTCTGTCCCTTTTGGCCTCCTCGGGAACCCCAATCAAACTTAGATTTTTCCTTCTGAGGCTGTCATTTATTTCCCTTACCCTATCCTCATGATCTTATAATTGTTTGTCTCTTTTTTCCTCAGCTTCCTTCCTTGCCACCAACTTGTCTTCTATGTCACTCACTCGTTCTTCTACCTCATTAACCCTTGTCATTAGAACCTCCAGTTTGGATGGCATCTCATTGAATTGATATTTAATTTCTGCCTCTTTAGATCTAAATTCTGCAGTCATGAAGTCTCTTGAATCCTTTATGCTTTTTTCTAGAGCCACCAGTAGCTTTATAATTGTGCTTCTGAATTGGCTTTCTGACACTGAATTGTAATCCAAATTTTGTAACTCTGTGCGAGAGAGTACTGTTTCTGTTTTTTTCCCCACTAGCTTCTTATATTTCCTATAAGTTTTAGTTATAATTTATTTTTTTTAACTTTTTATTTTTTAGTTTTTTTCTTCTATTAAATATGTACAGTTCTGTATGTGCTTTTTTAATTTAAATTAAATTAGCCAACATATGGGACATCAATAGTTTCAGATGTAGAGTTCAGTAATTCATCAGTTTCATATTACAGTGATTGCTAATCACATTTCCTGCCCTTCCTAATGCCCATCACCCAATTACCTCATACCTGCCATGGGATGGGGATATTCTTGGAGTACACACCTTAATGTAAAATGCCCAAGAATACCGCATTGAGGATCCTTTGCTTGCTATATAGCTATTTGATACTTCAAGTTTACAGAGAGATTTTATTTTTTTTAAAGGTTTTTTATTTATTTATTTACGATAGTCACAGAGAGATAAAGAGAGAGAGGCAGAGACATAGGCAGAGGGAGAAGCAGGCTCCATGCACCGGGAGCCCGACGTGGGATTCGATCCCTGGTCTCCAGGATCGCGCCCCGGGCCAAAGGCAGGCGCCAAACCGCTGCGCCACCCAGGGATCCCTACAGAGAGATTTTAAAGAAAAACTTTATTACATATTTTACATTGTTAAATGGATATTAATCAGAATTTTTGACATAGTCTTCCATCTCCTTATCTATAAAAATTTCATATTTCAAAACAATTAAAAAACAATATGGATTTCCTCAAAATGCTAAAAGCAGAGCTTCCGTATGACCCAGCAAATGCATTAGGAGACATTTATCTCAAATATACAAATGTCGTGATCCAAAGGGGTACCTGCATCCCAATGTTTATAGCAGCAATGTCCACAATAACCAAATTGTGTAAGGAGCCAAGATGTCCCTCAACAGATGAATGGATAGAGAAGGTGTGTGTGTGTGGGTGGGTGGGTGCACGTGCGCGCATGTGTGTGTATAATATTCCACTGGAATATTACTCAGGCATCAAAAAATGAAATTTTACCATTTTCAACAATGTGGCTGGACCTGGAGGGTATTATGCCAAGCAAAATAAGTCAATCAGTGAAAGAGATCTAATATGATTTTACTCTTATATGGAAATTAAGAAACAAGACATAGGATCATAGGGGAAGGGAGGGAAGATTAAAAGAAGATGAAATCAGAGAGGGAGACAAACTATAAGAGACTCATAACTACAGGAAAAATGTGGGTGCTGGACAGGAGGTGGGTGGGGGCTGGAGTAATTGTGTGATGAGCATTAAGTAAAGCACATTATGTGATGAGAACTGGGTGTTATATGCAACTGATGAATCACTAAAGTCTACCTCTAGAAAAAAACTCTAACTCTGAAATTAATAATACAGTATATATTAATTAATTAAATTTAAATAAAAGAAACATTCTGAAGTAATTCTGATAGTCTATAAATTTAATAGACTGTCCAATCAAATCATCTTTCTTTCTTTTTTTTAATAAATTTATTTTTTATTGGTGTTCAGTTTAACAACATGCAGAATAACACCCAGTGCTCATCCCATCAAGTGCCCCCCTCAGTGCCCATCACCCATTCACCCCCACCCCCTGCCCTCCTCCTCTTCCACCACCCCTAGTTCATTTCCCAGAGTTAGGAGTCTTTATGTTCTGTCTCCCTTTCTGATATTTACCACACATTTCTTTTCCCTTCCCTTATATTCCCTTTCACTATTATTTATATTCCCCAAATGAATGAGAACATATAATGTTTGTCCTTCTCAGACTGACTTACTTCACTCAGCATAATACCCTCGAGTTCCATCCACGTTGAAGCAAATGGTGGGTATTTGTCGTTTCTAATGGCTGAGTAATATTCCATTGTATACATAAACCACATCTTCTTGATCCATTCATCTTTCGATGGACACCGAGGCTCCTTCCACAGTTTGGCTATTGTGGACATGGCTGCTGGAAACATCAGGGTGCAGGTGTCCTGGCGTTTCATTGCATCTGTATCTTTGGGGTAAATCCCCAGCAGTGCAATTGCTGGGTCGTAGGACAGGTCTATTTTTAACTCTTTGAGGAACCTCCACACACTTTTCCAGAGTGGCTGCACCAGTTCACATTCCCACCAACAGTATAAGAGGGTTCCCTTTTCTCCACATCCTCTCCAACATTTGTGGCTTCCTGCCGTGTTATTTTTCCCCATTCTCACTGGTGTGAGCTGGTATCTCATTGTGGTTTTCATTTGTATTTCCCTGATGGCAAGTGATGCAGAGCATTTTCTCATGTGCATGTAGGCCATGTCTATGTCTTCTGCTGTGAGATTTCTGTTCATGTCTTCTGCCCATTTCATGATTGGATTGTTTATTTCTTTGGTGTTGAGTTTAGTAAGTTCTTTATAGATCTTGGAAACTAGCCCTTTATCTGATAGGTCATTTGCAAATATCTTCTCCCATTCTGTAGGTTGTCTTTTAGTTTTATTGACTGTATCCTTTGTGTGCAAAAGCTTCTTTTTTTTCTTTTTTTTAATTTTTTTTTATTTATTTATGATAGTCAGAGAGAGAGAGAGAGGCAGAGACACAGGCAGAGGGAGAAGCAGGCTCCATGCACCAGGAGCCTGATGTGGGATTCGATCCCGGGTCTCCAGGATCGGGCCCTGGGCCAAAGGCAGGTGCCAAACCGCTGCGCCACCCAGGGATCCCTGTGCAAAAGCTTCTTATCTTATATTGATAAGTCCCAATAGTTCATTTTTGCTTTGGTTTCTTTTGCCTTTGTGGATGTATCTTGCAAGAAGTTACTGTGGCCGAGTTCAAAAAGGGTGTTGCCTGTGTTCTCCTCTAGGATTTTGATGGAATCTTGTCTCACATTTAGATCTTTCATCCATTTTGTTATCTTTGTGTCTGGTGAAAGAGAGTGGTCTAGTTTCATTCTTCTGCATGTGGATGTCCAATTTTCCCAGCACCATCTATCAAAGAGACTTTCTTTCTTCCAGTGGATAGTCTTTCCTCCTTTATCGAATATTAGTTGACCATAAAGTTGAGGGTCCACTTCTGGGTTCTCTATTCTGTTCCATTGATCTATGTGTCTGTTTTTGTGCCAGTACCACACTGTCTTGATGACCACAGCTTTGTAGTACAACCTGAAATCTGGCATTGTGATTCCCCCAGATATGGTTTTCTTTTTTAAAATTCCCCTGGCTATTTGGGGTCTTTTCTGATTCCACACAAATCTTAAAATAATTTGTTCTAACTCTCTGAAGAAAGTCCATGGTATTTGATAGGGATTGCATTAAATGTGTAAATTGCCCTGGGTAACATTGACATTTTCACAATATTAATTCTGCCAATCCATGAGCATGGAATATTTTTCCATCTCTTTGTGTCTTCCTCAATTTCTTTCAGAAGTGTTCTATAGTTTTTAGGGTATGGATCCTTTACCTCTTTGGTTAGGTTTATTCCTAGGTATCTTATGCTTTTGGGTGCAATTGTAAATGGGATTGACTCCTTAATTTCTCTGTCTTCAGTCTCATTGTTAGTGTATAGAAATGCCACTGATTTCTGGGCATTGATTTTGTATCCTGCCACGCTACCAAATTGCTGTATGAGTTCTAGCAATCTTGGGGTGGAGGCTTTGGGTTTTCTATGTAAAGTATCATGTCATTGGTGAAGAGGGAGGGTTGACTTCTTCTTTGCCAATTTGAATGCCTTTAATGTCTTTTTGTTGTCTGATTGCTGAGGCTAGGAGTTCCAGTATTATTTTGAATAGCAGTGGTGAGAGTGGACATCCCTGTCTTGTTCCTGATCTTAGGGGAAAGGCTCCCATTGTTTCCCCATGGAGAATGATATTTGCTGTGGGCTTTTCATAGATGGGTTTTAAGATGTCGAAGAATGTTCCCTCTATCCCTACACTCTGAAGAGTTTTGATCAGGAATGGATGCTGTATTTTGTCAAATGCTTTCTCTGCATCTAATGAGAGGATCATATGGTTCTTGGTTTTTCTCTTGCTGATATGATGAATCACATTGATTTTTTTTACGAGTGTTGAACCAGCCTTGTGTCCCGGGGATAAATCCTACTTGTTCATGGTGAATAATTTTCTTAATGTACTGTTGGATCCTATTGGCTAGTATCTTGTTGAGAATTTTTGCATCCATGTTCATCAGGGATATTGGCCTGTAATTCTCCTTTTTGGTGGGGTGTTGTCTAGTTTTGGAGTCAATAAAGATTCGAGCAGAATTCAACGAAATCGAGACCAGAAAAACTGTGGAACAGATCAACAGAACCAGGAGTTGGTTCTTTGAAAGAATTAATAAGTAAGATAGATAAACCATTAGCCAGCCTTATTAAAAAGAAGAGAGAAGACTCAAATTAATAAAATCATGAATGAGAAAGGAGAGATCACTACCAACACCAAGGAAATACAAACTTTTTTAAAAACATATTATGAGCAGCTATACGCCAATAAATTAGGCAATCTAGAAGAAATGGATGCATTCCTGGAAAGCCACAAACTACCAAAACTGGAACAGGAAGAAATAGAAAACCTGAACAGGCCAATAACCAGGGAGGAAATTGAAGCATTCATCAAAAACCTCCAAGACACAAAAGTCCAGGGCCAGATGGCTTCCCTGGGGAATTGTATCAAATGTTTAAAGAAGAAACCATACCTATTCTCCTAAAGATTTTTGGAAAGATAGAAAGAGATGGAGTACTTCCAAATTCGTTCTATGAGGCCAGCATCAAATCATCTTTCTAATGAACTAAATTCTCAATGTTTCATCGTCATGTTCTTTGACAACGTTGACTGTAAGCAGGTTAATAGGATTCTCTAATTCACATATTTGAATTTCTGGCTCTTTGTGCAATGAATCAAGTTCTTTTTCTCAACTTAGAATCACTTGTTAGCCTCCTCTATCTTTCTTTCTGGAATATTTTTCTGACAGTTGCTTTGAGATACTTCTCTTATTTTCTAATTCTCGCAGTTATTTTGACTTTTTGATCTCTCAGTTTCTCAAAGGATGCCTCCTTGCATTAGATGTTTGTTCTTTTGGGTGATATTAACCATATGCACCATAATTAATCTAGGAAGGGATACCCAGGAGACAGAACTCTAAGAACTCCAAATTATTCTCAGTTACCTCGTTAGTTTCACAAGCCCCATGATTATTATTCAGATACATCAATTTCAAAAAAGTTGTATTAAACTGAAAGATCTTGCCTCATTATTTCAATTACTGATATCTCTGGAAAGTGTTTTTTTTTTAAATCAAATTAGTGTGTGGTGTTTTAATTATGCCCAAGTGTGTGTGTGTGGGGGGGATAAACACTCTGAAGTCAAGTAGCTTATGTGATTCCAGGACTAGAATAACACAGTCATAATGAAATATTCCCAGGTGTCCCATAAGATGAAAGCATGTATTAGTGACTCAATTGTATTTATTAAAACAGAATGAACTATTTTCACCTGTTTAAACTAAATGTCCATTGGGGCACATACTACCAAGGGTATTGAATGAGGCCAACTTAAAATCCCAAGTTCTTCATGCAGCAACAGATTCTATCAGTTAGAATGTTAGACACATCTAAGGGCAGTTTCTGTAACGAGTGTGGTATTTCCACACTAGGGGGAAACCTCACCACACAACTTTAGATAAAATATCTCAGTGAAGTCCTTTCTTTTTTTTAATAATGAATTTATTTTTTATTGGTGTTCAATTTACCAACATACAGAATAACACCAGTGCTCATCCCATCAAGTGTCCCCCTCAGTGCCTGTCACCCATTTACCCCCACCCCTCGCCCTCCTCCCCTTCCATCACCCCTAGCTCATTTCCCAGAGTTAGGAGTCTTTATGTTCTGTCTCCCTTTCTGATATTTCCCACACATTTCTTCTCCCTTCCCTTATATTCCCTTAGTGAAGTCCTTTCTATGTAGAGGCAGAGGTTAGCTCTAATAAAAACGGGGTCAGGAGGGGGGGGCCTAAAACATTCAATGATAGTTATACAGTTTTTGCAGTTACCAGAATTGAGTAACACACTTTCATGAAGCTTAGCTTCAAGTCTAAAGTTTCATTTAATTGTTAAAACGTCCATTGTATGAAATAAAGCAGCAAATCTGAATTCAAAATTGTCTTCTTCCATTAGCAACTAGTATATATGCCTTTTGAAGAAATCCAAGAACCTGAACCAAATTAAATTCCAATATTGCATAGCATCAAAACATAACATTAACAAGGATTTTTTCCTTTAGTGAAGCTTCAAGATTGTAGTTGTTGAACTATGCTTCTAGGAAGTATAAAATTTAAACGGACATCTTCCCAAAGTATTTTTGGTAAGACTAAGTCTCAAAGAAGAAAAAAAAATACAATTATACTATGTAGTTTGTCTATTTTATCCTTCCTTTTGACATATTTGGTGTGCAAGTCTCCCTTGAAAGTTATTTTTTCACATCTGATCAATAAAATAATTCATCACTGCTACTTTTTGTTTGTATACTTTTTTGAGAGAGAGAGAGAGAGAGAGAGAGAGAGAGAGAGAGAGGTAGTGAGAGAGAGCATGATTGGGCAAGGGGGAGGGAGAAGTAGGCTTCCTACTGAGCAGGGGCCCCAGCATGGTCTCAATCCCAGGACTCTGGAATCATGACCTGATCAGAAGGCAGACACATAATCAACTGAGCCACCCAGGCACCCCAATCACTGCTACTTTTCTATGTAATATACAATTATATTTAATCTTTTTACTTATTTTGTGCATTCATCTAAAGCATTTTTTATCTTACCTTTCACTTCAATCTTGCTTACTTTGAGGAGTTGGGATTTACTGGAGATAACATTTATACTCAACTAATATGTGCTAGTTTGAGTAACCCAGTTTTTAAAAGATAGAAGTATTCTCAAAGTATTCAAAGTATTTACTTTGTAAATAGATGATAGTTTTTCAAATGAGACCTAAGATCCCTGCCTTTTGACCATGTCCTAATTGTTCAAGGGTCTCTGCCACTCTGCCCCATAATCCTTCAATATATTCTGGTCGTCAAGGTCTGTGCCACTCATTCTTCCAGAAGTCCTGCCTCCCAATAACACCACTGGATCTCCCAAGATGTGATATATGTATACAATGGAATATTACTCAGCCATTAGAAATGACAAATACCCACCATTTGCTTCAACGTGGATGAAACTGGAGGGTATGATGCTGAGTAAAATAAATCAATTGGAGAAGGACAAACATTATATGGTCTCATTCATTTGGGGAATCAAAAAATAGTGAAAGGGAATGAAGGGGAAGGAGAGGAAATGAGTGAAAATATCAGTGAGGATGACAGAACATGAGAGACTCCTAACTCTGGGAAACAATCAAGGTGTTTTAGAAAGGGAGGTGGGCAGCAGGGTTAGGGTGACTGGGTGACGGGCACTGAGGGAGGCACCTGACCGGATGAACACAGCATATGCTATATGTTGGCAAATTGAACTCCAATAAGAAAGTTAATAAATAAATAAAAAATAAAATAAAATAAAATAAAATAAAAAGAAACCATCAAAACTAAAAGACAACCTACAGAATGGGAGAAGATATTTGCAAAAGACATATTGTATAAAGGGCTAGTATCCAAGATCTATAAAGAACTTATTAAAATCAACAGCAAAGAAACAAACAATCCAATCATGAAATGGGCAAAAGACATGAACAGAAATCTCACAGCGGAAGACATAGACATGCCCAACATGCACATGAGAGAATGCTCTGCATCACTTGCCATCAGGGAAATACAAATCAAAACCACAATGAGATACCACCTCACACCAGTGAGAATGGGGAAAATTAACAAGGCAGGAAACCACAAATGTTGGAGAGGATGCGGAGAAAGGGGAACCCTCTTGCACTGTTGGTGGGAATGTGAACTGGTGTAGCCACTCTGGAAAACTGTGTGGAGGTTCCTCAAAGAGTTAAAAATAGACCTGCCCTACGACCCAGCAATTGCACTGCTGGGGATTTACCCCAAAGATATAGATGCAGTGAAATGATGGGACACCTGCACCTCATTGTTTCTAGCAGCAATATCCACAATGGCCAAACTGTGGAAGGAGCCTCAGTGTGCATCGAAATACCCACCATTTGCTTCAGCGTGGATAGAACTAATGGGCATTATGCTGAGTGAATTGAGTCAATCGGAGAAGAAGAAACATTATTTGGCTTCATTCATTCAGGGATATAAAAAATAGTGAAAGAGAATAAAGGGGAAAGGAGGGAAAATGAGTGGGAAATATCAGTGAGGGGGACAGAACATGAGAGACTCTTAACTCTGAGAAATGAAGAAGGGGTGGTGGAAAGGGAGGTGTCCAGGCATGGGGGCAACTGGGTGACGGGCACTGAGGGGGCACTTGATGGGATGAGCACTGGGTGCTATGCTATATGTTGGCCTATTGAACTCCTATAAAAAATGTACCAGCTTCTTTCAGGTTGTCTAGTTTGTTGGCATATAGTTTTTCATAATACTGTTTTTTATTTTTAAAAATATTTTATTTATTTATTCATGAGAGACACACATACACACAGAGGCAGAGACACAGGCAGAGGGGGAAAGGAGGCTCCATGCAGGGATCCCAACATGGGACTCGATCTCGGGCCTCCAGGATCATACCCTAGGCCAAAGGCGGCACTAAACCACTGAGCCACCTGGGCTGTCCATAATACTCTTTTCAAAAAGATTTATTTTAGAGGGAGTGTGGAGATACAGATAGAGAGAAAGGGAGGGGAAGATAATTCCAAGCCGACTTCTCACTGATCATGGAGCTGAACACAGTACTTGATACCAGGACCCTGAGACCATGACCTAGGTCAAAACCAACAGTTGGACCCTTAACTGACTAAGCCACCCAGGAGCTCCCATAATAATCTCTATAATTGTCTGTATTTCTGAGCTATTGTTTTCTTTCTCTCGTTTGCTTTTTCTCCTCTCTGATTTTATTTATTTGGTTCCTTTCTCTTTTCTTTTTTGATAATTCTGGCTAGAGGTTTATCACTTTTATCATTTTTTTTTCAAAGAACCAGCTCCTGGTTTCATTGAGTTGTTCTATTGTGGATTTTTTGTTTGTTTGTTTGTTTTCATTTTTTTTGTTTGTTTATTTTAGTATTTATATCATTGATTTCTATTCTAATAGTTTTTTTCTTTTTAAAAAAGATTTTATTCATTTGACAAAAACAGAGAGGGGGAGAGAGACACAGACAAAGAGAGAGAGAGAAACAACAAGCAGAGCGAGTGGCAGGCAGAGGGAGAGGGAGAAGCAGGCTCTCCAAGGAGCCTGACACAGGGCTTGATCCCACTGAGATCATGACCTGAGCTGAAGGTAGACACTTAACTGTCTGAGCCATCCTGCTGCCCCTGCTCTAATTTTATTATTTCCTCCCTTCTGCTGGCTTTAGGCTTCATTTTTTGTTCTTTGGAACTCCTTTAAGTGTAAGGCTAGGTGGTTTATTGGAGATTTTACTTGCTTCTTAAGGTAGGCCATATTTCTATATACTTCTCTCTTATGACCAATTTTGCTGCATCCCAAACGTGTTGGGTTGTTGTGCTTTCATTTTCATTTGTTTCCATTTGTTTTTAAAAATGTCTTCTCTAATTTCTTGATTGACATATTAATTTTTTTAAATACTTGAACTCCATTAGCCAGCCTATAGTGCATCATTCCGATGTAGTGTTCAGTAATTCATCACTTGCATATATTCATTCTTTTTTTTATTGGAGTTCAATTTGCCAACATAGAGCATAACACCTATTTCTCATCCCATCAGTGCCCCACTCAGTGTCTATCACCCAGTCACCCCCCCACCTACCTCCCTTTCCACCACCCCTCATTCATTTCCTAGAGGTAGAAGTCTCTCATGTTCCGTCTCCCTTTCTGATATTTCCCACTCATTTTTTCTCCTATCCCCTTTATTCCTTGTCACTATTTTTTATATTCCCCAAATGAATGAGACCACATAATGTTTGTCCTTCTCCAATTTACTTATTTCACTTAGCATAATACCCACCAGTTCCATCCACGTCGAAACAAATGGTGGGTATTTGTCGTTTCTAATGGCCGAGTAATATTCCATTGTATACATAGACCACTTCTTCTTTATCCATTCATCTTTCGATGGATACCGAGGCTCCTTCCACAGTTTGGCCATTGTGGACATTGCTGCTATAAACATCAGGGTGCAGGTCCCGGGTTTCACTGCATCTGTATCTTTGGGGTAAATCTTCAGCAGTGCAATTGCTGGATCATAGGGCAGATCTATTTTTAACTCTTTGAAGAACCTCCACACAGTTTTCCAGAGTGGCTGCACCAGTTCACATTCCCACCAACAGTGCAAGAGGGTTCCCTTTTCTCCACATCCTCTCCCACATTTGTGGTTTCCTGCCTTGTTAATTTTCCCCATTCTCACTGGTGTGAGGTGGTATCTCATTGTGGTTTTGATTTGCCCTCTGTTTGTTTCCAAGAGTTAAGAGTCTCTTATGATTTGCCTTCCTCTTTAATTTCATTTTATTCTATTTTTCCTTCTTCTAAGTTCGTCCATTTTGTTTCTTAAATTCCATGTATGGGTGAAAATATATGATATTTGTCTTTCTCTGACTGAGCTATGTCATTTAACGTAATACTCTGTTGTTCCATCCATTGTGTGTGGGGGTGTGTGTGTACATGTCACATCTTTTTTATCCATTCATATGTAGATGGACATCGGAGCTCTTTCCATTTTTTAGCTATTGTGGATATTGCTGCTATGGACATTGGGTTCCATGTGCCCCTACAAATCATTAGTTTTGTATCCTTTGGATAAATACCTAGTGGTACAATTGTTGGGTCATAGAGCAGATCTATTTTTTACTTTTCAAGGAATCTCCATACTCTTTTCCACAGTGTCTGCAATAGTCTGCATTATCACCAAGGGTATAAGAGCATTCCCCTTTCCTCACGTCCTCATCAACATCTGTAAATCTAATTCTTGATTTCATCCCAGATCATGTCTCAAGTTCATATAAGGTCTGGGTCCATATCAGATTCCATGGAATCTGCTTGAGATTCTTGCTTGCTCCCTGTGCCCCTTCTACCTCTCTTGCTCTTTCTAACATAAATGAAAAAAAAATTAAACATAATGAAGAAACATGTTTTTGTTTATAATTTTCTAGCTCATAAAAGCAAAGTATCAGTGTACAGCAAATAAATCATTTCAAGGAAAGAGATATTAGTCAGAATTCACTGAAGAAAACAGAGAGGTGATGATGTAAGTCCTCTATTTGGTTATGCTTCTATTATTTTCAAAAATTATTATCTGTTGATAGAGTTGACATAGTTTTCAGTGCTGAAGATTATATTTTACGTTACTATTATCATTCACACGGATTTATAATTTATTTATTTTTAGTATTTTATTGGAATTCAATTTACCAAGTTATACCATAACACCCAGTGCATATCCCACCAAGTGCCCCCCTTGGTGCCCGTCACACCGTCAACCCAACCCTCACACACCTCCCTTTCCACCACCCCTTGTTTCCTAGAGTTAGGAGTCTCTCATATTCTGTCTCCTTTTCAATTTTTCCCACTCATTTTTTCTCCTTTCCCCTTCATTCTCTTTCACTACTTTTTATATTCCCCAATTCAATGAGACCATATAATGTTTCTCCTTTTCCCAATACAACCTGTTTTGGGCTACTCTGCACTGAGCAAAATGATAAGAAGGAAAAACTTTACCTCAAAAGAAAGAATCAGAAACAGTCCTCTCTCCCACAGAGTTAGAAAATTTGGATTACAATTCAATGTCAGAAACCCAACTCAGAAGCACTATTATAAAGCTACTGGTGGCTCTAGAAAAAAGCATAAAGGATTAAAGAGACTTCATGACTGCAGAATTTAGATCTAAACAGGCAGAAATTAAAAATCAATTGAATGAGATGCAATCCAAACTACAACCATAACGACGAGGGTTAACGAGGTGGAAGAACGAGTGAGTGACATAGAAGACAAGTTGATGGCAAAGAGGGAAACTAGTAAAAGAAGAGACAAACAATTAAAAGATCATGAGTGTAGATTAAGGGAAATAAGTGAGAGCCTGAGAAAGAAAAACCTATGTTTAATTGGGGTTCCCAAGGACGCTGAAAGGGACAGAGGTCCAGAATATGTATTTGAACAAATCATAGCTGAAAACTTTCCTAATCTGGGAAGGGAAACAGGCACTCAGATCCAGTAAATAGACAGATCCCCCCTAAAATCAATAAAAACCATTCAAATAAAACCCCAACATTTAATACTTAAGCTTGCAAATTCCAAAGATAAAGAAAAAATCCTTAAGGTAGCAAGAGACAAAGAATCCATAACTTATATGGGGAGAAATATTTGATTAACAGAAGACCTCTCCACAGAGACCTGGCAGGCAAGAAAGGGCTGGCAGGACATATTCAGGATCCAAAATGAGAAGAACATGCAGCCAAGAATACTTTATCCAGCAAGGCTTTCATTCAGAATAGAAGGAGAGATAAAGAGCTTCCAAGATAGGCAGGAACGGAAAGAATATGTGACCACCAAACCAGCTCTGCAAGAAATTTTGAGGGGTACTCTTAAAATTCCTCTTTAAGAAGAAGTCCAATGGAATAATCCACAAAAACAGGGATTGAATAGGTATCATGATGACATTAAACTCATATGTTTCAATAGTAACTCTGAACATGAATGGGCTTAATGACCCCCAACAAAAAGTCCAGGGTTTCAGACTGAATAAAAAGGCAGGACCCATCAATTTGCTGTCTACAAGAGACTCATTTTAATCCAAAGGACACCTACAGCCTGAAAATAAAAGGTTGGAGAACCATGTACCATTCAAATGGTCCTCAATAGAAAGCAGGAGTAGCCATCCTTATATCAGTTAAACTAAATCTTATCCCAAAGACTCTAGTGAGAGATGAAGAGGGACACTATATCATACTTAAAGGATCTATGCAAGAAGAGGACTTAACAATCATCAAGATATATGCCCCAAATTTGGGAGCTGCCAAATTAATCAATCAATTATTAACCAAAGTTAAGACATACTAAGATAATAATACACTTATACTTGGTGACATCAATTAATACACTTATATTTGGTGACATCAATTAAGGCACTTTCTATACTCGATAGGTCTTCTAAGAACAACATCTCCAAAGAAACAAGAGTTTTAAATCATACACGGACCAGATGGATTTCACAGATATTTATAGAACGTTACGTCCAAACAAAACTGAATACACATTCTGCTCAAGTGTTCATGGAACTTTCTCCAGAATAGACCACATACTGGGTCACAAATAGGGTCTGAACCGATACCAAAATATTGGGATCGTCCCCTGCATATTCTCAGAACATAATGCCTTGAAATTAAAACTAAATCACAACAAGAAGCTTGGAAGGATTTCAAACACGTGGAGGTTAAAGACCATCTTGCTAAAAGATGAAATGTTCAACCAGGAAAATTAAGGAAGAATTAAAAAGATTCATGGAAACTAATGAGAATGCAGATACAACCGTTCAAAATCTTTGGGATGCAGCAAAAGCAGTCCTGACGGGGGAAATACATCGCAATACAAGCATCCATTCAAAAACTGGAAAGAACTCAGATACAAAAGCCAACCTTACACCTAAAGGAGCTGGAGAACAAAGAGCAAATAGATCCCACACCCAGCAGAATAAGAGAGTTAATAAAGATTCCAGCAGAACTCAGTGAAATCGAGATCAGAAGAACTGTGGAAGAAATCAACAAAACCAGGAGTTAGTTCTTTGAAAGGATCAATAAGATAGACAAACCATTTGCAGGCCTCATTAAAAAGAAGAGAGAGAAGACTGTAATTAATAAAGTCATGAATGACAAAGGAGAGATCACTACCAACACCAAGGAAATACAAACGATTAAAGAAACATATTATGAACAGCTATACACCAATAAATTAGGCAATCTAGAAGAAATGGATGCATTTCTGGAAAGCCACAAACTAACAAAAGTTGAATAGGAAGAAATAGGAAACCTGAAAGGCAAATGACCAGGGACAAAATTGAAGCAGTCATCAAAAATCTCCCAAGACACAAAAGTCCAGGGCCAGATGGCTTCCGTGGGGAATTCTATCAAATATTTAAAGAAGAAACCATACCTATTCTACTAAAGCTGTTTGGAAAGATAGAAAGAGATAGAGTACTTCCAAACTTGTTCTATGAGGCCAGCATCACCTTATTTCCTAAACCAGGCAAAGACCCCACCAAAAACGAAAATTATAGACCAATATCCCTGATAAACATGGATGCAAAAATTCTCAACAAGGTACTAGCCAATAAGATGCAACAATACATTAATAAGATTATTTGCCATGACCAAGTAGGATTTATTCCCGGGACACAAGGCTGGTTCAACGCTCGTCAACCAATCAATGTGATTCATCATATCAGCAAGGGAAAAAACAAGACCCACATGATTCTCTCATTAGATGCAGAGAACGCATTTGACAAAACACAGCATCCATTCCTGATCAGAACTCTTCAGAGTGTAGGGATAGAGGGAACATTCCTCAACATCTTAAAAGCCATCTACAAAAAGCCCACAGCAAATATCATTCTCCATGGGGAAACACTGGGAGCCTTTCCCCTAAGATCAGGAACAAGACAGGGATGTCCACTGTCAACACTTCTATTCACCAAGTATTAGAAGTCGTAGCCTCAGCAATCAGACAACAAAAAGAAATAAAAGGCATTCCAATTGGCAAAGAAGAAGTCAAACCCTCCCTCTTCGCCAATGACATGATACTCTACGTAGAAATCCCAAAACCCTCCACCCCAAGATTGCTGAAACTCATACAGCAATTTGGCAGTGTGGCAGGATACAAAATCAATGCCCAGAAGTCAGTGGCATTTCTATACACTAACAATGAGCCTGAAGAAAGAGAAATTAAGGAGTCAATCCCATTTACAATTGAACCCAAAAGCATCAGATACCTAGGAATAAACCTAATCAAAGAGGTAAAGGATCTATACCCTAAAAACTATAAAACACTTCTGAAAGAAATTCAGGAAAACACAAAGAGACGGAAATATGTTCCATGCTCATGGATTGGCAGAATTAATATTGTGAAAATGTCAATGTTATCCAGAGCAATTTACACGTTTAATGCAATACCTATCAAAATACCATGGACTTTCTTCAGAGAGTTAGAACAAATTATGTTAAGATTTGTGTGGAATCAGAAAAGACCCCGAATAGCCAGGGGAATTTTAAAAAAGAAAACCATATCTGGGGGCATCACAATGCCAGATTTAAGGTTGTACTACAAAGCTGTGGTCATCAAGACAGTGTGGTACTGGCACAAAAGCAGACACATAGACCAATGGAACAGAATAGAGAACCCAGAAGTGGACCCTGAACTTTATGGTCAACTAATATTCGACAAAGGAGGAAAGACTATCCACTGGAAGAAAGACAGTCTCTTCGATAGATGGTGCTGGGAAAATTGGGCATCCACATGCAGAAGAATGAAACTAGACCATTCTCTTGCACCATACACAAAGATAAACTCAAAATGGATGAAAGATCTAAATGTGGGACAAGATTCCATCAAAATCCTAGAGGAGAACACAGGCAACACCCTTTTTGAACTCGGCCACAGTAACTTCTTGCAAGATACATCCACGAAAGGCAAAAGACACAAAAGCAAAAATGAACTATTGGGACTTCATCAAGATAAGAAGCTTTTGCACAGCAAAGGATACAGTCAACAAACTAAAAGACAACCTACAGAATGGGAGAAGATATTTGCAAATAACATATCAGATAAAGGGCTAGTTTCCAAGATCTATAAAGAACTTATTAAACTCAACAGCAAAGAAACAAACAATCCAATCATGAAATGGGCAAAAGACATGAAGAGAAATCTCACAGAGGAAGACATAGACGTGGCCAACACGCACATGAGAAAATGCTCTGCATCACTTGCCATCAGGGAAATACAAATCAAAACCACAATGAGATACCACCTCACACCAGTGAGAATGGGGAAAATTAACAAGGCAGGAAACCACAAATGTTGGAGAGGATGTGGAGAAAAGGGAACCCTCCTGCACTGTTGGTGGGAATGTGAACTGGTGCAGCCACTCTGGAAAACTGTGTGGAGGTTCCTCAAAGAGTTAAAAATAGACCTGCCCTACGACCCAGCAATTGCACTGTTGGGATTTACCCCAGAGATTCAGATGCAATGAAACGCCGGGACACCTGCACCCCGATGTTTCCAGCAGCAATGTCCACAATAGCCAAACTGTGGAAGGAGCCTCGGTGTCCATCGAAAGATGAATGGATAAAGAAGATGTGGTTTATGTATACAATGGAATATTCCTCAGCCATTAGAAACGACAAATACCCACCATTTGCTTCGACGTGGATGGTACTGGAGGGTATTATGCTGAGTGAAATAAGTCAGTCAGAGAAAGACAAACATTATATGGTCTCATTCATTTGGGGATTATGAAACATAGTGAAAGGGAATAAAGGGGAAGAGAGAAAAAATGAGTGGGAAATATCAGAAATGGAGACAGAACATGAAAGACTCCTAACTCTGGGAAACGAACTAGGGGTGGTGGAAGGGGAGGAGGGTGGGGGGGTGGCGGTGAATGGGTGAGGGCACTGAGAGGGGCACTTGACGGGATGAGCACTGGGTGTTATTCTGTATGTTGGTAAATTGAACACCAATAAAAAATAAATTTATTATATATAAAAAAGAGATAGCACCTCACACCAGTGAGAATGGGGAAAATTAACAAGGCAGTAAACCACAAATGTTGGAGAGGATGTGGAGAAACGGAACCGTCCTGCACTGTTGGTGGGAATGTGAACTGGTGCAGCCACTCTGGAAAACTGTGTGGAGGCTCCTCAAAGAGTTAAAAATAGATCTGCCCTGCGACCCAGCAATTGCACTGCTGGGGATTTTCCCCAAAGATACAGATGCAATGAAACACCGGGACACCTACACCCGATTTTTATAGCAGCCATGTCCACAATAGCCAAACTGTGGAAGGAGCCTCGGTGTCCATCGAAAGATGATGGATAAAGTGGATGTGGTCTATGTATACAATGGAATATTCCTCAGCCATTAGAAACGACAAATACCCACCATTTGCTTTGACGTGGATGGAACTGGAGGGTATTATGCTGAGTGAGGTAAGTCAATCGTAGAAGAACAAGCATTATATGTTCTAATGCATTTGGTGAATATAAAAAATAGTGAAAGGGGAAAGGAAAAAAATGAGCTGGAATCATCAGCAAGGGAGACAGAACATGAGAGACTCCTACCTCTGGGAAAAGGAACAAGGGGATCCTTGGGTGGCGCAGAGGTTTGGCGCCTGCCTTTGGCCCAGGGCGCGATCCTGGAGACTCGGGATCGAATCCCACGTCGGGCTCCCAGTGCATGGAGCCTGCTTCTCTCTGCTTCTCTCTCTCTCTCTCTCTCTCTGTGTTTACTATCATAAATAAAAACATTTTTTTTAAAAGGAAAAGGAACAAGATGAGAATGAGGTGTTTGGGGGGTTGGGGTGACTGAGAGTTGGGCACTGAGCAGAGCACTTGATGGGATGAGCATTGGGTGTTATGCTGTATGTTGGCAAATTGAACTGCAATAATAATAAAAAAAAGAACGGGATCGTCATGCCATGCTTTCACTGCCTGAAATACTGAGGGTTACAATTATAAATAAAAGTTGCATGCTACAGTCAGTGGCAATTGAAGAAGCTAACAGTAAGATTTTATTTCAGGTCATGGGGTGACATATCTCCTGCTTTCCTCACTTTTTTGTTTTTCCTTTTGTCCCAATGGAATGACTCTCACCAAAAGAAAGTCCTCTTGGAACCTTTGTGAATGCCCCAAAATGGAGGTCAGGTCTCCAAGCCCCAGGTGGGTGAAATTACAATAATTCTCAGAATGGGATCTCAGATTGTGTCTTTCTTTGATCCTGGGTATAGGGGAAAAATGAAGAAAAAATACACAAGTGAATTTAGAGTTCATCTAAAGCATACATGATATGGGACAGCCAATGTCATAGAAGCAAAGTTTTTTTTTAGCTTTATTCATGTATTGTCTAGTTGAATATGTTATGGTCTAATACATAACCTTGGTGAGACAAGAAAGTTTAAAGAAAATTTATTCATTCATTCATTCATTCATTCATTTTAAATTTATTTTTAGATTTTAAAAATTTGTTCATGAGAGATACACAAAGAGAGGCAAAGACACAGAGGAAGAAGCAGGTTCCTCACAGGGAGCCCTATGCGGGACTCAATCCCTGGACCCAGGATCACACCCTGAGCCAAAGATAGATGCTCAAATGCTAAGCAACCCAGGAGTTCCAAGATAATTTAAATTTAAAACATCCTAATGCTGAAACATAATTAAACAGTGAGTATATTTCAGGGCATATATTTCTTTTTTTTTTTTTTTATATATATATTTTTTTTTTATAAATTAATTTTTATTGGCATATATTTCATATTATTTCTCATTTGTCTTGAGTGATGGCATTACATAACTGTACTTTTATAATTTTGAATATTTCTATATTTACAAGCAATATAATTTAGATTTATTTTGCACATATGTTGAGGACACAGCTTGAAAATTAAAAACAATAAGTTAAAATGATATGTAAGTTATTTTCATATTTAAATTTTAACTAGATAAAAGTATTAATTAGTTTAAAATGAATTTTTACTAACTTCCAGTTCCGTCTTAGATTTGTTACTGTTAAAAATTATAGTTCTATTTTTTGAAGGCAAAGTTAGATAATTGTGACACATTTAGAAAAGGAAAATATATTTTTCATTTAAATGCCATGAACCTGATGGTGCTGCCAAAGATTTACTATTATTTATTTTTCAAATTTCTCATTTATTTTTTAATTCTAGGAGAAAAATAGTCATACAATGTATTTTTCATAATTGTGATATAGATGATATCTTGGTTCCTTCGAAGTAAGTGAATAATGTAAATGGCAGTATTGTTCTAGTGGAACCAGAAAATCAGAATCAGGAAATATTTTTAAAAAGTTATTCCTAATTCATACCTAATGAATTTTCTTAATTTATAAATTTTATGTGTTTGCTGGTTATAATACTTTTCAAAATATTTTTTAAAAGATTTTATTTATTTATTCATGAGAGACACAGAGAGAGAGGCAGAGACACAGGCAGAGGGAGAAGCAGGCTCCCTGCCAGGAGCCAGATATGGGACTTGATCCTGAACCCCGGGATCATGCCCTTAGCTGAAGGCAGGAGCTCAACCATTGAGCCACCTAAGCGTCCCATAATTATTTTTGACAGATTTTATACACGGCACAAATTAAAATTTAACTATTGTTACTCAGAGTAAAATGAAAAAACTATTAGCACTTTGAGGAGATTAAAATCTACAAGTTGGTATGTTGGCAAATTGAACACCAATAAAAAATAAATTTATTATTAAAAAAAATCTACAAGTTGGTGTGGTGGGACAATGTAGTCTCCTGATCATAGGAACATAATTTGACTCTTTAACCATATCTAACTAGTAATTTCTATGAGGTGTATCCTCAGAAAAATCTCAACTGTATCAGAAGTGCTCCACATGCACTATTAATGATATGACATAAAACCTTTATATAGTTTTAATTGGGCTTATGTTTCTTAGACCACATACAAGTTTAACATAGTAACACATACACAAGGACACAATTGCATTCAGGCTGAACTCAACTTCTTAAATTGTTATATAGGGAATACCAGGCCTGTAATTTTATATCAGGTTACTTTTTAAAAACTAAAAAAAAACCATTATTTATTTATTTATTTATTTATTTTTAATAAATTAATTTTTATTGGTGTTCAATTTACCAACATACAGAATAACACCCAGTGCTCATCCCGTCAAGTGCTCCCCTCAGTGCCCGTCACCCATTCACCCCCACCCCCCGCCCTCCTCCCCTTCCACCACCCCTAGTTCATTTCCCAGAGTTAGAAGTCTTTATGTTCTGTCTCTCTTTCTGATATTTCCCACACATTTCTTCTCCCTTCCCTTATATTCCCTTTCACTATTATTCATATTCCCCAAATGAATGAGAACATACACTGTTTGTCCTTCTCCGATTGACTTACTTCACTCAGCATAATACCCTCCAGTTCCATCCACGTTGAAGCAAATGGTGGGTATTTGTCGTTTCTAATGGAATATTACTAAAAAAAAACATTATTTACATATATAAGAAAGTTTTCATTATGTTACTAAAATTTTATCTTTTCTGCTATGCTTATTTTGATGTTTTGGCATTAAAACAGTCATACACATAAATACATCCATTAGAAATCTTTTTTAAAGACAAAATTTCTGACTTTTTTTCTCATTTTCATAAGAATGTAACTATAGTTATCAATACTCTACTGTGCACTTTAATATTTGGAATGTAAATAGATCTCCTGTTGTGTTTTTCTCAATATCCAAGATATGGAAAAAACCTCAGAGTCTATTGATAGCTAAATGGATTTAAACTTTTTTTTAAAGATTTTACTTATTATTGAGATTTTATTCAAATATTTATTTATTTATTTATTTATGAGCCACCCAGGGGTCCCCTAAAATTTTTTTTGTATATATTTTTATTGGAGTTCAATTTGACAATGTATAGTATAAACACCCAGTGCTCATCCCATCAAGTGGTCAAGTGTCCCCCTCAGTGTCCATCATCCAGTCACCCCATTCCTCTGCCCACCTCCTCTTACACTACCCCTTATTCATTTCCCAGAGTTAGGAGTCTCTCATGTTTTGTCACCCTCTCTGGTTTTCAATTAGCTAACATAATGTACATACTTAGTTTCAGATGTAGTGGTCAATGATTTATCAGTTGCATATAATGCCCAGTGCTCATCACACCACATGCCCTCCTTAGTGCCCATCACCCAGTTGCCCCATCTCCATATCCATCCCCTCTCCTTCAATCCTCAGTTTGTTTCCTACAGTTAATAGTATATATGATGACTCTGATGACTTCCCATTCAATTTTCCCTCCTTTATCCTATGATCTTCTGCACTTTTTCTTATATTCCACATATGAGTGACACCATATGATAATTGTCTTTCCATGACTGACTTATTTCACTCAGCATAATACCCTATAGTTCCATTCAAGTCGATGTAAATGGTATTTATCCCTTCTGATTGCTAGTAATATTCCATTGTATATATACAACACATCTTATTTTTTTCAAGATTTTATTTATTTATTTATGGGAGACAGACAGACAGAGAGGCAGAGACACAGGCAGAGGGAGAAGCAGGCTTCCTGCAAGGAGTCCAATGAGGGACTTGATCCTGGGACTCCAGCATCATGCCCTGATCCAAAGGCAGACACACTCAACCGCTAAGCCACCCAGGCATCTGTACACCAGATCTTCTTAATATATTAATCTGTCAATGGACATCTTGGCTCTTTCCATAACTTGTCTATGGATGAATGGATATTTTAAAATGTATTTGTTTGACTTTTTCTAACAAATGTAGGAAAATATATGGATATGTCTATTCTAAAAACAAGCAAACCAAAAATTAAGAAAGGTTTAAAATATTTATAAAAATATATTTTTTATAAATTTGAATCTGACCCTTTGTTTTGTTTTCTGGAGACAAAGCTTATTCACATACCATCCTCTTACCAACATTAAGTGATGGAATAAATTGGAAATTTTTAAGATAAAATCATAGGCAATATTCATCTTGATACAGCAAGTAATTATTATACTTTCTATTCTCGGACACAACCCACCTTCCCCAAGGACCTAATGGTAGCTGATCTGCATTGTCTTAAAATTTCTTCACCATGTTTCTATTTGTAAATTCTCTAGTGATAAACAATTCCATAACCACATTGTATCTATTGGCTTTTGTCATTTGAATCAACATGGCTGAGCTTAAATTTTATCCCACCAGTTCAAGTGATATGATGTAACTGTGGGGAGATTATTTGTCCCTTTAGTTTCATCATTTATAAAATGTAAGTTAATAGAATATTTAGGGGCACCCAATCTCATCGTGGGTCTTGATCTCAGGATACTGAGTTCAAGCCCTGCATTGACGCTTACAAAAATAGAATACAATGGAGATGTGTTTTCTAAACCAAGTGAGTTAATCCATGAAAAAATTTTTATAAAGATACCAATTATATTTTAGCCATTCACTTTTATTGCTACTATGGTTCCTAATCATCATAAAATAAATAACTACAAAAATGTTCTAATTTGGCTTCATGTTCATATATTATCTTCTGGGCTTTGCTGATTTATTCTAGATCAGAGATGATGAGCTATGGATATAACAAACCAAACAAGAGTGACAGAGTTTATTTTTCTTGGGTTTCCTGGTGTTCTACATCTGCGGATCACCTTGTTTGTGATATTTCTTATTGTATATCTGCTCTCCCTCATGGGAAACATTCTTATCATCTTCATTGTTGTGTTAGATTCCACACTCCAAACGCCCATGTACATTTTCTTAGGAAATTTGTCATTCCTGGAGATCTGGTACACCACAGCCACGGTGCCTAAATTACTGGACACCTGCCTCTCACAGGCTGTTACCATCTCTGTTTCTGGTTGTATCACCCAGTACTACTTCTTTTTCTACATGGGAGCTACAGAGTGCATCCTGCTGGCGGTGATGGCCTATGATCGGTACCTGGCCATCTGCAGTCCTCTCCATTATTCACTCCTCATGAGTATCCTTATCTGTCTGTGGTTTTCAGCTGGATCTTGGATTGGGGGATTCACTTCCCCTCTCCTGTCTACTATACTCATCTCACATCTAAACTTTTGTGGGCCTCAGAAGATTAACCATTTCTTTTGTGACTCAGACCCCATTTTCAAACTCTCCTGCTCAGATACATTTTTTGGCAGAGGCCTTGAGCTACACATGTAGCTCTGTTGTGATTCTAAGTTCTTTCCTTCTCACTATGTCTTCCTATGGATACATCATAGTCACAGTAATGAGACTGCCTTCCCGTGAGGCTTGGAAGAAAGCATTATCCACTTGCACCTCCCACCTCACTGTGGTCTCTATCTATTATGGCACCATTATCTTTGCTTATGTTCGCCCTCCAGCCAAGTACAACTTCACTATTGGTAAATTAATCTCAGTGTTCTACTGTGTGGTCACTCCATTGGTAAATCCTCTCATTTACACCCTGAGAAACAAAGAGGTGAAGAAAGCTTTCAGGAAGGTTCTAGCTCAAAAAAGATTTCTCTTGTTCAGATACATGCAAGAAATTTGAGAAATCAACTAAAATGAACAATTTAGAATGCATTTCCAGCCATGTTTCAAAATACTAATTATTGATATATGCCTAGTTGGCTCAGTCAGTAAAACATTCAACTCTTGATCTCAGGTTCATGAAGTTAAGCCCAAAATTGGGTGTAAAGATCACTTAAATAATTAAAACTTTAAAAATATAAAAAATGGAAATCATTGAAAATGATATTGTGAAATACATGCCATCTGTTTTGGACAATTCTCTCACTTTATATTTTGAGTTGAACCCTACTGAGATAGCTATTCTATAATTTCTGTAGTATACAGTGTTATATTAGTTTCAGGTGCACAGCATAATGATCCAACAATTCTATGCATTACTCAGTGTTCACTCCATTAAGTGTGCTATTGATTGTTTTTATCTATTTCACCCATTCTTCACTCTAGCAACCTCTATTTAAGAGGTTGTTTGTTCCCTCTATTTAAGAATTTGGGGTGCTTTTGACTTTTTTGTTTCTTTATTTTGTTTTAAATTCTATTTGAATAAAACTGAATGGTATGTGTTCTGTTTCTGACTTATTTCACTTAACATTATACCCTCTGGGTTAACTTATGTTGTAAATTGAAAGATTTTATACTTTTTATGGCTAAGGAATATTTCATTGTGTGTGTGTGTGTGTGTGTGTGTGTGTGTTTGTAGACTACATCTTCTGTATCCATTAATCTATGGATAAACACATAGGTTGGTTCCATTCTTTAGCTATTGTAAATAATACTGCAATAAACATGAGTGTTCATATATCTTGTTGAATCAGTGTTTTCATTTTCTTTGGTAAATCCTCAGCAGTGGAACTACTGGATTAGATGGTGGTTGTATATTTATTTATTTGGAACCTTCACAGTATTTTCCACAATGGCTCCACCAATTTGCATTTTCAACATTACTTTAGGGTTCCTTTTTGTCCAAATCAACCCTCATTTCCTGCCCTTTTTATTTTAGACATTCTGACAGGTGTGCGGTTGTCTCATTGTAATTTTGATTTGCATTTCCCTGATGATTATTGTTGTTGAACATATTTCATGCATCCGTTGCCTGGTATTTTGATTATAAAACTTTAACAGTATTTGAAGAAAGTTTCCAGAGTGTAAAGGAGACAAAAATATTTTATAAAGAAGACATTTATTTACAGCTCTTTTCTATGTGTTGAAAATACATTTACACATATTATGCTGTTATGGATATTCACATAAAGCTAAATTTTATAAATATTTAAAGAACTTCCTGATTTAGAAAAGTGTTTGTAAACATTTCTTTGTCTCGTTTACTGTGGTGTAGTTTTCTGAAACAAATGTTACCATTTATATTTTGAATATTAACTTTTAACTCATGTGCTCCCTTGAAATACTCCTGTACTAAATTTCCATATAAAAGACTTATATTCTCCTTAATTATTTCTTTGTAACACAAGCTTGAATTGTGGACATTTTTATATAGAAAACTGAAATCAGCATTAATCTGTCATCTTAAGAGGAAAAAAACCCTCTCAAACATCTTGGGTAGGATACCCAAATTATTTAATAGCTTGATACCTTAAATTTTCTTTGTTCATCAAGATAGAGAGCTTTTGCACAGCAAAGGAAACAGTCCAAAAAAAACTAAAAGGCAATCTATGGAAAGGAAGAGGATATTTGTAAATGACTTATGAGATAAAGGGCTGGTATCTAAGATCTATAAAGAACTTGTCAAACTGAACACTCCTAAAAAATAATAATAATCAAGTCAAGACATGAGCAGAAGACATGAAGAAACATTTTTCAAAAGAAGACATACACATGGTCAACAGGCACATGAAAAAAGTGTTCCACATCATTTGCCATTAGGGGAATAGAAATAAAATCCACAATGAGATACCACCTCACACCAATGAGAATGGCTAAAATTGACAACTAAGAAAACAAGAGATGTTGGTGAGGGTGTGGAGAAATGGACCTGTCTTGCAGTGTTGGTAAGAATGTAAACTGGGGAAATAGAAAACAGTGTGGAGGTCCCACAAAAAGTTAAAATAGAGCTATCCCTATGACTCAGTGAATTCACTACTAGGTATTTAACCAAAGGATACAAACAGTGATTCAAAGGGGTACATGCACCCCAAAGTTTATAGCAGCAATATCCACAAAAGCCAAACTGTAGAAAAAGGTATTATGTCCATTGGCAGATGAATGGATAAAGAAGATATGGTCTATATAGACAATGAAATATTACCCTGCCATCAAAAAGAATGAAATCTTGCCATTTGCAATGACATGGATAGAACTAGAGAGTAGTATGCTAATTTAAATAAGTCACTCAGAGGAAGACATATATATGTGGTTTCACTAATATGTAGAATTTAAGAAACAAAACAGATGAACATATGGGAAGAAAAGGAAAACATAAAATCATAGAGGGAGACAAACCATAAGATACTTTTAACTATAGAAAACAAAGTGAGGGGTTCTGGAGGGGAATGATAGATGAGTTAAGGTCATTAAGGAAGACACTTGATGGAATAAACACTAGGTGTAGTATGCAACTGATGAATCACTAAATTCTACCTCTGAAACAGTACAGTACATGTTACTTAAATCAAATTTAAATTACAAAATAAAATTAAGAAAAAAATGGCAACCACAAATCAAAAACAGCTAATAAATACGCAAAGAAAAAGGAGAAAGGGGATCCCTGGGTGGCGCAGCGGTTTGGCGCCTGCCTTTGGCCCGGGGCGCGATCCTGGAGACCCAGGATCGAATCCCACGTTGGGCTTCCGGTGCATGGAGCCTGCTTCTCCCTCTGCCTGTGTCTCTGCCTCTCTCTCTCTCTCTCTGTGACTATCATAACTAAATAAAAAAATTAAAAAAAAATTTAAGAAAAAGGAGAAAGATTTCCAGGTATATCACTAAAGGAAACCAGCAAACCATGAAACAGAACAAGAGAAGATAGGATCTGAGAAAATCTTTAGGAACTACCACAAACCAAATAAAAAATGGCAATAAATACATTTAAATCCATAACAAACATTATATGGTCTCATTCATTTGGGGAATATAAAAAATAGTGAAACGGGAGACGGGCATTGAAGGGAGCACTTGATGGGATGAGCACTGAGTGTTATGCTATATGTTGGCAAATTGAACTCCAATAAAAAATTTAATTTAATTTAAAAAATAGTGAAAGAGAGTAAAGGAGAAAGGAGAGAAAATGAGTGGGAAATATCAGAGAGGGTGACAGAACATGAGAGATACCTAACTCTGGGAAATGAACAAGGGGTAGTGGAAAGGGAGGTGGGCGGGGTGACTGGGTGATGGGCACTGAGGGGGGCACTTGAAGGGATGAGCATCGGGTGATATGCTATATGTTGGCAAATTGAACTCCAATAAAAAAAATTAAAAATTAAAAAAATAATTACTTTGATGTCAATGGAAGAAATATTCCAGTCAAAAGACACAGTATGACAGAGTAGATTAAACAATACATAATAAAACATAAAAAAACAAGATTCATCTATATCCTGCCTACAAGGGACTCAATTCAGACCCAAAGACACTTGAAGATTAAAAAGGAGGGGATGGAGAAATATTTATCATGAAAATAAATATCAAAAGTAAGCCACAGTAGAAATAGACTTAGATGAAAATAGACTTGTAAAGAAAAACTGTAACAGACAAAGCACACTATAATCATTAAGAGACAATTCTACAAAATGATATAACAATTGTACATATTTATGCACCCAATATGGAAGCATCCAAATACAGGAAACTATTAATGGAAAGCACAAGAGAAGTAATTGATAATAATACAATAATAGTAGGAGACATTAATATTCCATTTATATCAATGGGCAGCTTTTGAAAACAAAATCAACAAAGAAAAATATTTTTTAAAGACTTATTTATTTATTATTTTTTATGATAGACACACAGACACACAGAGAGAGGCAAAGACACAGGAGGAGAGAGAAGCAGGCTCCATGCTGGGAGCCCGATGAGGGAATGATCCCGGGATTCCAGGATTGTGCCCTGGGCCAAAGGAAGGCGCCAAACCGCTGAACCACCCAGGGATCCCACAAGAAAAGTATTTTTAATGGCATATTGAGCAGTTGGATTTAGCATATATATTGAGAACATTCTAAATTTAAACAGCAGAATACACATCTTTTGCAAGTGCACCTACAACATTATCCATATAGATCACAAATTAGCCCCAAAATCAAGCCTAAAATTTTTCAAAAAATGATCAAAGTGATTCCTTGTGTCTTTTATGACAATACTATGAAACTAGTAATAGACCAGAAGAAAAAACCTGGAAAAAGCACAAATACATTGAGGTTAAAGTAAAATGCTACTAAAGAATGAATGGGTCAACTGGGAAATAAAAGAAGAAATGAGAGATGCATGGAAGACGATATAATGAAAACAAAATGTTCTGAAACAGTAAAAATGGTTTTAAGTGGGAAGTTTATACAAACAGGGCTACCTCAAGAAACAAGAACAATCTCAAATAAACCATTTACTTTTGGGGGGGAGGGGAAAGATACCAGAAGAGTAGGGTCCCAAAGTTATCTGTCCCCACCAACTTACCTAGATAACTTTCAAATCATCCTGAAAACATATGAATTCAGCCTGAGATTTAAAGAGAGAACAGCTGGAATGCTACAGAGAGAAGAGTTCACGCTTATAACAAGTTCAACTTGTTTTCAGACACTCTGCACTGACTAGAAAGAAGAACCACAAAAGGAAGAATCAGAAATAGTACTCTCTCCCATTGAGGTACAGAATTTGGAATACAATTCGATGTCGACCAATTCAGAAGCACAATTATAAAGCTACTGGTGGCTCTAGAAAAAAGCATAAAGTTTTCAAGAGACTTCATGACTACAGAATTTAGATCTAATCAGGCCAAAATTAAAAATCAATAAAAAAGCATGCAATATCTCCAGGTCCTAATGACGTAGAAGAACAAGTGAGTGACATAGAAGACAAGTTGATGGCAAGGGAGGAAACAGAAAAAAAGAGGAAAGACAATTAAAAGATCATGAGGATAGGTTAAGGGAAATAAATGACAGCCTCAGCAGGAAATATCTATGTTTTATAGGGGTACCAGAGGACGCCAAAAGGGACAGAGGATGAGAAAGTGTATTTAAACAAATAATAGTTGAGAACTTCCCTAACTTGGAAAGGAAAACGGGCATTCAGATCCAGGAGATAGAGATATCAACCCCCTAAAATCAATAAAAAATGCTCAACAAGCCGACATTTCATAGTGAAACTTGCAAATTCCAAAGATAAAGAGAAGATCCTTAAAGAAGCAAGATACAAGGGAACCTTTACTTCTATTGGAAGAAATATTAGGTTAGCAGCAGACCTCTCCACAGAGACCTCTGGAGGCCAGAAAGGGCTGGCAGGATATATTCAAGGTCCTAAATGAGAAGAACATGCAGCCAAGAATACTTTATCCAACAAGGCTCTCATTCAGAATACAAGGAGAGATAAAGATCTTCCAAGATAGGCAGAAACTGAAAGAAAATGTGACCACCAAACCAGCTTTGCAAGAAATATTAAGGGGACTTTGTAAGAAAGATGAATTCCAAAGAAACACTCCACAAAAACAGGGACTTAATAGGTATCATGATGACATTAAATTCAGATTCTTCTATCATAACTAGGAAAGTGAATGGGCTTAATGATCCCATTGAAAGGCGCACTGTTTCAGACTGGATAAAAAAGCAAGACCCATCTATTTGCAGTCTACAAGATATTCATTTAGTCCTACCTCCAGCCTGATAATGAAAGGTTGGAGAACAATGTACCATTCCAATGGTTCTCAAAAGAAAGCAGGAGTAGCCATCCTCATGTCAGATAAATTAAAGTTTATCCCAATGACTGTAGTAAGAAATGAAAAGGGACACTCTATCATACTTAAAGGATCTATTCAACAAGAAGACCTAACAATCATGAATATTTATGCCCCTAATGCGGCAGCTGCCAAGTATATCAATAAATTAATAACCAAATTTAAGACATACTTAGTTAAAAATACATTTATACTCGGAGAATTCAGCACAGCACTTTCTGTAAATGACAGATCTTCTGAGCACATCATCCTCAGAGAAAAAAGAGCTTTATGGTACACTGGACAAGATAGATTTCACGGATATTTACAGACCTTTATGTCCAAACACAACTGAATATACATTCTTCTCAAGTGCACATGGAACTTTCTCCAGAGTAGACCACATACTGGGTCACAAATAAGGCCTTAAACAATACCAAAAGATTCAGAGAGTCCGCTGCATATTTTCAGATCATAATGCTTTGAAACTAGAGCTCAATCACAAGATTAATTTGGAAAAAATTCAAACACGTGGAGGTTAAAGATCATCCTGCTAAAAAATGAAACGGTCAACTAGGATTTTGGAGAATATTTGAAAAGATTCGTGGAAACTAATGAGAATGAAGATACAACTGTTGAAAATCCTTGGGATACACCAAAAGCAGTCCTGAGAGGGAAATATATTACAATACAAGCATCCATCAAAAAACTGAAAAAAAAAATGAAATACACAAGCTAACCTTGCACCTAAAGGAAACGGAGAAAGAACAGCAAATAAAACTTACATCCAGCAGAGGAGACTTAATCAAGATTTGAGCAGAACTCAATGAAATAGAGACCAGAAGAATTGTGGAACAGATAAACAAAATCAGGAATTGGTTATTTGAAAGAATTAATAAGATAGATAAACCATTAGCAAGCCATATTAAAAACAAAAGAGAAAGAGTCAAATTAATAAAATCAAGAATGAAAAAGGAGAGATCACCACCAATACCACAGAAATGCAAACGATTTAAAAAACATACTATGAGCAGCTATACGCCAATAAATTAGGCATTCTAGAAGAAATGGATGCATTTCTGGAAAACCACAAACTAAAACTGGAACAGGAAGAAATAGAAAACCTGAACAGGCCAATAACCAGGGAGGAAATTGAACCAGTCATCAAAAACCTCCCAAGACACAAAAGTCTAGGGCCAAATAGCTTCCCAATGGAATTCTGTCAAACATTTAAAGAAGAAACAATACCTATTCCAATAAAGCTATTCCAAAAGATGAAAAGAGATGGAATACTTCTAAACTCATTCTATGATGCCAGCATCACCTTAATTCCAAAACCAAACGAAGACCCCAACAAAAAGGAGAATTATAGACCAATATCCCTGATGAACAAAGATACAAAAATTATCAACAAAATACTAGCTAATAGGAACCAACATTACATTAAAAAGATTATTCACCATGACCAGGTGGGATTTAACCCCGGGATAGAAGGCTGGTTCAACACTTGTAAAGCAATCAGTGTGTAGAGTGTATCAACAAGAGAAAAAACAAGAATCATAGATTCCTCTCAATAGATGCAGAGAAAGTATTTGACAAAATACAACATCCATTCCTGATCAAAATTCTTCAGAGTGTAGGGATAGAGGGAACATTCCAGAGCTTCCTAAAAGCTACCTACAAAAATCCCACAGCAAATATCATTCTCAATGGGGAAACACTGGGAATCTTTCCCCTACGATCAGGAACATTACAGGGATGTCCACTATCACCACTGCTATTCAACATAGTACTGGAAGTACTAGCCTCAGCAATCAGGCAATAAAAAGACATTAAAGGCATTCGAATTGGCAAAGAAGAAGTCGTACTCTCCCTCTTCGCCGATGACATTATACTGTACCTAGAAAACCCAAAAGCCTCCACCCCAAGATTGCTAGAACTCATACAGCCATTTGGCAGTGTGTCAGGGTACAAAATCAATGCCCAGAAGTCAATGGCATTTCTATACACTAACAATGAGATTGAAGAAAGAGAAATTAAGGAGTCAATCCCATTTACAATTGCACCCCAAAGCATAAGATAGCTAGGAATAAACTTAACCAAAGTGGTAAAGGAACTTACTCCCAAAACAACAGAACACTTCTGAAAGAAATTGAGGAAGACACAAAGAGATGGAAAAATATTCCATGCTCATGGATTGGCAGAATTAATATAGTGACAATGTCAATGTTACCAGGGCAGTTTACACATTCAATGTAATCCCTATCAAAACACCATGGACTTTCTTCAGAGAGTTGGAACAAATTATCCTAAGATTTGTGTGGATTCAGAAAAGACCCCGAATAGCCAGGGGAATTTTAAAAAAGAAAACCATATCTGGGGGTATCACAATGCCAGATTTCAGGTTGTACTACAAAGCTGTGGTCATCAAGACAGTGTGGTACTGGCACAAAAACAGACACAAACATCAATGGAACAGAATAGAGAACCCAGAAGTGGACCCTCAACTTTATGGTCTACTAATATTGGATGAAGGAAGAAAGACTATCCACTGGAATAAAGACAGTCTCTTCAATAAATGGTGTGGGAAAACTTGACATCCACATGCGGAAGAATGAAACTAGACCATTCTCTTACCAGACACACAGATAAATTCAAAACAGATGAAAGATCTAAATGTGAGACAAGATTCCATCAAAATCCTAGAGGAGAACACAGACAACACCCTTTTTGAACTCAGCCACAGCAACTTCTTGCAAGATACACCTATGAAGGCATGGGAAATCATAGCCAAAATGAATTATTGGGACTTCATCAAGATAAGAAGCTTCTGCACAGCAAAACAAACAGTCAACAAAACTAAAGACAGCCTACAGAATTGGAGAAGATATTTGGAAATGAAGTATCAGATAAAGGGCTGGTACCCAAGATCTATAAAGGACTTAATAAAATCAACAGCAAAGAAGCAAACAATGCAATCATGAAATGGCAAAAGACCTGATCAGAACTTTCACTAAAGAAGGCATGGCCATCAAGCCCATGAGAAAATGCTCTGCATCACTTGCCATCAGGGAAATACAAATCAAAACCACAATGAGATACCACCTCACACCAGTGTAAATGGGGAAAAATAACAAGGCAGGAAACCACAAATGTTGGAGAGGATGTGGAGAAACGGGAGCCCTCTTGCACTGTTGGTGGGAATGTCAACTCGTACAGGCACTCTGGAAAACTGTGTGGTGGTTCCTCAAAGAGTTTAAAATAGATCTTCCCTATGATCTAGCAATTGCACTGTTGGGGATTTACCCCAACGGTGCAAATGCAGTGAATCAGTGGAACACCTACACCCCAATGTTTATAGCAGCAATGTCCACAATAGCCAAACTGTGAAAGGAGCCTCGGAGCCCATCAAAAGATGAATGGATAAAGAAGCTGTGGTATATGTATGCAATAGAATATTACTCAGCCATTAGAATTGAAGAATACCTACCATTTGCTTTGACATGGATGGAACTGGAGGGTATTATGTTTAGCGAAGTAAGTCAGTTGGAGAAGGACATACATTAAATGGTCTCATTCATTTGGGGAATATAAAAAATCCTGAAACAGAATAAAAGAGAAAGGAGAGAAAATAGTGGGAAATATCAGAAAGGGTGACAGAACATGAGAGACACTAACTCTGGGAAATGAACAAGGGGTAGTGGAAAGGGAGGTGGGCTAGTGTTGGGGCGACTGTGTTATGGCAGTGAGGGGGGCACTTGATGGTATGAGCACTGGGTGTTATGCTATAGGTTGGCAAATTGAACTCCATTAAAAATTAATAAAATCAAAAAAAAGAAAGAAAATAAACTATTTAACCTTACACTAAAGGAGCTGGAATAAGAATGGTAAACAAAACACAAAACCAGTAGATGAAAGGAAATAATAAAAATAAGAGCAGAAAGAGATGATAGAAAATCAAAACAAATAACAGAACATCAAACCATGAAACAGTTCTTTGAAAAAAATCAACAAAATATATGTATCAAAAAATATATGTATCTGTGGTCAAAATAATCAAGAGAAAAGAGGACTCAAATAAATGAAATCACAAATGAGACAAGAGAAATAATCAACATGCCAGAAATATAAACAATTGTAAAAGAATATTATTAAAAACTATATGCCAACAAATTGAACAACTTGGAAGACATTGATAAATTTCTAGAAACACATAAACTACCGAAAGTGAGAGAAAGAAAGAATATTTGAAAGGACCTATTACTAGCAAAGAAGTTGAATCAGTAATCAGCAAACTCAACAAATAAAAGTCCACACCAGATAACTTCACAGGCAAATTCTGTCAAACATTTAAAGATGAGTTAACTCAAGTTCTTCTCAAACTGCCCCCCCCTAAAAAAAAAGAGAAGTGAAAGAAAAGCTTTCAAATTCATTCTGTGAAGAAAAAAATACCGTTAGCAAAACCAGATAAAAACACCACAAAAAAGAACTCTTAATCTTCTACAAGATAATAGCAATATATTAAAAGAATCATTCACCATGATCACATATGATTTATTCTGAGTTGCAAGTTTGCTTCAGTCTTTGCAAATGAATCGATATGATACATATAAATAAGAAAAAGGGTTAAAACCATATGATCATTTTAATAGATGCAGGAAAAGTATTTAACAAAGTACATCATTCATAACATAAACCCTCAACAAAGTTTGTTTAGAGGGAACATACATAAATATAATACAGGGCATATATTAAAAAAATCAGAACAAACATACGGAATGGTGAAAACTGGGAGCTTTCCCTCTAAGGTCAAGAACAAGACAAATATGTCCTCTCTCACCATTTTTGATTCAACATAGTACAAGAAGTCCTAGACACTGCAATAAGAAAACAAAAAGTAGGGAAAGGGCATCCAAATAATAAAGAAATAAAAACACCAATTGCAGGTATCATGGTGCTCTATGTAGAAAACCCAAAAGAATCCACCAAGAAACTACTAGAACTGATAAATGAATTTATTTTAAAAATCAGATACAAACTAAAGTGCACAAATCTGTTGCATTTCTAAATGTTAATAATGAAACTGAAGAAAAAGAAATTAAGAAAGCAATCCCATTTATATTTATACCCAAAATAATACTTAGGGATATACCTACCAAAGAAGTGAAAGACATGTATTCCGAAAACCATAGAATACTGATGAAAGAAATAGAGGATGACACAAAGAAATGGAACAACATTCCATTCTCATAGATCAATGAACAAATACTGTTAATATATACCCAAAGGAATCTAGAGATTTAATGCAATTCCTAAGAAAATGTCAACAGTATTTTCCACAGAGCTAAAACAAACAATAGTACAATTTGTATGAGCCCACACAAGACTCTAAAAATCCAAAGCAATCTTGAGAAAGAATACTGAGGCTGATGATATCAGATTTTAAAGTATACCAATGCAACTGCAATCAAAACATTGTGATGCTAGCACAGAAATAGACACATTAGTAGAACAAAAAAGCCCAGAATTAAACACATGATTATAAAGTTAAGCTCTGACAAAGGAGGCAAGATTCTATAATGGGGAAAAGAAAGTCTCTAAATAAATGCCCCTGGGGATACTGGTCAGCTATATGCAAAAGCATGAACTCAGACCACTTGTACACCAGACACAAAAACAGTTTCAAAATGGTTAAATCCTCACATGAAACAATGAAACTCCTAAAACAAAGTATAGGTAGTAATGTCTTGGACACTGACCTTAGGAATATTTATCTGGACACAGCTTCTCAAAGAAGAGGAACAGAAAAAAAATGAATTGGATTGTATCAAACTAAAAATATTTATTCAGAGTACACTTATCTTGACGAGTACTGAATATTTCAAAATGGTATAACACTATATGTTAAATATATTGGAATGACAATAAAAATTATTTATTTAGGGGATCCCTGGGTGGCGCAGTGGTTTGGCGCCTGCCTTTGGCCCAGGGCGGGATCCTGGAGACCCGGGATCGAATCCGACATTGGGCTCCTGGTGCATGGAGACTGCTTCTCCCTCTGCCTGTGTCTCTGCCTCTCTCTCTCTCTCTGTGTGACTATCATAAATAAAAAAAGAAAAAATATTTTTTAAAAATTATTTATTTATTTATTACATTTTTTTCTCCAGGAACAATGATTTTATTTTATTTTTTATATATAAATTTATTTTTTATTGGTGTTCAATTTGCCAACATATAGAATACCCTGTGCTCATCCCGTCAACTGCCCACCTCAGTGCCCTCTCCCAGTCACCCCCACACCCCGCCCACCTCCATTTCCACCACCCCTTGTTCGTTTCCCAGAGATAGGAGTCTCTCATGGTATGTCTCCCTTTCTGACATTTTCCACTCATTTTTTCTCCTTTCCCCTTTATTCCCTTTCACTATTTTTATATTCCCCAAATGCATGAGACCATATAATGTTTGACCTTCTCTGATTGACTTACTTCACTCAGCATAATACCCTCCAGTTCCATCCAAGTCAAAGCAAATGGTGGGTATTCGTAGTTTCTAATGGCTGAGGAATATTCCATTGTATATACACATAGACCACATCTTCTCTATCCATTCGTCTTTCGATAGACACCGAGGCTCCTTCCACAGTTTGGCTACGGTGGACAATGTTGATATAAACGGCGGGTTGCAGGTGTCCTGGCATTTCACTGCATCTGTATCTTTGGGGAAAATTCCCAGCAGTGCAATTGCTGGGTCGTAGGGCAGAACTATTTCTAACTCGTTGAAGAACCTCTACATGGTTTTCCAGAGTGGCTGTATCAGTTCACATTCCCACCAAGAGTGCAAGGGGGTTTCCCTTTCTCCACATCCTCTCCAACATTGGTAGTTTTCTGTCTTGTTAATTTTCCCAATTCTCACTGGGTGAGGTGGTATCTCATTGTGGTTTTCATTTGGATTTTTCTGATGGCAAGTGATGCAGACCATTTCCTCATGTGCTTGTTGGCCATGTCTATGTCTTCCTCTGAGAGATTTCTGTTCATGTCTTTTGCCCATTTCATGATTGGATTGTTTGTTTCTTTGCTGTTGGGTTTAATAAGTTCTTTATAGATCATGGAAACTAGCCCTTTATCTGACACATCATTGGCAAATATCTTCTCCCATTCTGTAGGTTGTCTTTTAGTTTTGTTGACAGTATCCTTTGCTGTGCAGAAGCTTCTTATCTTGATGAATTCACAATGATTCATTTTTGCTTTTGTTTCTCTTGTCTTCATGGATGAATCTTGGAAGAAGTTACTGTGGCCAAGTTCATGTAGGGTGTTGCCTGTGTCTCCTCTGGGATTTTTTTTAATAAATTAATTTTTATTGGTGTTCAGTTTAACAACATACAGAATAACACCCAGTGCTCATCCCGTCAAGTGTCCCCCTCAGTGCCCGTCACCCATTCACCCCCACCCCCCGCCCTCCTCCCCTTCCACCACCCCTAATTCATTTCCCAGAGTTAGGAGTCTTTATGTTCTGTCTCCCTTTCTGATATTTCCCACACATTTCTTCTCCCTTCCCTTATACTCCCTTTCACTATTATTCATATTCCCCAAATGAATGAGAACATACACTGTTTGTCCTTCTCCAATTGACTTGCTTCACTCAGCATAATACCCTCCAGTTCCATCCACGTTGAAGCAAATGGTGGGTATTTGTCGTTTCTAATGGCTGAGTAATATTCCATTGTATACATAAACCACATCTTCTTTATCCATTCATCTTTCGATGGGCACCGAGGCTCCTTCCACAGTTTCGCTATTGTGGACATGGCTGCTAGAAACATCGGGGTGCAGGTGTCCCGGCGTTTCATTGCATCTGAATCTTTGGGGTAAATCCCTAACAGTGCAATTGCTGGGTCGTAGGGCAGGTCTATTTTTAACTCTTTGAGGAACCTCCACACAGTTTTCCAGAGTGGCTGCACCAGTTCACATTCCCACCAACAGTGCAGGAGGGTTCCCTTTTCTCCGCATCCTCTCCAACATTTGTGGTTTCCTGCCTTCTTAATTTTCCCCATTCTCACTGGTGTGAGGTGGTATCTCATTGTGGTTTTGATTTGTATTTCCCTGATGGCAAGTGATGCAGAGCATTTTCTCATGTGCTTGTTGGCCACGTCTATGTCTTCCTCTGTGAGATTTCTCTTCATGTCTTTTGCCCATTTCATGATTGGATTGTTTGTTTCTTTGCTGTTGAGTTTAATAAGTTCTTTATAGATCTTGGAAACTAGCCCTTTATCTGATATGTTATTTGCAAATATCTTCTCCCATTCTGTAGGTTGTCTTTGAGTTTTGTTGACTGTACCCTTTGCTGTGCCAAAGCTTCTTATCTTGATGAAGTCCCAATAGTTCATTTTTGCTCTTGTTTCTTTTGCTTTCGTGGATGTATCTTGCAAGAAGTTACTGTGGCCAAGTTCAAAAAGGGTGTTGCCTGTGTTCTCTCTAGGATTTTGATGGAATCTTGTCTCACATTTAGATCTTTCATCCATTTTGAGTTTATCTTTGTGTTGGTGCAAGAGAGTGGTCTAGTTTCATTCTTCTGCATGTGGATGTCCAATTTTCCCAGCACCATTGATTGAAGAGACTGTCTTTCTTCCAGTGGATAGTCTTTCCTCCTTTGTCGAATATTAAATGACCATAAAGTTCAGGTCCACTTCTGGATTCTCTATTCAGTTCCATTGATCTATGTGTCTGTTGCTATGGCAGTACCACACTGTCTTGATGACCACAGCTTTGTAGTACAACCTGAAATCTGGCATTGTGATGCCCCCAGCTTTGGTTTTCTTTTTTAATATCCCCCTGACTATTCAGGATCTTTTCTCATTCCACACAAATCTTAAGATAATTTGTTCCAACTCTCAAGAAAGTTCATGGTATTCTGATAGGGATTGCATTAAATGTGTAAATTGCCCTGGTGGCATAGATATTTTCATAATATTAATTCTTCCAATCCATGAGCATGGAATATTTTTCCATCTCTTTGTGTCTTCCTCAATTCCTTTCAGAAGTGTTCTGTTGTTTAAAGGGTAAGATCCTTTACCTTTTTGGTTAGGTTTATTCCTAGGTATCTTATGCTCTTGGATGCTATTGTAAATGGGATTGACTCCTTAATGTCTCTTTCTTCAGTCTCATTGTTAGTGTATAGGAATGCCACTGACTTCTGGGCATTGATTTTGTATCCTGCCACACTGCCAAATTGCTGTATGAGTTCCAGCAATCTTGGGGTGGAGGCTTTTGGGTGTTCTAGGTACAGTATCATGTCATTGGCAAAGAGGGAGAGTTTGACTTCTTTGCCATTTGAATGGCTTTTATTTCTTTTTGTTGCCTGATTGATGAGGCTAGGACTTCTAGTACTATGTTGAATAGCAGTGGTGAGAGTGGACATCCCTGTCTTGTTCCTGATCTTAGGGGAAAGGCTCCCAGTGCTTCTCCATTGAGAATGATATTTGCTGTGGGCTTTCGTAGATGGCTTTTTTTTTCTTAGATGGCTTTTAAGATGTTGAGGAATATTCCCTCTATCCCTACACTCTGAAGAGTATTGATCAGGAATGGATGCAATATTTATCAAATGTTTTCTCTGCATCTATTGAGAGGATCTTGTGGTTCTTGTTTTTTCTTTTGCTGATATGATCAATCACATTGATTGCTTTACACGTGTTGATCCAACCTTGCATCCCGGGGATCAATCCCACTTTGTCACGGTGAATAATCTTTTATTTATTTATTTATTTATTTATTTATTTATTTATTTATTAGAGAGAGAGTAGATGAGAGAGAGAGAGAGAGAGAGAGAGAGAGAGAGGCAGAGACATAGACAGAGGGAGAAGCAGGCTCCATGTCCCGGGAGCCCGACGTGGGATTCGATCCCGGGTCTCCAGGATCCTGCCCTGGGCCAAAGGCAGGCTCCAAACCGCTGTGCCACCCAGGGATCCCAAATAATCTTCTTAATGTATTTGTGGATCCTATTGGCTAGTCTCTTGTTGAGGCTTTTTGCATCCATGTTCATCAGGGATATTGGTCTGTAATTCTCCTTTTTGGTGGGGTCTTTGTCTGGTTTTGGAATTAAGGTGATGCTGTCCTAATAAAAAGAGTTTAGAAGTATTCCATCCCTTTCTATCCTTTGGAACAGCTTTAGTAGAATAGGTATGGTTTCTTCTTTAAACGTTTGACAGAATTCCCTTGGGAAGCCATCTGGCCCTGGACTTTTGTGTCTTGGGATGTTTTTGATGACTGCTTCAATTTCCTCCCTGGTTATTGGCCTGTTCACGTTTTCTATTTCTTCCTCTTCCCATTTGGTACTTTGTGGTTTTCCAGAAATGCATCCATTTCTTTTAGATTGCCTAATTTATTGGCATATAGCTGCTCCTAATATGTTTTGAAAATCGTTTGTATTTCCAAATACAATACAGGTGTTGTTAGTGACCTCTCCTTTCTCATTAATGATTTTATTAATTTGAGTCTTTTCTCTCTGCTTTTTAATAAGGCTGGCTAATGGTTTATCTCTCTTATTAAGTCTTTCAAAGAACCAACTCCTGGTGTTGTTAATGTGTTCCACAGTTCTTCTGGTCTCAATTTCATTGAGTTCTGCTCCAATCTTTATTAACTCTCTTGTTCTGCTGGGTGTAGGACCTATTTACTGGAAAGAACTCAAATACAAAAGCTAACCTTGCACCTAAAGGAGCTGGAGAAGAAAATTATTTAAAATTGGAAACATATAAACATTTCCACAGCAAAAGAAACAGCCAACAAAATGAAAAGTCAAGCTATTGGTTCCAGTTCATAATGGCAACATAGGAAAACTCTACACTCACCTTTTCCATTGAACACACAAAATTACAGCTATTTATAGAATGATTTCTACTGAACAACTGAAGCCTGACAGAACAGCTTCTGCACAACCCAAGAGATAGAGAAGGGCATGAAGTCAAATGCAAGAGAGATGGCGACATGGTAACAAAGGTGTCACTACCCATGATGCTTAAACTGGACAAGGATAGTACTAAGGGACTGGGAGCAGATGCACTTGTTCTGGGGCACACATACAAGAAGCCTTGGGATTTAAAAGAGCAACTAGTGTATAAAAAGCCAGCCCTAGAGGTCTGCTATCGGACTAGGGAGCTCCTGGAACTGTCTTCTCGTGGGAGAGGCTGGTCGACAATGTTTGCATTCCCTCTTCACTCTGAAAGCATAGACCAGTGCATACTTCTGGGTACCCTTAAACAGCCTACCATCTCAGGAGTACCCAGATGTCAAGCCCATACCAGGCCCATCCATCCCACCAACGTGACTGTAGGGTACTGCATATTGGGACACCCCTGAATAGCACTCATTGTAGTTCCAGCCTTTGCACCAAGGTTATATATGCACAGAACCTCTTGGAAGAATAGATGGATACACCATTTTGGTTTTAGATAGCTTGTGAGGCCACCCCTGGCTGAGCACCTTTGAACTCCTGGCTGATACATCCTCTGGTCTAGTTGCCCCACCAATGTGCCCCCTGTGTGAGGCATCACAAGAAACACTGGCCCATGCCTTCCTTAGTTCCAGCTACCCTGCCTAGGTACTCCCTGGAATACGCTGCATTGCACTCATTTTACCCTCCACTGCCAAGTGAGGGTGCCTTCAACGTGCAGAGCATTGGGACAGGCTAGCTTCTGTTGACTTCAGTTTTAGTGTTGTTCCATGATGGCATCAGGGTGGAGTGCCTCCAGGCCACCTCCTCAGCTCTAGCCAAACCGTTCAGAGCACGTTTTGTGCTTAGATTCCCAGAACACCTCAGTTTATACCCATTCAACTTCACCCATCCTGCTGAGGTGCACTTTGTTTGTAGAGTTCCAGGACCCCACCTATGCCCTCACTTCAGCCTCAGGTGTCCTCCAAGAGCACCCCCTGTGATGGGAACTCCCAGGCTGTAAACCATCTCAGGCTCAACAGCCCCACATCCTTCTTGGAGCATCCTGGGACACTCTGGTTTGCACCCACTTCACCTTCAGCTCTTCTGCCAGGATGGCCTCAGTGTATAGAATACTTGGACTCACTGGCCTGTACCCATTTTAGTTATAGCTTTATTGTCAGGGAATCCCCTGAAAGGAAAGACTCAGGGTGTGCCAGATTATTCTTGCCTCATCTACAGACTCCCTGCCAGGGCACCTTCTTTGTGGAGAGACCTGGGATACATCAGTTTATATCCACTTTAGCTTTTAGCTCTCCTGCTAAGGTGTCCTCTGCTTATACAGCTTCACCCGCTGTATTGACAGGGTGACAACTGAGTGGAAGGCCCCACATCCCCAAGATAATGCCAACCATACCTCCAGCCACCCAAAAAAAGTCATTAAGAACACAGAATCTACGTAGAGAACAACTAGACAGAAGACCATTCCTTAAACTTGGGAAGAAGTAGCTATTTTGGCCAATCTACAGGGACAAACACAGAAAGTCAAGCAAAACAAAAAGACAGATGAATATATCCCCAAAAGAAGGAACATGACAAAATCTCAGAAAAGAACTAAAAAATAAAAACAAACTAAAAAAGTGGAAATAAATAATATGTCTGATAAAGAGCTTAAAATAATAATTGTAAAGATGCTCACCATGGTATAGAGAAAAGTTAATGAACTCAATTAGATCTTCAAGGAAGAGTTAGAAAATGTAAAAAAAGAACCAATCAGACAGGCAGTATGCAACTGTTGAAATATAACTAAAATTAAAATGAACTTATGATAATCAACAGCAGATTACCAGATTCAGAAGAACATATTAGGAACCAGAAATATAGGGTTAATGGAAAGTATCGAAGCTGAACAATAAAAGGAAAAAAGAATTTTTATAAATGAGGATTGTTTAAACGATCCTTTACATAATTTTGAGCAAACAAACATTGCATAATAGGGGTCCCAGAACAAGAAATGCAAAGGTTAAAGGTGAATATAGAATTTATTTTTTTGAAGATTTTATTTATTTGTTCACGAAAGACACATAGAGAGAGAGGCAGAAAAACAGGCAGAGGGAGGAGCAGGTTCCATGCAGCGACTGCAGATTCATGCCATGTGCCAAAGGCAAACGCTCAACTGCTGAGCCACCCAGGAGTCCCAAGATAGAATTTTAAAAGCATCAAAAGGTAAGGAAAATGTCACATACAAGGGTGATATGCTGATTTTTCAGCAAAAATTTTGAAAACCCAAACCCAGTAGTATGATATACTTTTTACCAAACAAAAGTTGAAAGACCTTATCATCACTAAACCAGACTTACAAGTAAGTCAAAGAGACTTCTTTTTAAGGTTTTACTTATTCATTTTTTAGAGAAAGAGAGAGTGAGCAGGGGGACAGGCAGAGGGAGAAAGAGAATTCCAAGCAGACACCATTGTGAGCATGGACCCTGATTTGGGGCTCAATCTCAGGACACTGAGATCATGATGTGAGCTGAAAGTAAGAGTTGGACACTTAGCCAACTGTGTCACCAGAGGGACTTCTTCAAGTATAAAGGAGGAGTTTGTAATTAGGTGTAAAATATGACAGAATATACATAGAATGTGGAGGAGAGAGTTTCAAAAAAGGATGCTTTTAAGTCACATATTAGAACTTAAATACTGGTTTGATAGATAAGAGGAGGGGCAAGATGCTGGAAGAGTAGGGTCCCCAAGTCACCTGACCCAACAAATTACCTAGATAACCTTCAAATCATCCTGAAAATCGACGAATTCGGCCTGAGGTTTAAAGAGAGACCAGCTGGAATGCTGCAGTGAGAAGAGTTTGCGCTACTATCAAGGTAAGAAGACGGGGAAAAAGAAATAAAGACACAAAAGGCCTCCAAGGGGGAGGGGCCCCACAAGGAGCCGGGCTGAGGCCGGGGCGAGTGTCCCCAGGACAGGAGAGCCCCGTCCCAGAGAAGCAGGAGCTGCAGCAACCTTCCCGGGCGGAAAGGCCTCCCAGGGAGTTAGAGCAGGACCCAGGAGGGCGGGGATGCCCTCGGGCTCCCTGGGACACTAACAGACACCTGCGCCCCGGGAGAGTGCGCCGAGCTCCCTAAGGGCTGCAGCGCGCACGGTGGGACCCGGAGCAGCTCGGAGGGGCTCGGGGCGGGAGCGCCAATCCAACAGCGCAGGCCCTGGGAGCACAGGGCGCCGGGACACAGCCCAGGATCCGGCCTCCCCCAGGGACAGGCAGAGGCCAGGAGGGCCCAGTACAGCAAGGACGCTCCTGCCCCGAGCTGAGCAGATCAGCGGCCGCACCCCGGAGCCTCCAGGCCCTGCAGACGGAGAGCTCTGGAGTTACTGCGGGAGCTGAATCCAGGGCTCCAGAGCTGCCGCCGCCACTGGGGTTGTTCCTCCTGGGGCCTCACGGGGTAAACAACCCCCACGGAGCCCTGCACCAGGCAGAGGGCAGAGCAGCTCCCCCAAGTGCTAACACCTGAGAATCAGCACAACAGGCCCCTCCCCCAGAAGACCAGCAAGACGGACAAGTTCCAGGGGGAGTCAAGGGACTTAAAGCATACAGAATCAGAAGATACTCTCCCGTGTTGTTTTTTTTCTTTTTGATTTCTGTTTGCTTCCCCCACCCTTTTTTCCTTTCCTTTTCTTTTTCTTCTCTTTTCTCTTTTTTCTTCCTTTTTTCTTTTTTCCTTTTCTCTTTTCTTACCTTCTTTCTCTCTCTTTTTCTCCTTTTCCCAATATAACTTGTTTTTGGCCACGCTGCACTGAGCAAAATGACTAGAAGGAAAACCTCACCTCAAAAGAATCAGAAACAGTCCTCTTTTCAACAGAGTTACAAAATCTGGATTACAATTCAATGTCAGAAAGCCAATTCAGAAGCACTATTATACAGCTACTGGTGGCTCTAGAAAAAAGCATAAAGGACTCAAGAGACTTCATGACTGCAGAATTTAGATCTAATCAGGCAGAAATTAAAAATCAATTGAATGAGATGCAATCCAAACTAGAAGTCCTAACGACGAGGGTTAACGAGGAGGAAGAACGAGTGAGTGACATAGAAGACAAGTTGATGGCAAAGAGGGAAACTGAGGAAAAAAGAGACAGACAATTGAAAGACCGTGAGGACAGATTAAGGGAAATAAATGACAGCCTGAGGAAGAAAAACCTACGTTTAATTGGGGTTCCTGAGGGCGCCGAAAGGAACAGAGGGCCGACATCTGTATTTGAACAAATCATAGCTGAAAACTTTCTTAATATGGGAAGGGAAACTGGCATTCAGATCCAGGAAATAGAGAGATCCCCCCCTAAAATCAATAAAAACCATTCAACACCTCGACATTTAATAGTTAAGCTTGCAAATTCCAAGGATAAAGAGAAGACCCTTAAAGCGCAAGAGACAAGAAATCCCTGATTTTAGGGGGAGGAGTATTAGGGTAACAGCAGACATCTCCACAGAGACCTGGCAGGCCAGAAAGGGCTGGCAGGATATATTCAGGGTCCTAAATGAGAAGAACATGCAACCAAGAATACTTTATCCAGCAAGGCTCTCATTCAAAATGGAAGGAGAGATAAAGAGCTTCCAAGACAGGCAGGAACTGAAAGAATATGTCACCTCCAAACCAGCTCTGCAAGAAATTTTAAGGGGGACTCTTAAAATTCCCCTTTAAGAAGAAGTTCAGTGGAACAATCCACAAAAACAAGAACTGAATTGATATCATGATGACACTAAACTCATATCTTTCAATAGTAACTCGGAACGTGAACGGGCTTAATGACCCCATCTAAAGGCGCAGGGTTTCACACTGGAAAAAAAGCAGGACCCATCTATTTGCTGTCTACAAGAGACTCATTTTAGACAGAAGGACACCTACAGCCTGAAAATAAAAGGTTGGAGAACCATGTACTATTCATATGGTCCTCAAAAGAAAGCAGGGGTAGCCATCCTCATATCAGATAAACTAAAATTTACCCCGAAGACTGTAGTGAGAGATGAAGAGGGACACTATATCATACTTAAAGGATCTATGCAAGAAGAGGACTTAACAATCCTCAATATATATGCCCTGAACGTGGGAGCTCCCAAATATTTAAATCAATTAATAACCAAAGTGAAGAAATACTTAGATAATAATACACTTATACTTGTTGACTTCAATGAAGTTCTTTCTATACTCGATAGGTCTTCTAAACACAACATCTCCAAAGAAACGAGAGCTTTAAATGATACACTGACCAGATGGATTTCAGATATCTACAAAACTTTACATCCAAACTCAACTGAATACACATTCTTCTCAAGTGCACATGGAACTTTCTCCAGAATAGTCCACATACTGGGTCACAAATCGGGTCTGAACTGACACCAAAAGATTGGGATCGTCCCCTGCATATTATCAGACCATAATACCTTGAAATTAGAACTAAATCACAACAAGAAGTTTGGAAGGACCTCAAACACGGGGAGGTTAAGGACCATCCTGCTAAAAGATGAAAGGGTCAACCCAGAAATTAAGGAAGAATTAAAAAGATTCATGGAAACTAATGAGAATAAAGATACAACCATTCAAAATCTTTGGGATACAGCAAAAGCAGTCCTGAGGGGGAAATACATGGCAATACAAGCATCTATTCAAAAACTGGAAAGAACTCAAATACAAAAGCTAAACTTACACATAGGGAGCTGGAGAAAAAACAGCAGATAGATCCTACACCCAGCAGAATAAGAGAGTTAATTAAGATTCGAGCAGAACTCAACGAAATCGAGACCAGAAGAACTGTGGAACAAATCAACAAAACCAGGAGTCGGTTCCTTGAAAGAATTAATAAGATAGATAAACCATTAGCCTGCCTTATTAAAAAGTAGAGAGAGAAGACTCAAATTAATAAAATCATGAATGAGAAAGGAGAGATCACTACCAACACCAAGGAAATACAAACGATTTTAAAAACATATTATGAACAGCTATATGCCAATAAATTAGGCAAGCTAGAAGAAATGGACGCATTTCTCGAAAGCGACAAACTACCAAAACTGGAACAGGAAGAAATAGAAAACCTGAACAAGCCAATAACCAGGGAGGAAATTGAAGCAGTCATCAAAAACATCCCAAGACACAAAAGTCCAGGGCCAGATGGCTTCCCAAGGGAATTCTATCAAACGTTTAAAGAGGAAACCATACCGATTCTACTAAAGCTGTTTGGAAAGATAGAAAGAGATGGAGTACTTCCAGATTCGTTGTAAGAGGCCAGCATCACCTTAATTCCAAAACCAGACAAAGACCCACCCAAAGGAGAATTACAGACCAATATCCCTGATGACCATGGATGCAAAAAAACTAGCCAATCGGAGCCCATAGTACATTAAGAAAATTATTCACCATGACCAAGTAGGATTTATCCCCAGGACACAAGGCTGGTTCAACACTCATAAAACAATCACTGTGATTCATCATATCACCAAGAGAAAAACCAAGAACCTTAGGATCCTCTCATTAGATGCAGAGAAATCATTTGACGAAATACAGCATCCATTCCTGATCAAAACTCTTCAGAGCGTAGGGATAGAGGGAACATTCCTCAACATCTTAAAAGCCATCTACGAAAAGCCCACAGCAAATATCATCCTCAATGGGGAAGCACTGGGAGCCTTTCCCCTAAATCAGGAACAAGACAGTGAGGTCCAGTATCACCACTGCTCTTCAACATAGTACTGGAAGTCCTAGCCTCAGCAATCAGACAACAAAAAGACATTAAAGGCATTCAAATTGGCAAAGAAAAACTCAAACTCTCCCTCTTCACCGATGACATGATACTATATATAGAAAACCCAAAAGCCTCCACCCCAAGATTTCTAGAACTCATACAGCAATTTGCTAGCATGGCAGGATACAAAATCCATGCCCAGAAATCAATGGCATTTCTATACACTAACAGTGGGACTGAAGAAAGAGAAATTAAGGAGTCAATCCCATTTACAATTGCACCAAAAGCATAAGATACCTAGGAATAAACCTAACCAAAGAGGTAAATGATCTATACCCTAAAAACTATAGAACGCTTCTGAAAGAAATTGAGGAAGACACAAAGAGATGGAAAAATATTCCATTCTCATGGATTGGAAGAATTAATATTGTGAAAATGTCAATGCTAGCCAGGGCAATTTACACGTTTAACACAATCCCAATCAAAATACCATGAACTTTCTTCAGAGCGTTAGAACAAATTATTTTAAGACTTGTTTGGCATCAGAAAAGACCCGATAGCCAGGTTTATTTTTAAAAAAGAAAGCCATATCTGGGGGCATCACAATGCCAGATTTCAGGTTGTACTACAAAGCTGTGGTCATCAAGACAGTGTGGTCTTGGCAGAAAAGCAGACACATAGATCAATGGAATAGATTGATTGAATAGAGAACCCAGAAGTGGACCTTGAACTTTATGGTCAACTAATATTCGATAAAGGAGGAAAGACTATCCACTGGAAGAAAGACAGTCTCTTCAATAAATGGTGCTGGGAAAATTGGACATCCACGTGCAGAAGAATGAAACTAGACTACTCTCTTGCACCATACACAAAGAGAAACTCAAAATGGATGAAAGATCTAAATGTGAGACAAGATTCCATCAAAATCCTAGAGGAGAACACAGGCAACACCCTTTTTGAACTTGGCCACAGTAACTTCTTGCAAGATACATCCACGAAGGCAAAAGAAACAAAAGCAAAAGTGAACTATTGGGACTTCATCAAGATAAGAAGCTTTGGCACAGCAAAGGATACAGTCAACAAAACTCAAAGAAAACCTACAGAATGGGAGAAGATATTTACAAATAACATATCAGATAAAGGGCTAGTTTCCAAGATCCATAAAGAACTTATTAAATTCAACACCACAGAAACAAACAATCCAATCATGAAATGGGCAAAAGACATGAAAAGAGATCTCACTGAGGAAGACATAGACATGGCCAACATGCACATGAGAAAATGCTCTGCATCACTTGCCATCAGGGAAATACAAATCAAAACCACAATGAGATACCACCTCACACCAGTGAGAATGGGGAACATTAAGGCAGGAAACAACAAATGTTGGAGAGGATGCGGAGAGAAGGAACCCTCTTACACTCTTGGTGGGAATGTGAACTGGTGCAGCCACTCTGGAAAAGTGTGTGGAGGTTCCTCAAAGAGTTAAAAATAGACCTGCCCTACGTCCCAGCAATTTCACTGCTGGGATTTACCCCAAATATACAGATGCAATGAAATGCGGGGACACCTGCAGACAGATGTTTCTAGCAGCAATGTCCACAATAGCCAAACTGTGGAAGGAGCCTCGGTGTCCACTGAAAGATGAATGGATAAAGAAGATGTGGTTTATGTATACAATGAAATATTACTCAGCCATTTGACATGACAAATACCCACCATTCACTTTGACCTAGATGGAACTGGAGGGTATCATGCTGAGTGAAATAAGTCAATCAGAGAAGGACATAGATTATATGGTCTCATTCATTTGAGAAATTTAAATAATAGTGAAAGGGAATAGAGGGGAAGGGAGATGAAATGGGTAGGAAATATCAGAAAGGGAGACAGAACATGGAAGACTCCTAATTCTTGGAAAAGAACTATGGGTAGTGGAAGTGGAGGAGGTCGGGGGGTGGGTGTGACTGGGTGGCGGGCACTGAGGGGGGCACTTGACGGGATGAGCACTGGGTGTTATTCTGTATGTTGGCAAATTGAACACCAGTAAAAAATAAATTCATTATTTAAAATAAAAGAACATTACTCACTGTGACCAAGTGGGATTGATCCCCAGAATGCAAGTTTATGTTTATACAAGCAATGCCCACAATAGCCAAACTGTGAAAGGAGCCTCGGTGAACATTGAAAGACGAATGAATAAATCAGATGTGGTCTATGTATACAATGCGATATTACTCAGCCTTTGGAAATGACAAATACCCACCATTTTCTTCGACGTGGATGGAACTGGTGGGTATTATGCTGAGTGAAATAAGTCAACTGGGAAGGACAAACATTATATGGTCTCATGCATTTGGGGAATATAAAAAATAGTGAAAGAGATTAAAGTGGAAAGGAGGAAAAATGAGTGGGAAATATCAGAAAGGGAGACAGAACATGAAAGACTCCTAACTCTGGGAAACGAACTAGGGGTGGTGGAAGGGGAGGTGGGTGGAGGGTGGGGGTGACTGGTTGATGGGCACTGAGGTGGTCACTTGACGGGATGAGCAGTGGGTGTTATTCTATATGTTGGCAAATTGAACACCAATAAAAATAAATTTATATATGAGAAAAAGATCTTTCATCCATTTTGAGTTTATCTTTGTTTATGGTGAAAGAGAATGCTCTAGTTTCATTCTTCTGCATGTGGATGTCCAATTTTTCCAGCACCATTTATTAAAGAGACTATCTTTGTTCCAGTGGACTGTCTTTCCTGCTTGTGAAATATTAGTTGACCATAAGGTTGAGGGTCCACTTCTGGATTCTCTTTTCTGTTCCATTGATCTATGTGTCTGTTTTTGTGCCAGGACCACACTGTCTTGATGACCACAGCTTTGTAGTACAACCTGAAATCTGGCATTGTGATGCCCCCAGCTATGGTTTTCTTTTTTAAAATTCCCCTGGCTATTCGGGGTCTTTTCTGAATCCACACAAATCTTAAAATAATTAGTTCCAACTCTCTGAAGAAAGTCCATGGTATTTTGATAGGGATCGCATTTAACGTGTAAATTTCCCTGGGTAACATTGACATTTTCACATTACTAATTTTCTAATCCATGAGCATGGAATATTTTCCCATATCTTTGTGTCTTCCTCAATTTCTTTCAGAAGTGTTCTGTAGATTTTTTAGGGTTAGATTTTTTACTTCTTTGGTTAGGTTTATTCCTTGGTGTCTTATGATTTTGGGTGCAATTGTAAATGGGATTGACTCCTTAATTTCTCTTTCTTCAGTCTCATTTTTAGTGTAGAGAATTGCCACTGATATAGGCATTGATTTTGTATCCTGCCACACTTTCGAATTGCTGTATGAGATCTAGCACTCTTGGGGCGGAATCTTTTGGGTTTTCTATGTACAGTATCATGTCATCTGTGACGAAGGAGATTTTGACTACCTCGGTGCCAGTTTGATTGCCTTTTATTTCCTTTTCTTGTCCAATTGCTGAGGCTAGGACTTCTAGTACTATGTTGAATAGCAGTGGTGAGAGTGGACATCCCTGTCTTGTTCCTGATCTTAGGGGAAAGGCTCCCAGTGCTTCCCCATTGAGAATGATATTTGCTGTGGGCTTTTTGTAGATGGCTTTTAAGATGTCGAGGAATGTTCCCTCTATCCCTACACTCTGAAGAGTTTTGATCAGGAATGGATGCTGTATTTTGTCAAATGCTTTCTCTGCATCTAATGAGAGGATCCTATGGTTCTTGTTTTTTCTCTTGCTGATTTGATGCATCACATTTATTGTTTTACCAGTGTTGAATTAGCCTTGCCTCCCAGGGATAAATCCTACTTGGTCTTGGTAAATAATCTTCTTAACGTATTGTTGTATCCTATTGGCTAGTATCTTGTTGAGAATTTTAGCATCCATGTTTCAGGGATATTTGTCTATAATTCTCCTTTTTGGTGGGGTCTTTGTCTGGTTTTGGAATTAAGGTGATGCTGGCATCATAGAACGAGTTTGGAAGTACTCCATCTCTTTCTATCTTTCTGAACAGCTTTATTAGAATAGGTGTGTTTTCTTCTTTAAACGTTTGAGAGAATTCCCCTGGGAAGCCATCTGGCCCTGAACCTTTTTGTCTTGGAAGGTTTTTAATGACTACTTCAATTTCCTCCCTGGTTATTGGCTTGTTCTGGTTTTCTATTTCTTCCAATTCCAGTTTTGGTAGTTTCTGGCTTTCCAGAAATGCATCCATTTCTTCTAGATTGCCTAATTTATTGGCATATAGCTGTTCATAATATGTTTTTAAAACGGTGTGTTTTTCCTTGGTGTTGGTAGTGTTAACTCCTTTCTCATTCATGATTTTATTAATTTGAGTCTTCTCTCTCTTCTTTTTAATAAGGCTGGCTAATGGTTTATCTATGTTATTAATTCTTTCAAAGTACCAACTCCTGTTTTTGTTGATCTGTTCCACAGTTATTCTGGTCTCTATATCATTGATTTCTGCTCAAATCTTTATTAACTCTCTACTTCTGCTGGGTGTAGGATCTATTTGTTTTTGTTTTTTCTTCCGCTCCTGTAGGTGCAAGGTTCTCTTTTGTATTTGAGCTCCAGTCCCTGTTCCCTGACGACCCTCCCAGTTACAGGGTGACACAAGGTGGAACAACAAGAGTGCAGTGGCTAGCTCCCCAGCCCTGGAGTCAGCTCTCACAGTAACCACCACAGTCTCCCAGTCTTCACTGGGCTGGATGATCCAGGGGAGGAGGGCACTGACCTAAATAGCTCATGATAGGCCAGTGGCATGAGCCTCCTTGCTGTCCTGTGCCCTTCCGACCTCTGCCTGTCCCAGGGGGAACGCAGGATCCTGGGCTGTGTCCCTCAGTGCCCTGGGATCTGGGGCCTGTTCTACTGGAATCCCGGTCCCGGGGTGTGCAGCTCCCTCCATCCGGAGCCACTGCCTGAGCTGCACCCAGGTTCCTGCCAGGCAGGTGCACCAGCCCTTACTGCACTTGGCCCAAGGTGTTTGGACATTCTCCCCCAGGGCACCCCTCTTCTCTTAGTGACTCTCAGAACTTGGAGTCTCCACTGCCCTCCTGGGATCCTGCCCCTATTCTCTGCGAGCACCTGGCCTTCCCTGAAGATTGTTAAAGTTCCTTGCTCTCTGGGACTGGGCTTTTCTGTCCTGGAGGCTTTCCCCGCCCAGCCTTAGCCCGGCTCCTCACAGGACCCCTCCCCCACTGGATTGATTGATTGATTGATTGATTGATTTTTCATCTTCCTACCTTGTTAGAAGCACGAACTCTTCTCTCTGTAGCGTTCCAGCTGTTCTCTCTTTAAATCTCAGGCCGAATTCGTTTGTTTTCAGGATGATTTGAAATTTATCTAGGTAAGTTGATGGAGACAGGTGACTTTGGGACCCTACTTTTCCACCATCTTGCCCCGCTGGATCATGTTTATTCAAACACTGAATTCAAATAATTATATTTACCCCTTTTCTCCTGGATAATAAATAGGGACACAACTAGTTTGTTAGATCACATCTCTCTTCACCCAATAGCTTTTAAAGGTTTCCTAGCTCAATGTCTTAGCATAGTAAGTGTGGGCATTATCTTGGAAATCAAATATGTCCCATAAATGGAAGTTCTCAGGAAATATCTTCCTAAGAAATCTAATAAATCAACAATTATGAACAATTGCCTGGTATGGAAAATTTAAGAATAACAATCCCCAAGCATGACTGTTTCTTATGAATAGCTTTATGAAGGATTTTCTAAATTATACAAACAATTAATTAACTAAAATTTCATACAGTTTCTAGAAGCCAACCATGATGTTGACAGAGAGTTAGTATTTTGACAATAATGAATTGTTCCAATTTTCTGCCCAATTATTCTTACCACTATTTTTTATTTAATTCCTCCTGTAGTATGTAAGCAAAAGTCTGACAAATGCTCTAGGCAGACAAATTAAGTTCAAAATCTCTGATTCTTGGTGATTTATGGGCATTTCAAAGAGGATCATGTACTTTAAAGCCATTTGGGTGGTAGAACACGGGAAAAGTGCATGGAGATGGCTCATCTATGGCTATAAGCCAAATGAGATATCACACTTATTTTAATTTTTCTTTATAATATAATATTGTGTAAATGTATGGTATACATAATTTGATGCACTCATATATTGTCATCTAATTGTCATTGCAGTGATAATTAGCACCCCTATTATATTATTATCATTTCTTTTCAGTGGTTGAATTAATTAAGTTCTCATCTCAGTAAGTTTGGTGATTTGTATATTATATTGTTGCCTATATTTACTATACTCTGTATTAGATCTCTAGGGCTTATTTATTACCTGTATCATGCCTATACCCTTAAATAATATCTGTTATTTCCTCCAACCCTATCCATTATTAACCAGCAATTTACTCTCACTCTATGTTTTGCTGGTTGAGATTCCACATATATGACATTATATACTACTTGTTTTTCTCTGTATGATATCTCCACATAAAATGTACAGGTCCATTCATATTGTTGCAAATAACAGGGTGTCCTTTTTATGGCTGAATAATATTCCACTGTATATATACAATATGCAGTAGATGCAAAGTCATTTTAGGTTATGATGTTCTTTAAAATTTTTATTTATTTATTCATGGGAGACACAGAGAGAAGCAGAGACACAGGCAGAGGAAGAAGCAGGCTCTCTAGCCTGATGTGGGACTTGATTCCAGGACACAGGATCTCAACCTGAGCTGAAGGCAGATGTTCAACCACTGAGCCACCCAGGTGTCCCTCTTACAATTTTTATTTGAATTTTCCTAATGACTAATGATTTTGAACACATTTGAATGTATTTATTGATCATATATGTATATCGTCAAAGAAATGAATATTTATGTCTTTTGAACATTTATTGTGTTTTTTAATTTTTTCATGACTTATTTGTATAACTTGGATATTAAAACCTTATCAGACATAATTTACAAGTATTTTTTCAGTTCTATATGTTGTCTTTGCACTTTCCTGACAATGACTTCTCATACACAAAGCTTTTAATTTTGATGTAGTTCAATTTATCATTACTTTCTTTTGCTGCTTGTATATTTGGTGTTATATCTAGCAATCACTGTCAAATATCAAGTCACAAAGTATTATTACCATTTATTCTTCTAAGAGTTTTATAATAGCAACTCTTATGTTTATGTATTTGGTCTGTTTGGATTAATTATTATATATACTGAGGTAGGAGTCCAACTTCATTTTCCTGCATATGGAAGTTCATTTATCCAAATATCATCTGTAAAAGAAATTTCATTTTTCCCATTGAGTGGAAATGGCATTCTTCTCAGAAATCTATTTTCCATAGATGTGTTTATTTCTGATCTGTCATTCTATATCAATGGTATATGTCTACTCTTATGTCAGTCTTATATTGTTTTGAAATCAAGAATATGAGTCCTTCAACATTTTCTTCTTTTTCAAGAAAGTTTGGATCTTTAAAGCATCTAATAATTCTATGTAATAGGGTAGCCCCAGGGGCCCAGTGGTTTAGCACTGCCTTCAGCCCTGGGGTGTGATCCTGGAGTCTCAGGATTGAGTCCCATGTCAGGCTCCCTGCATGGAGACTGCTTCTCCTTCTCTGCCTCTCTCTCTCTCTCTCTCTCTCTCTCTCTCTCTCTCTCTCTTTCTCTGTCTCTCTCTCTCTCTCATGAATAAATAAATAAAATCTTGAAAAAAAAGAATTCTAGGTAATTGAAAATCAGCTTTCCATTTCAGAAAAAAAGACATTGACTTTGCAGATTATGTAGTATTGAAATGTTGACTGAATTGTTTGTATATGAAGCACAATATATCTTTTAAATTATTCAGAATTTATTTCTTAATTTTTTTCAGCAATTGTTGGGAGCGGTCCCACGGTGTGAGGCAAGGTTCCAAGTTGAGCCAAAGCTCCTTGTTGTCCCTAGCCAACCCGCAGTCCTGCGGTGCGAGGCAGGGTTCCAAGTTGAGCCAAAGCTCCCTGTCGTCCCTGGCCAACCCGCAGTCCTGCGGTGGGAGGCAGGGTTCCAGGTTGAGCAAAGGCTCCTTGTCATACCTGGCCAACCTGCTGGGATGCACCTAGCTCTTCCCCCTTATGGAAGTAAAAGTACATATTTGCTTCTCCTTTAAAATGTTATCGAGACAAGTTCCCATAAAGTAAGCAAGGAGGTGGCCTGACACATGACCACCTTGGCAGACATTACTTAATAAACAAACCTCACTGTTTAGTCTAAATGTGGCATTCATGCTCTATTGCTTAAACAAATAACAGGTGTTAGTTTTAAAAACAATGTATGTTTGTGCGCGAGATGTACTTCTCCTTAAAGAAATAAGCTGCCTGCTTACAGAGGCTATATAAACTCTACATGCAAAAATAAAGCTTGTGCATTGTAGCCATCAGCTGCATGGAACCTCCTATCCCATGAACTTTTAGTCTCTTGTTTATTTCTCATCCCCTTGCCCTCGGTCCCTGAATCCGGACCTTCTCGCCCCGGCTGCAACAAGCAATATGATATTGTACTCCATGTACACAACTTACATGCTTTGATTATTTTTTCCTAGGTGTTTAATGATTTTTTGATATTTTGTAAATACAAATGTATTTTGAGAGGTTCATATGAATTCTAGGAACTAGTAAAATAAAATGCACACACCTATAAGAATATTCCTAGCCTTAGTGTATTGACTATCGTGAGCCTCCTTCCACCTTTATTTATTTATTTTTTATCCTTCCACCTTTAGCCAGTATTGCATTAATCCTAGGGATCAGCCTATGGTAAGAATCTTTACATTTTCTCCAGTTTTTTATGAACATGTCATGCCCTGAACATACATATGACTTTCTATAGTGTCCTGTACACAAGGTTATGTTCAAATGTCCACAATGTCAAATGAATCTTCAAAATTCTTCTCTTCTGAATTTTGGAAGTAAATTCTATGTTGACTAGTTGAATTTTCCTATCCTTAGTATGTTTTTTTAAATATTTTAATTATTTATCCATGAGAGACACAGAGACAGAGGGAGGCAAAGACACAGGCAGAGGGAGAAGCAGGCTCCATGCAGGGAGCCCGACGTGGGACTTGATCCCAGGTCTCCAGGATCATGCCCTGAGCTGAAGGCAGCGCTAAACCGCTGAGCCACCTGGGCTGCCCTCCTTTTGTGTTTTAATGCTCTTTACTGTAACATTTAGGAATAATGTCTGCAAATCTTCCAGTCTATGTTCCAAGTTAAGCAAGCCAGATAAGGACCCTTCATCAGACTTTTAGGTAATTTTCAGACTATATAAATAGACACATACAAAATAATATGTGAATTGAATCATGACCAACTGAAATATATGCAGGTAATATGAAGATAGTTTAACATTTGAAAACAAAACAACAAAGAAACACATCTATGCCAAGGATTTGTACATAACAATGCAAAGCAGTTTTTATTCTTTTTAAAAGCAGTTTCATTCTTATCAAAATAGGAATGAAAATAAACAAACAAATCTACAATGAGTAAATGGATGATTAAATTTAGTATATTTATTCAAAGGAATACAACTCAGCACTAAAAAGTGATAGGCTTACAAGGAACACAGCATTAAGGGGGCACCTGGGTGGCTCAGTCGATTGAGTGTCCAATTCTTGATTTTGACTCAGGCCATGATATTGTGAGTCATGATATCCAGCCCTGTTGGGGCTCCATGTTCAGCAAAGAAGATTCTCTCCCTCTTCCCCTCCTTTCCACTTACTTCCTCTCTCTCAGTTAAATAAATAAATCTTTAAAATAACACACAGCATCATGAATTGAATCTCTAATTTATAATGGTGGATGAAATAAGCCCAACACCAGAAGTATATGCTTTATGACTGTGCATATGTGAACATCTAGTAAAGGAAAGCTAAGCCATAGTAGTGAACAGTGATTGCTTGACTCTAAAGGGAGAAATTAATTGAGTGCATTAGGCTTGAGAAAATTTTGAGTGATTAAGAAGACTGTATTTCTTGATTGTGGTTGTAGCTACACATGTATATACATTTGCCAAAATATATTGAACTTTACACTTATAACAGGTGTATTTTATCATATGTCAACTGTAACTCCACAATTTTATTTTTAAAAGATATCTCCTGTTGCCTTTTGGGGAATTATTCTTAGTGAGAACAGGACTAACACCCTGGTGCATTACTTGGCATCCTTACATAATTAGCAATGCTCATGTCCATCTAGATACATGCCATCAGCATCCCATGTCACTGCAGATGAACACCTCTGCATATTTTCAAGTATCCCTTGGTGATTTCCACTTACATAGTGATAAGCATTTGTTTAAAGTTCCATTCTTTAATAAATAAATGAATGTTTGGCTTACTTGGCATTTATGCACAAGATGTGAGTTTTTATTTTATGTATGGCATAACCAGTGTTCATAAAACAATTTACTGAACAAAACATACTTTTCCTTGAATTATTTGAACAAGCTCAAACTCATATTGTAAATTCCTTTATTATAAATACACATATATGGATATCATCCATATTTATTTTATTTGATTTTCTATATTATCATTTTCTTATCTTCCAATACCAAAGTTTGTCATATTTTCATACTTTCTGCACATATTCACTATGCTCCTGTACCTAAAACCTTTGTGAAATGCTTAAACCTTGGAATCTACATAGTGGGTAGCAATGTGTTCTTACACACTTGGTCAGTGCTTTCTTAATTATTTTTTTATAAATGATACCAATCCAGGGTTTTGTCTTATTAGTTTTGTATTCTGTTATTTTGAAAGAAGATTTTTCAATGCTGATCTTGTATGCATTTTGCAGCTAGGAAATAGTATTTTCTGGTCATGCCTCTGGTGGCTGAAATATTAAGAGGTTCAAGTCCATACTCATAAATGAAGGGTGAAAAAAAATTAAAAAAATAATAAAAAAAATAAATGAAGGGTGAATACCATGAGCAATAGCAGCTAATGAAGCCGCTTAGGAGACTATTCCTTCAGTTTCTTTTTTTTTTCTTTTTTTATTCCTTCTGATTCTAATATTTCTCATAGTTGCTTTGTTCTTCCTTTGGCCCCAAGGGGAGAGTACTTTGACCCTCTCCAAAGGAGAGTCCTCAGGGAATCTACATGAATGCCCTAAGGTAAAGGCAAATTTCCAAGACTCAATACTCATAAAATTCTAATACTTCTCGCACGGGCAATTTCAGAACGTGCTGTTTCCTGCATACTGGCAATTAGGTATAAGAAAATAGAGGGAAAATACACACACACACACACACACACACACACACACAAGGAATTTGGTGTTTATTTGTAGCATAGATGGTGTAAAACAGCCAATAAAATAGCAGGGTGGAGAGTACTTAGCTTACTTCCCTTGTAACAAATTGAATATAGAGTGCTGTAACATATACCTTGGTGATAAGAAATATTTAAAGAGCATGTAACCAATAAAATTCCACTCCTGAAAAATAATCAAACAGAATAAATTCTGTGAGTACATCTGGGGGATATAATCTGCACTGTTTTTCACTTGCCTAGAGAGTAGTGGTGGTATTTAACAAAATACTTTTATAATCTGGGATATTTCTGCAATCTGGGGAAATATTCCTTCTCATAATTTTATTTGGCATGTAGGATAGGCAGCCATGGCCTATAAATTAAAACAACTATAAATAAATTTTAATAATATATGAATTAGTTTTTAAATTTAATGAATTTTAAAATATATAGTTTTATAAATAATGTAAATAAATTATGCATAGATTTATAGGTATGCAAAGTATAAAATGAATATATAAAATTATAAATTTAAAAATATATATGTTCATTTTCATATTTAAATATTATTTTATTTTTATAAATGTGCTAAATGATTTAAAATTGATTTTTAATCACCCAATTCCCTCCTATGGTTATATATAACTTGTCTAAGCCTTTTTCTAAAATGATTTATTTATTTGTTCATTTGAGAGTAAATACTGCAGGAACAGAGGGGAGGGGCAGAGGGAGAGAGAGAAGCAGAGTCCCTCTCTCAGGAGAGCCCAACACAGGGTTGGTTTCAGGACCCTGAAACCATGATGAGAACCAAAGGCAGATGCCCAATTAACTGGGCCACACAGGCACCCCGTATATAACCCTATTTTTACAAAAGACAGAATTGAATAAGTATGATGTCTTTTATTTTTTTTATTTTTTATTTTTATTTATTTATGATAGTCACAGAGAGAGAAAGAGAGAGAGGCAGAGACATAGGCAGAGGGAGAAGCAGACTCCATGCACCGGGAGCCCGACGTGGGATTCGATCCCGGGTCTCCAGGATCGCGCCCTGGGCCAAAGGCAGGCGCCAAACCGCTGCGCCTCCCAGGGATCCCGTATGATGTCTTTTAGAAGGAGAAATTTTTTTCTTTGTGATAATTCTTTTTTCATGGCTCTAGTGATATACTTTCCAAATTCTTATTTTTCTTGTTATATTAATACTAGGAGAAAAATTTCCATACAATATTTATCTGATAATAGGAAAAATATATACTTCGGTCTCTTGGTCTTACATGTGTTACATAAATGTTAATATTTTTCTAATGAAAATAAAAAATCAAACTCAAGAAAAATATTTTAAAAAATTACTCCCAATTTTTTCTCTAATCATTTTCTTATATTATAAATTCTAGGTTATTTTTTTGTGTTTTGGCAGAACATTTTTGGCAGAAACATTTTGGCAGAAACATTTAACATAACTATAACTATAAATACCATATTGTACGTTTAAAATTGGTAAGTGGTTATATTAAATGTTCTTTCACAGTAATGATACTATGGAAACAAACTCTATGTTCATTGAGAATAATGGATTTTTGACTTAAAATTATTTTCTTTACTGTCCCTAACTAATGTAGGAAAATTGGTGAGTGTAATGACTAAAAATAAAAAAATAAGAAAATTAAAGGAATATTTATGAAAAAATTATCTCCATATAGATGTTGACTCCTACTGTCTATTTTCTGGAGATAGAATTTACTCATGTACCCATCTCCAACCTAACCCTAATTGGTGGTGTATAATATGGGTAATAAAGTTAATACTGCAGGCAACCATTTATCTTCATAAGACAACAAGTATGTCTAGGAGCTTCATTATAAGAGCTCCATCCTATCCACTAGCCCCTGATAAAAATGTTATTGATCTTTCTCCATCATCTGATGAATAGTATGTGAAATACTCAGTTATGGAACAATGCTATGTTCTTCCAAGAGCCACATTTTATTTTTTTTTAATTTTTATCTATTTATGATAGTCACACAGACAGAGAGAGAGAGAGAGGCAGAGACACAGGCAGAGAGAGAAGCAGGCTCCATGCACCAGGAGCCCGACGTGGGACTCGATCCCGGGTCTCCAGGATCGCGCCCTGGGCCAAAGGCAGGAGCCAAACCGCTGCGCCACCCAGGGATCCCCAATAGCCACATTTTATATATTAGTTTGGACTGTGGACTTTTAAAACAACTTCCCTGGATAGAATCTGTCCCACCACTTAAAGTGATGTAACAGTGACAAAATGATTTCTCAACTCAGTTTCTTTATTAGAGAAGTGGATTATTATACTATTTATTTTGGAGAATTATTCTGCAAACCAAATAAGCTAACTCATGGAAAATATTTATAAAGACACCAACTAAGGTTACTGCCAGCCACTAACTTTTTAAATTATTATTAGTCTATTATCATGAAATAAATATTCCATTTTTGCTTATCCAGACACTCTGCGCTTTGCTGGTTTTTTCTAAATCAGAGACGATGAGCTATGGATATAACAAACCAAACAAGAGTGACAGAGTTCATTTTTCTTGGGTTTCCTGGTGTTCTACATCTGCGGATCACCTTGTTTGTGATATTTCTTATTGTATATCTGCTCTCCCTCATGGGAAACACCCTCATTATTTTTCTTGTTCTCATGGATATCACACTCCAAACGCCCATGTACATTTTCTTAGGAAATTTGTCATTCCTGGAGATCTGGTACACCACAGCCACGGTGCCTAAATTGCTGGACACCTGCCTCTCACAGGTTGTTACCATCTCTGTTTCTGGTTGTATCACCCAGTACTACTTCTTTTTCTCTATGGGAGCTACAGAGTGCATCCTGCTGGCGGTGATGGCCTATGATCGGTACCTGGCCATCTGCAGTCCTCTCCATTATTCACTCCTCATGAGTATTCGTATGTGCCTGCAGTTTTCAGCTGGATCTTGGATTGGGGGCTTCATTGCCCCTCTCCCACCTACCATACTCATTTCTCATCTAAATTTCTGTGGCCCCCAGAAGATTAACCATTTCTTTTGTGACTCAGACCCCATTTTCAAACTCTCTTGCTCAGATACATTTTTGGTGGAGACTTTGGGTTACACATGTACCTCTGTCGTGATTCTAAGTTCTTTCCTTCTCACTATGTCCTCTTATGGCTACATAGTGGTCACAATAATCAAGCTGTCTTCCCAAAAGGCACAAAAAAAAACTTTCTCCACCTGTGCCTCCCACCTCACTGTGGTCTCTATCTATTATGGCACCATTATCTTTGCCTATGTTCACCCTCCAGCGAAGCACAACTTCACCATTGGTAAAGTGATCTCAGTGTTTTACTGTGTGGTTACCCCTTTGGTAAACCCTCTCATATATACACTGAGAAACAAAGATGTGAAGACAGCTTTCAGAAAAGTTCTAGCAAGAAAGATATTGCTTTTGACCACAAACATGCAAAGGATTTGAGAGACACTCTAAAATAATCAATTTATAATGGATTCCTAAACCAAATTTCAAAAGGTAAGTATTGAAAATTATATTATAAAATTGATATTACTTAATATGGACATTTTGGGTTGAATTATACCAAAATAGATATAGTATAATTGGTACAATTAAGAGTGTCTTAGTGCAATGCCACAATGATAAACTTAACTCAATCTTTCTGTTTAGCATATTCTGAGCCAGTCACAACTGAAGAAATATTTCCATATCCCATTAATGGTAGTAATCATTCCAATATCAATTCAATGGAATAATTTATATCTAAGTACTCTATTTATCACTTCATTGATCCCAAAGCTATAACTGGATTTCTTTCTTTTCTTCCATTCTTTTTATTGATTATTTTATTTAACTTTTAGTTTAATTAATTTAATTCATTGAAAAGGCAACTAGAAGCTGAGGTGATTTTGTGTATTTCCTAAAAGAAAAAGTGTGTAACTTAATCCAACTTCAATTTAAAAAAGAAGTTTGTCGACTCCATTCATTTACTTTAAAAAAAAATTTATTGGAGTTCAATTTGCCAACATTTAGCATAACACTCAGTGCTCATCTCGCCAAGTGCCCACCTCAGTGCCCATCACCCAGTCACCTGAACCCCCAGCCCACCTCCCCTTCCATTACCCTTTTTTCATTTCCCAGAGTTAGGTGTCTCTCATGTTCTGTCATCCTCACTGACATTTTCACTCATTTTCTCTCCCTTCCCTTTATTCCCTTTGACTAATTATTATATTCCCCAAATGAATGAGACCATATAATGTTTCTCCTTCTCTGGTTGACTTATTTCACTCAGCATAATACCCTCCAGGTCCCTCCATGTCGAAGCAAATAGTGGGTATTTGTAATTTCTAATGGCTGAGTAATATTCCATTGTATACATAGAACATAGCTTCTTTATTCATCATCTTTCGATGGACACTGAGGCTCCTCCACAGTTTGGTTATTGTGGACATTGCTGCTATAAACATCGGGGTGCAGGTGTCCCGGCGTTTCACTGCATCTGTATCTTTGTGATAAATCCCTAGCAGTGCAATTGCTGGGTCGTAGAGCAGTTCTATTTTTAACTCTTTGAGGAACCTCCACACACTTTTCCAGAGTGGCTGCACAGGTTCACATTCCCACCAACAGTGAAAGCGGGTTCCCCTTTCTCCACAACCTCCCCAACATTTGTTGTTTCCAGCCTTGATAATTTTCCTCATTCTCACTGGTGTGAGGTGGTATCTCATTGTGGTTTTGATTTGTATTTCCCTGATGGCCAGTGATGAGGAGCATTCTCTCATGTGATTGTTGTCCATGTTTGTGTCTTCTTTGGTGAAATTTCTGTTCATGTCTTTTGCCCATTTCATGATTGTATTGTTTCTTTGCTGTTGAGTTTAATAAGTTCTTTCTAGATCTTGGAAACTAGCCCTTTATCTGATATGTTATTTGCAAATATCTTCTCCCATTCTGTAGGTTGACTTTGAGTTTTGTTGACTGTTTCTTTTGCTGTGCAAAAGCTTCTTATCTTGATGAAGTCCCAATAGTTCATTTTTGCTTTTCTTTCTTTTGCCTTTGTGGATGTATCTTGCAAGAAGTTACTGTGGCGAGTTCAAAAAGGGTGTTGCCTGTGTTCTCCTCTAGGATTTTGATGGAGTCTTGTCTCACATTTAGATCTTTCATCCATTTTGAGTTTATCTTTGTGTATGGTGTAAGAGAGTGGTCTAGTTTCATTCTTCTGCATGTGGATGTCCAATTTACCCAGCACCGTTTATTGAAGAGACTGTGTTTTTTTCCAGTGGATAGTCTTTCCTGCTTTGTTGAATATTAGTTGACCATAAAGTTATGGGTTCACTTCTGGAATCTCTATTATGTTCCATAGATCTATGTGTCTGTTTTTCCATTCACTTACGTTTATCATAATGTATTATTTTTATAAATTCTTAAAGCTTATTTTCAGAAACTACAATAACTGTGATTTCACTGGAAAAGAGAAAATTTGGTTACAATAATAAACACCACATTTCCAGAAGTTAACTCTGATTAAAGCAGATTTTCATGGAGTCTCAGAATCAATGTTGTTGGATAATAAATCCTGAGAGAATAAAACAAAATGCAAATGTGAGTCAGTGTACCATTATCCCTAACAAGAAAGTATAAAAATGGAAGTGACAAATATTTTATTTTGATTTGAAGAAGAGAATTTCAAGAAATTGCACAGAATGTAAATGAAACAAGAAATATTTTGTACAGAGGATATTTACCCACAATTTCTTTGCTAAATCTTGACAATACATTTACAGAAATCTGTGTTTTACCAGATGAGATTATAATGTATGCAAAGGTAACTTTTATAAGCATTTGAGCACTCTCTTCATTTAAGAAAGTGAAAATCTTTTCTGTGTGGCTGTAGATTTTCTTGTGTTATAGATTTGCTACAATAAATGATTCTTTAAAATTTTGAATATTAAGTTTCTAACTACGTGTCCTTTTGAAATATTGTTGTTTTAATTTCCATGTAAAGAATCTTTATGCCTCACTGATTTTTTTCTTGTAAAACTATGAAGTTTAAATGAGAACAAACAAAACAAAACTAAACTAAACTTTATTTCATTACCCTTAAGGAAACACACACACACACACACACACACATCTCATGTAGTGGTCCCTTATTATTATTATTATTTTTTAAAGGTTTGACTTATTTATTCATTGGAGACACAGAGAGAGAGGCAGAGACACAGGAAGAGGGAGTAGCTGGATCCCTACAGGGAGCCCAATATGGGGCTCGATCCCAGGACCCTGGGATCAAGCCCTGAACAAAAGGCAGATGTTCAACCACTGAGCCACCTAGGTGCCCCAGTCCCTTATTATTTAAGTCAGAAAGCCTCACACTTTAGAAATTATATTTTTGTCCCCTACTCCATCATTATTTTTTAACTAGTCCATCACCAGTTCTTATTTTTACAAGAAAATTCTCCATTAATATATCAAAGTATTTTCATTTCCACATATGCCACACATTTAGCACTACATTTACTCTGGAATATTCTCTTCATGTGTCTCAATCTTTCTTACAAGACTTTTTCCACTATGACTTGCTTATCAAACCAGAAGGGACATTTTACAATGTCAGCTGAAGGGAAAGAAGAGACCACATCAAAGAAGGTAGCAAGTACATAGACATGACTTAGAGAAGAAATGGATCTTGGATGATGCAGAGGGGAGGGAGCTATGGTCACAGATAATGGTGAAAGGAGAGAGGATCACACAGGGGAACACACAAGGAGAAAGTTTCCCTGAAACTATTGGCTTGGAAAAGAAGGGTAGATTTTCATGAGTTCTTGCAAGCAGTAGGGTTTTAAAGCAGAGTTTTAAGGTCAGTGGGCTTGGATGGGATAGAGCCTGGAAGGCAAAACAGGAGATAGGACAGGAAAACAACCAAGGGCAGAGAGCCTGGGAACAGCAAAGTGAAGAAAGACATGGTGTAGGTGGGTGATTGCTCTTTTCCGAGTGTACCCTAAGAGGCAGCATTCACAGAATACCTCTCCATGAACATAGGAGCTGCTTGGTGCCATTACTTTCTCCCAGCACTAAGATGAACACAAAGCCAATGTGGGAAGTAACACATCACAAACATTGGCTGCCTAACTTGTTTGTAGCAAGCATCATAACTCTATGCTCTTGTGGAGCTCCTCTCAGTCAAGATTGGCATAGATTCAAAGACATGGGACCCCACCCCTGAAAGCCAGTATAAATCTCAGCCTATACCATGTGTCCAGATAAGAGAGTTCTGCAGGGCCTTACTTCTGGAGGAGTTGGTGTCAGGTTTCATTTCACAAACATTCCAGAGCACACCTAGTTAAAACATCACATTCAGGCCATGTACAAAACTATGCCACAGCAGGCAAGAAGAGCCTCTGCAGATCACTGGCTTGAGGAATAAAGCATCCAGAATACAACAGGCAGAGCACATAGCACATCCTGGAGACAATCCCTGAAGCACCAGACTGTGGACACTACATGAAGTTTTTCTCATGAGGTCATTACATTAAGAGAAGGAAACATAACTGGCTTTTCTAATACAGAAGAAGGCAGCTTTATAGAAAAAATTCTAGGATGTAGGAATTTATCCCAAATTATAGAACAAGGTAAGGCCACAGCTAGAGATCTAAGCTACATAGATGTAAGTAACATGCATGAGAGAGAATTTAATCATAAGGATACTCATTGGACTTGAAATATGATAGAAGACACCAATGGACCCTTAAAACCGAGACAAAAGTTTTTAAAATGAACTACTGGGACTTCGTCAAGATAAGTGCTTTTGCAAAGCAAAAGATACTGTCAACAAACTCAAAGACAACCTACAGAATGGGAGAAGATATTTTCCAATGACGTATCAGATAAAGGGCAAGTTTCCAAGATCCATAAAGAACTTATTAAACTCAACACCAAAGAAACAAACAATCCAATCATGAAATGGGCAAAAGACATGAACAGAAATTTCACAGACGAAGACACAGACATGGCCAACAAGCATGACGAAATGCTCTGCATCACTGGCCATCGGGGAAATACAAATCAAAACCACAATGAGATACCACCTCACACCAGTGAGAATGGGGAAAATCAAGAAGGCAGGAAACCACAAATGTTGGAGAGGATGTGGAGAAAGGGGAAGACTCTTGCACTGTTGGTGGGAATGTGAACTGGTGCAGCCACTCTGGAAAACTGTGTGGAGGTTCCTCAAAGAGTTAAAAATAGATCTGCCTTACCACCCAGCAATTGCACTGCTGGGGATTTACCCCAAAGATACAGATGCAATGAAACGCTGGACACCTGCACCCCGATGTTCATAGCAGCAATATCCACAATAGCCAAACTGTGGAAAGAGCCTCAGTGTCCATCAAAAGATGAATGGATAAAGAAACTGTGGTCTATGTATACAATAGAATCTTACTCAGCCATTAGAAATGACAAATACCCACCATTTGCTTCGACAAGGATGGAACTGGAGGGTACTATGCTGAGTGAAATAAGTCAGTCAGAGAAGGACGGACAAATATTATATGGTCTCATTCATTTGGGGCATATTAAAAATAGTGAAAGGGAATAAAGGGGAAAGGAGAAATAATGAGTCGAAATATCAGAAAGGGAGACAGAACATGAAAGACTCCTAATTCCAGGAAACGAACTAGGGGTGGTGGAAAGGGAGGTGGGGAGGGTGTGGGGGTGACTGGGTGACGGGCACTGAGGTGGTACTTGAAGGGATGAGCACCGGGTGTTATTCTATATGTTGGCAAATTAAACACCAATAAAAAATAAATTTATAAAAAAATAAATAAAATATAAAATAAAATAAAATAAAAAAAGAATCAATCAGAGATGAAGAATGCAATAAACAACATTAGAAACAGGCTTGATCCTCCACCCCAAGATTGTTAGAACTCATACAGCAATTTGGTAGTGTGGCAGGATACAAAATCAATGCCAGGAAATCAATGGCATTCCTATACACTAACAATGAGACTGAAGAAAGAGAAATTAAGGAGTCAATCCCATTTACAATTGCACCCAAAAGCATAAGATACCTAGGAATAAGCCTAACCAAAGAGGTAAAGGACCTATACCCTAAAAACTATAGAACATTTCTGAAACAAATTGAGGAAGACACAAAGAGATGGAAAAATATTCCATGATCATGGATTGGCAGAATTAATATTGTGAAAATGTCAATGTTACCCAGGGCAATTTACACGTTTAATGCAATCCCTATCAAAATACCATGGACTATCTTCAGAGACTTAGAACAAATTATGTTAAGGTTTGTGTGGAATCAGAAAAGACCCCGAATAGCCAGGGGAATTTTAAAAAAGAAAACCATATCTGGGGGCATCACAATGCCAGATTTCAGGTTGTACTACAAAGCTGTGGTCATCAAGACAGTGTGGTACTGGCACAAAAACAGACACATAGATCAATGGAACAGAACAGAGAACCCAGAAGTGGACTCTGAAATTTATGGTCAACTAATATTCGATAAAGGAGGAAAGACTATCCACTGGAAGATGGACAGTCTCTTCAATAAATGGTGCTGGGAAAATTGGACATCCACATGCAGAAGAATGAAACTAGACCCCTCTCTTGCACCATACACAAAGATAAACTCAAAATGGATGAAAGATCTAAATGTGAGACAAGATTCCATCAAATTCCTAGAGGAGAACACAGGCAACACCCTTTTTAAACTGGGCCACAGTAACTTCTTGCAAGATACATCCATGAAAGCAAAAGAAACAAAAGCAAAAATGAACTATTGGGACTTCATCAAGATAAGAAGCTTTGGCACAGCAAAGGATACAGTCAACAAAACTCAAAGACAACCTACAGAATGGGAGAAGATATTTGCAAATAACATATCAGATAAAGGGCTAGTTTCCAAAATCTATAAAGAACTTATTAAACTCAACAGCAAAGACACAAACAATCCAATCATGAAATGGGCAAAACACATGAAGAGAAATCTCAGAGAGGAAGACATAGACATGGCCAACATGCACATGAGAAAATGCTCTGCATCACTTGCCATCAGGGAAATACAAATCAAAACCACAATGAGATACCACTTCACACCAGTGAGAATGGGGAAAATTAACAAGGCAGGAAACAACAAATGTTGGAGAGGATGCAGAGAAAATGGAACCCTCTTACACTGTTGGTGGGAATGTGAACTGGTGCAGCCACTCTGGAAAAGTGTGTGGAGGTTCCTCAAAGAGTTAAAAATAGACCTGCCCCAGGACCCAGCAATTCCACTGTTAGGGATTTACCCCAAAGATTCAGATGCAATGAAACGCCGGGACACCTGCACCCCGATGTTTCTAGCAGCCATGTCCACAATAGCGAAACTGTGGAAGGAGCCTCGGTGTCCATCGAAAGATGACTGGATAAAGAAGATGTGGTTTATGTATACAATGGAATAATACTCAGCCATTAGAAACGACAAATACCCACCATTTGCTTCAACGTGGATGGAACTGGAGGGTATTATGCTGAGTGAAGTAAGTCAATCGGAGAAGGACAAACAGTGTATGTTCTCATTCATTTGGGGAATATGAATAATAGTGAAAGGGAATATAAGGTAAGGGAGAAGAAATGTGTGGGAAATATCAGAAAGGGAGACAGAACATAAAGACTCCTAACTCTGGGAAATGAACTAGGGGTGGTGGAAGGGGAGGAGGGCAGAGGGTGGGGGTGAGTGGGTGAGGGGCACTGAGGGGTACACTTGATGGGATGAGCACTGGGTGTTATTCTGTATGTTGGTAAATTGAACACCAATAAAAATTAATTTATAAAAAAATAAATTAAAAAAAATAAAAAAAATAAAACTGTGTTCTTGTTCTAAAAAAAAAAAAGAAGAAACAAGCTTGATGCAATGAAGATCAGCCTGAAAGAAGTGGAGAAACAGAGTATTAAAAGTCAAAATAATGGAAAATAATTAAGCTGTACAAAGCAGAGAAATAATTATGCAATATGAGAATAGACTAAGGGAACTCACCGACTCCATCAAATATAACATTAATTTTATCAAATTTCCAGAAGAAGAAGAGACAGTAAAGGAAACAGAAAAAAATATTTCAAGAAATAAAAGTAAAACTCTTTCTTAATCAGGGGAAGGAAACAGATATCAAGATGCAGGAGGCATAGACGACTTTCATCAAAAACAACAAAAGCAGGCCAAAATCAAGAATATTACAATTAAATTTGCAAAATACAATGTTAGAAAATGCTTTAAAGCATAAAGACACAAGAAGTCCTTAACTTACAAGGGGAGAACCATAAGACAGGCTCAATATTTCTCAACAGAAACTTGGGAAGCCGGAGGGGTGTGGCATGATTTATACCAAGTACTGCTTGGGAAAATTCTGAAACCATGAATACTCTATCCAGGAAGGCTACCATTCAGAATATAAAGAAATTTCCCAGAAATAAAGAATTTCCCAGACAAACCAAAAATTAAGGAATTCATGACCACTAAACGAGCTCTGAAAGAAATACTAAAGAGGATACTTTGAGTGCAAAGGAGACCAGAAGAAACAAAGGCAATAGAGAAACAGAGAAAATCTCCAGAAACAAAATCAAAACAAGTACTAAAACGGCAATATGCGCATCTTTCACTAATTACTCTGAATACAAATAGACTAAATGCTAAATCAAAAGACAGAGGGTGTCAGAATGGATAAGGACCACAAATACGTGGAGGTTAAGGACCATCCTGCTAAAAGATGAAAGGGTCAACCAGGAAATTAAGGAAGAATTAAAAAGATTCATAGAAACTAATGAGAATAAGATACAACCGTTCAAAATCTTTGCGATGCAGCAAAAGCAGTCCTGAGGGGGAAATACATCGCAATACAAGCATCCATTCAAAAACTGGAAAGAACTCAAATACAAAAGCTAACCTTACACATAAAGGAGCTAGAGAAAAAACAGCAGATGGACCCTACGCCCAGCAGAAGAGAGTTAACTAAAATTCAAGCAGAACTCAACGAAATCGAGACCAGAAGAACTATGGAACAGATCAACACACCAGGAGTTGGTTCTTTGAAAGAATTAATAAGATAGATAAACCATTAGCCAGACTTATTAAAAATAAGAGAGAGAAGACTCAAATTAATAAAATGAAGAATAAGAAAGGAGAGATCACTACCACACCAAGGAAATACAAACGATTTTAAATACATATTATGAACAGCTCTACACCAATAAATTAGGCAATCAGGAAGAAATGGACGTATTCCTGGAAAGCCACAAACTGCCAAAACTGGAACAGGAGGAAATAGAAAACCTGAACAGGCCAATAACCAGGGAGGAAATTGAAGCAGTCATCAAAAACCTCCCAAAACACAAAAATCCAGGGCCAGATGGCTTCCCAGGGGAATTCTATCAAATGTTTAAAGAAGAAATCATACCTATTCTACTAAAGCTGTTTGGAAAGATAGAAAGAGATGGAATACTTCCAAACTCGTTCTATGAGGCCAGTATCACCTTAATTCCAAAACCAGACAAAGACCACACCAAAAAGGAGAATTACAGACCAATATCCCTGATGAACATGGATGCAAAGATTCTCAACAAGATACTAGCCAATAGGATACAGCAATACATTAAGAAAATTATTCATCATGACCAAGTAGGATTTATTCCCGGGATACAAGTCTGGTTCAACACTCGTAAAACAATCAGTGTGATTCATCATATCAGCAAGAGAAAAACCAAGAACCATATGATCCTCTCATTAGATGCAGAGAAAGCATTTGACAAAATACAGCATCCATTCCTGATCAAAACTCTTCAGAGTGTAGGGATAGAGGGAACTTTCCTCGACATCTTAAAAGCCATCTACGAAAAGCCCACAGCAAATATCATTCTCAATGGGGAAGCACTGGGAGCCTTTCCCCTAAGATCAGGAACAAGACAGGGATGTCCACTCTCACCACTGCTATTCAACAAAGTATTGGAAGTACTAGCCTCAGCAATCAGACATCAAAAAGACATTAAAGGCATTCAAATTGGTGAAGAAGAAGTCAAACTCTCCCTCTTTGCAGATGACATGATACTCTACATAGAAAACCCAAAAGCCTCCACCAAGAGTGCTGGAACTCATACAGCAATTTGGTAGCGTGGCAGGATACAAAATCAATGCCCAGAAATCAATGGCATTTCTATACACTAACAATGAGACTGAAGAAAGAGAAATCAAGGAGTCAATCCCATTTACAATTGCACCCAAAAGCATAAGATACCTAGGAATAAACCTAAGCAAAGAGGTAAAGGATCTATACCCTAAAAACTATAGAACACTTCTGAAAGAAATTGAGGAAGACACAAAGAGATGGAAAAATATTCCATGCTCATGGATTGGCAGAATTAATATTGTGAAAATGTCAATGTTACCCAGGGCAATTTACTCATTTAATGCAATCCCTATCAAAATACCATGGACTTTCTTCAGAGAGTTGGAACAAATTATGTTAAGATTTGTGTGGAATCAGAAAAGACCCCGAATAGCCAGGGGAATTTTAAAAAAGAAAACCATAGCTGGGGGCATCACAATGCCAGATTTCAGGTTGTACTACAAAGCTGTGGTCATCAAGACAGTGTGGTCCTGGCACAAAAACAGACACATAGATCAATGGAACAGAATAGAGAACCCAGAAGTGGACCCTGAACTTTATGATCAACTAATACTCGACAAAGCAGGAAAGACTATCCACTGGAAACAAGACAGCCTCTCCAATAAATGGTGCTGGGAATATTTGGCATCCACATTCAGAAGAATGAAACTGGACCATTCTCTTACACCATACACAAAGATAAACTCAAAAAAGATGAAAAATCTAAATATGAGTCAAGATTCCATCAAAATCCTAGAGGAGAACACAGGCAACACCCTTCTTGAACTCGGCCACAGCAAGTTCTTGCAAGATACATCCATGAAAGCAAGAGGAACAAGAGCAATAATGAACAGTTGGGACTTTATCAAGATAAACAGCTTTTGCACAGCAAAAGAAACAGTCAACAAAACTAAAAAAACCTACTGAATGGGAGAATATTTGCAAATGACCTATCAGATAAAGGGCTAGGTTCCAAGATCTTTAAAGAACTTATTAAACTCAACAGCAAAGAAGCAATCCAAAAATGAAATGGATAAAAGACATGAACAGAAATCTTCCAGAATATATAGACATGGCCAACAAGCCCATGAGAAAATGCTCTGCATCACTTGCCATCAGGGAAATACAAATCAAAACCACAATGAGATACCACCTCACACCAGTGAGAATGGGGAAAATTAACAAGGCAGGAAACAACAAATGTTGGAGAGGATGTGGAGAAAAGGGAACCCTCCTGCACTATTGGTGGGAATGGGAACTGGTGCAGCCACTCTGGAAAACTGTGTGGAGGTTCCTCAAAGAGTTAAAAATAGACCTGCCCTACGACCCAGGAATTTCACTGCTGGGAATTTACCCCAAAGATACAGATGCTGTGAAACGCCGAGACACCAGCACCCCAAGGTTTATAGCAGCAATGTCCACAATAGCCAAACTGTAGAAGGAGCCTCAGTGTCCTTCAAAAGATGAATGGATAAAGAAGGTGTGGTCTATGTATACAATGGAATATTACTCAGCCATTAGAAATGACAAATACCCACTATTTGCTTTGGCGAGGATGGAACTGGATTGTATTATGCTGAGTGTTATGAGTCAATCAGAGAAGGACAAACATCATATAGTCTAATTCATTTTGGGAATATAAATATTAGTGACAGGGAATAAAGGGGAAGGGAGAAAAAAGGAGTGGGAAATATCAGAGATGGGACAGAACTTGAGAGTCTCCTGACTCTGGGAAACAAACAAGTGGTTCTGTAAAGGGGTGTGGGCGGCGTTGGGGGTGACTGCGTGACAGGTACTGAGCAGGGCACTTGATGGGATGAGCAGTGGGTATTATGCTATATGTTGGCAAAATGAAGTCCAATAAAAAAAGAAGTATTTTCTCCCGTTAAAAATAATCCAAAATAACGCAACTAAAGCAGGCTTAAGAGGGAAGTATAATGCAATACAGGTCTACTTAAAGAAGTATGGAAAATGTTCAATAAATACCTAAACATGTAAAAGAGCTAGAGAAGAACACAAAATAAATACTAAAGCCAGTAGAAGGAAGAAAATACTAATAGAGTAGAAAAAGTTGATATAGGAACCACAAAAAATAGAATATGTCAATGAAACCAGGAGTTGGTTCTTTGAAAAAAAATAATAAAATTGATAAGCCTGTATCCAGACTTATCAAAGAGAAAAGATACAGAATCCCATTAAATAAAATCACAACTGAGAGAGTATAAGTAACCAACATCACAGAAATACACACAATTGTAAGAAAAGATTATGAAAAACTATGTGCCAACACATTACAGAAGCTGGAAGAAAAGTCTATATTTCTAAAAACATTATACCACCAAAACTGAAAGAAAAAGATATAGAAAACTTGAACACATTGATTAAAAGTAATTGAAGTAGTAATCATAAATCCACCAACTAAAATAGTTCAGGGCCAGAAGACTTCACAGGTGAGGTCTACCAAACATTTAAAGTACAGTTAACACCTTTTCTCCACAAACTATTCCAAAAATATAAAAGGAAGAAAAAGCTTCAAAATTTCAGTATTACTCAGCCATTAAAAAATGATATCTGGGTAGCCTGGGTGGCTCAGCAGTTTAGTGCTGCCTTCAGCCCAGGGTGTGATCCTGGAAACCCAAGATCCAGTCCCTCGTCAGGCTCCCTGCATGGAGCTTACTTCTCCCTCTGTGTCTCTGCCTTTGTGTGTGTGTGTGTGTGTGTGTGTGTGTGTGTCTGTGTTTGACGAATAAATAAAAATCTTAAAAAAAATGAAATCTTGGCCTTTGTAATGATGTGGATGGAGCTACAGAATATTCCTGTTCTTTGCAGAAATGTCTGTACATGTCTTCTGGCCATGTCTCGACTGGATTCTTTTTGGTTGTTTTTGGCTGTTAAGGTTGATGAGTTATTCATTGATTTTGGGTACTAGCCCTTATCTGATATGTTCTTTGCAAACATCTCCCATTCTCTAGATTGTCTTTTAATTTTGTTGACTGTTTCCTTTCCTGTGCAAAAGCTTTTATCCTGATGAATTCCCAGTAGTTCATTTATACTTTTTTCCCCCCTTCACTCATATGTGGAATTTAAGAAACAAAACTGATGTACAAGGGAAGGAAAAATAAAATAGGATAAAAACAAAGAGGGAGGCAAACCATAAGAGACTCTTAGCTATAGGAAACAAACTGAGGGTTGCTGGAGGGGAGGTAGGTGGGGGGATGAGGTGTTTGGGTGATGCATGCTAAATAGGGCACTTGATGTAACCAACACTGGTTGCTATTGAAGAATCATGTATTCTACCCCCAAATTAATAATAACGACATGTTAACTAACTTTAATTTTTAAAAAGTAAAAAAAAAAAGTTCCCAACAACGTAAAAAAAAGACATGTGGAAAAAAAGCACCCAAAAAATTCACACTTCTCTTTAGCTTTTAAAAAATATATAAGTATTTTTCATTTTAAATATGTGTTAATGTGATATATATGTGGAATTGAAGAAATGAAGCCTGTGAATGTATGGGAAGGAGGAAAGAAAACAATGAAAGAGGGAAACAAACCATAACAGGTTCTTTAATGACAGAGAACTGAGGGCTGATAGGGGGAGATGGTTGGTGAATGGTCTGGATGGATTAAGGTATTAAGGAGGGTACTTGTGATGAGTACTGGGGTTGTATATTAAGTGAGGAATCACTGAATTCTACTCAAGAAATTAATATTAAACTGTATGCTCAAAACTAAAATTTAAATTAAAAAATAAATGTGGGTTAACAACAACAACAGAAAGAACAGTTGGAGAGAATTAACTACTACTTGAATATAACTGGTGGTGGTAGGACCTCAACTTCAAAGGAACTAAGAATATATTTGGAAATCTGAGGACTTCCACATAGTTTAGTAATGTTTTCATGCCTTGCAGAATGCTGGTTACGTTTTGAAGTACAAGTGCAACATCACTTTGTGTGTTCACATGCTTTGTATGTGGTAATATTGTTGAGTGTAATGATGCTTCTTGGGCATTTAAAAAAAAACAAGCTGAAATGGACTAGTTATGAGAAAAAACTTCCAGAAGCATGGAAAATATTGAAGAGTGCCTGGTATTTTGAATAAAAGGTCTTTTGTGTAAAGCTGTTGCTACTTTGAATAACTGGTTTTATTTGGTGGCTCAACTAGACATTAGTGCAACTATTAATTTAATACAAATTGTTGGAGAACATCATCAAAATACAAAATCCCACTGATTGCCCTGTGAGCTGGACCCAATGATCACAGACTCCTCATTCCTTTCCCTACCCTTGCAGTGTGCGTTCCACATGCCTTTCCCACTCCCAGGGGTACTCCAAGGACATACCCTTGAGATAATAATGTTGTGTTGACAACACCTGCATGGAATATGTGACCTAACCCAGTTAGAGCCTCTATAAACTTTTAAGAATGAGCAGGTGCATGCAGGGATCCATTCATCTTGCTGCCACCAATCACAAGCCTTGCATGTAAGTTCCCTTTGCTTACTAAACCTGCCACCTACCAACCTGGAGTGGCTTGCCTATTTTTCTTCAGGTTCTCCCTACCCTCTGAGTGTGGGGGACAGTTTTAGGTTTCACCCAAGAATCTCCCAAGAGGGTTATGAACTAACACACATTCACTGAGCTATCACCTGATATGTAAATGTTTTAAAGAGCCACATTTCCATCATTAAGTTCACCCAAATCCACATTTCTACCAAAGTCTATGATGAAGTAGAACATAATGCCATATAGTGGTCAAAAATATAGGCTTTAGTTTCAATCCTAGATTCTCAGTCTTCTACATGAGTTGCCTTGGGATTGTTACTTGACCTCTCTAAGCCTTACTTTTCTTAAACTCTAAAATGTGAATAATAATTGTGTCTATCATATAAGACAGTTTTGAGCATTAAATAATAGTTGTAAAGCATATTTGAAATAGTTAAGTGCTTAATAAGTGATATGCATTATAACAGTATTATATGGTGAACAATATCCTTCTCAAGAAACGGGGGCTTAACTAGTAAGAATATATAATAATTGATTAGTTTAATATAATAGGACTATAAACTTATTGGTCATTCTACATGGAATCCCTCTGCAGCAAGGCCAGCTTATTTACATCTCTTTTATGTCCAGTTGCCTCCTTCAATAGTCGCACGGATGAAGGTCTAATCCTCACTTCAGACAAAACCAATCAGAACATTTGTCAGGAGATTATTAGAACTGACTACATCAACTCCATGTGCCCTGGATATCTCTAAGTATGCTGAGATAAGTAAGGAAGGTACTTGGGGTTAGTCAAAGTTTAAGAACACTAGGCAGGGCTTCACTCAGCCTTCATAATATAAGCATTTAGAAATTATTTTTTGGGGGGCACCTGGGTGGTTCAGTTGACTAAGTGTATGCCTTTGGCACAGATCATGATCCCAGGGTCCTGGATTGAGGCCCATATCAGGTTCCTTGCTGAGCATAGAGTCTGATTCTTCCCCTGACCCTCCTCCTGCTCCTGTTCTCCCTCTTGCTCTCTCTTTTACTCAAATAAATAAATAAAATCTTTTTTTTAAAAAGAAATTAATTTGGGAAGGAACATATCACTTTCTAAATGAAGTTAAAAAAAGACAAGTCATGCTCTTCTGAAACTGTTCTTTAAACTGGCTTTATGCTAGCTCATACTTGGAATGTAATCCAAGGCTTAGATAAGCAAAGAAATATATTTACTGATTCTACAGCTGAGTCTTTAGAATATTCCATTTCTAAATGTATAAATTGGTAGGCTTTATTCCCCCTGTCACCACTGTAGACAAGAATCAAAAGAGGGGGGCCTGGGTGGCTCAGTCAGTTGAACATCTAACTCTACATTTCAGCTCAGATTACAACCTCATGGTTCTGGGTAGGAGTCAGGCTCCCTGCTCAACAGAGACTCTGTTACGCCCACTCACTCTACCCCAACACTTGCTCAAGAACTAACTCTCTCTCTCTCTCTCCCTCCCTCAAATAAATAAATAAAATATTTAAAAGTAAATAAAATAAGTATAATTTACTCAAAAATACAAAAATAAAGAAAGAAGTGAGGAGCCTCCAAATATCAGCTCACAGGTCACAGGTGACAACCTCACAGGTCAACCAGCCAGGGTCATGGCTGTTTTATGATGTTCCCCAACAATCTGTAATAAATTAATAGTTGTCACTAATCTCTAGTTTAACAACAAAAGAAAATCAGTTATTCGAAGTAGCAACAGCTTTACATAAAAGACTTTTTATTCAAAATACCAGGCACTCTTCAATATTTTCCATGCTTCTGGAAGTTTTTTCCCCATAACCAGCCCATTTCAGCCTGTTTTAAAATGCCCAAGAAGCATCATTACACTCAACAATATTACCACATACAAAGCATGTGAACACACAAAGTGATGTTGCACTTCTACTTCAAAGAATAACCAGCATTCTACAATGCATTAAAACATTACTAAACTATGTGGAAGTCCTCAGATTTCCTTTGTATATTGTTTTATTGGAGTTAGATTGGCCAACATATAGTATAACACCCGGTGGTCATCCTGTCAAGTGCCCTCCTCAGTGCCCATCACCCAGTCACCCCATTCCCCCCCCACCTCTCCTTCCACTACCACTTGTTCTTCACCCAGAGTTAGGATTCTCGCATGTTGTATCACCCTCTCTGATATTTCCCACTCATTTTCTCTCCTTTCCCCTTTAATCCCTCTCACTTTTTTATATATCCCATATGAATGCAACCATATAATGTTTGTCCTTCTCCAATTGACTTACTTCACTCAGCATAATACCCCCCAGTTCTATCCACATTGAAACAAATGGTGGGTACTAGTCCTTTCTACTGGCTAAATCATATTCGATTGTATACATAAACCACATCTTCTTTATCCATTCCTCTTTCGGTGGACACCAAAGCTCCTTTGACAGTTTGGCTATTGTGGACATTGCTGCTGTGAAGATAGGGGTGCAGGTGTCTCGGCTTTTCACTGTATCCGTATCTTTGTGGTAAATCCTCAGCAGTGCAATTGCTGGGTTGTGGGGTAGCTCTATTTTTAACTCTTTGAGGAACCTCCACACAGTTTTCCAGAGTGGCTGCACCAGTTCACATTCCCACCAACAGTGGGAGAAAGAGGGTTCCTCTTTCTCCACATCCATTCCAACATTTTTTGTTTCCCCTCTTGTTAATTTTCCCCATTCTCACTGGTGTGAGGTGGTATCTCATTGTGGTTTTGATGTGTATTTCCCTGATGGCAAGTGATGTGGAACATTTTTTCAGGTGCTTGTTGGCCATGTCTATGTCTTCCCATGTGAAATTTCTGTTCATGTCTTTTGCCCATTTCATGATTGGACTGTTTGTTTCTTTGCTGTTGAGTTGAATAAGTTCTTAATAGATCTTGGATACTCGCCCTTTATCTGATAGGTCATTTGCAAATACTTCTCCCATTCTGTAGGTTGTCTTCTAGCTTTCTTGACTGTTTCTTTTGCTGTGCAAAAGCTTCTTATCTTGATGAAGTCCCAATAGTTCACTTTTGCTTTTGTTTCTCTTTCCCTCGTGGATGTATCTTGCAAGAAGCTGCTGTGGCCAAGTTCAAAAAAGGGTGTTGCTTGCGTTCTCCACTAGGATTTTGATGGATGCTTGCCTCACAATTACATCTATCATATATTTTGATTTTATCTTGGTGTCTGTTTTAAGAGAGTGGTCTAGTTTCATTCTTCTGCATGTGGATGTCCAATTTTCCCAGCACCATTTATTGAAGAGACTGTCCTTTTCCCAGTGGATGGTCTTTGCTGCTTTGTCGAATATTAGTTGACCATAGAGTTGAGGGCCCACTTCTGGGTTCTCTATTCTGGTCTATTGATCTGTGTGTCTGTTTTTGTGCCAGGACCACACTGTCTTGATGACCACAGCTTTGTAGTACAACCTGAAATCTGGCATTGTGATGCCCCCAGATAAGGCTTTCTTTTTTAAAATTCCCCTGGCTATTCGGGGTCTTTTCTGATACCACACAAATCTTAAGATTATTTGTTGCAGCTCTCTGAAGAAAGTCCATGGTATTTTGATAGGGATTGCATTAAATGAGTAAATTGCCCTGGGTAGCATTGACATTTTCACCATATTAATTGTTCCAATCCACAAGCATGGAATATTTTTCCATCTCTTTGTGTCTTTCACAATTTCTTTCAAAAGTGTTCCTTAGTTTTTGGCGTATATAACCTTTACCTCTTTGGTTAGGTTTATTCCTAGATATCTTACGCTTTGGGTTGCAATTGAAAATGGGATTGACTCCTTAATTTCTCTTTCTTCAGTCTATTGTTAGTGTCTAGAAATGCCACTGACTTCTGGGCATTGATTTTGTATCCTTCCACATTGCAGAATTGCTGTATGAGTTCCAGCAGTCTTGGGGTAGAGTCTTTTGTGTTTTCTAGGTACAGTATCATGTCAGCTGTGAAGAGGGAGAGTTTGACTTTTACTTGCCAGTTTGAATGCCTTTTATTTCTTTTTGTTGCCTGATTGCTGAGGCTAAAATCCTCACATTTCCAATAATGTTCTTAGTTTAGTTATATTGCAAAACTGAAGTAATCAAAACAGTATGGTACTGACACAAAATGAATAGTTAAGTAATTTTAAAATGAAATAAAAACCATCCGTCAACCTAATTCACGATATAATTTTTAAATTAATTAATCTATTGTAATTTTATTTTCATCTGTTTGTTTACTTTTGTTAGATATTAGAAAGGACACGTTCTGTGATATGACTCTATTCTTTTAACTTTTCCCTCAAGTTTTTTTTTTTTATTCATGAGACACACACACAGAGACAGAGAGGGAGGCAGAGACACAGACAGAGGGAGAAGCAGGCTCCATACAGGGAGCCTGATGCGGTATTCAAACCCAGTGCTCCAGGATCAGGCCCTAGGATGAAGGCAGTGCTAAATGTTTATAGCAGCAATGTGCACAGTAGCCAAAGTGTGGTAGGAGCTTCGGTGTCCATCGAAAGCTGAATGGATAAAGAAGATGTGATCTATATATACACTGGTATATTATTAAGTCATTAGAAACAACAAATACCCACCATTTGCTTCAATGTTGATAGAACTGGAGGGTATTATGCTGAGTGAAGTAAGTCCATCAGACAAGGACAATCATTATATGGGTTCACTCATACGGGGAATGTAATAAATAGTGAAAAGGATTATAGAGGAACTGAGAGAAAATGAGTGGGATATATCAGAAAGGGTGACAATACATGAGAGACTCCTAACTCTAGGAATTGAACAAGGGGTAGTGGAAGGGGAAGAAGGCTGGGGGATTGGGTGAATAGGTGACAGGCACTAGGGGGGCACCTGATGGGATGAGCACTGGTGTTATACTATATGTTGGCAACTTGAAGTCCATAAGTAGTATTCAAAAAATTACTCATCACAGGGGGCATCTGGGTTCTGCAGTCCATTATATGTCCAACTCTTGGTTGGTCATGATCAGGTCATGATCTCAGGTTCCTGGGTTAGAACCCCAAATCAGGCGCCACACTGAGTGTGGAATCTGCTTGAGATTTTCTCTCTCACTCTGCCCCTTCTGCTCGGTCTGTCTTTCTCTCTCTCTCAAATAAGTGAATAATATATTTTTTTTAAAAAAAATCACTCCTTACAGGGGTTCTATCTCTCAGGAATTAACATGGCTTAGTTTTTCTCTGTGCTCAGATTATGTGGAGACAGCCCATGGGATATGTGGCATTGAGGCACCCTTGGTGATGAATTTGAAATCACAGCAGCTGAAGATGTTGGTTATGTTCCCCTCAGTGATCCAAGTGATACATTCCCATGTCTGCTACATAGGATAGGATATTCCAGGAAGGTCATTATTTTCTTTAAATTATTCGAGGTATCATGTCACTCCCTTTTGGCTTTCCTTATTATTAACTGGAAATCCATTATCTATCTAAATTATGACCTTCTAACACAGATTTTCAAAACGTTTTGCTATTTGCTTACTATTCCTAAGATTTCAGTCTCTTAAGTTTACTGCATTTTCTCTTTTGCTTGTCCAGGTGCAGATTACCTTTTATATCTGCCAGCAATATTTCTGAGTTACACCTGACATTGATTCTTATTATTTCTTTCATCAGAATTTGACACATTATCAATACTAGTTGCAAAAGGGGCTGAGAGATTTTGCTCATTTTTTCCCAAAAATCATAGGATAACAATGAAAATGGGATACTGCTAGTTTTTGGTGTTAAAATCTTTTTACCACTTCCTATTCAAAACCAATCTCGAGGATCATTGCTGTCTTTTTTGTCAATACATTAAAGATTCACTTGTTCAAACTGATAATTACCATTTCAATTTGCAATATCTTTAATAGGCTTCTAGGATCATCCACCACTATAAACTTAGTCATTTAACAGTCTCTAAGTTACTGGTGTTTCACTTCACAGTATTTGAGAATGGATCATCCCCTGTGTATTTTCAGACCATAATGCTTTGAAATAACAACTAAACCACAAGAAGAAGTTTGGAAGGATTTCAAACACCATACTGCTAAAAGATGAAAGGGTCAATCAGGAAATTAAGGAAGAATTAAAAAGATTTATTGAAACTAATGAGAATGAAGATGCAACCATTCAAAATCTGTGGGATACAGCAAAAGCAGGCCTGAGGAGGAAATGCATCGCAATAAAGCATCCATCCAAAAACTGGAAAGAACTCAACTACGAAAGCTAACCTGACACCTAAAGGAGCTAGAGAAAAAACAGCAAATAGATCCTACACCCAGCAGAAGAAGAGACTTAATAAATATTTGGGCAGAACTTAATGAAAGAGAGACCAGAAGAACTGTGGACCAGAAAAAAAAAAAACCAGGAGTTGG